>NC_029791.2:112514038-112548956 GCF_000816755.2 Arachis ipaensis
AACAGTCCCCATCTCCTCACTAAATATTGTCTAACTTCGCTTCTGAGTATTACAATTATTAGTTAGGTCCTTATTATCTTTTAAAATGTTGTGATCAAGTCCCTATACAATATACATTTTAGCAGAAAAGAACAATTTCTCATCCAAAATAAAAACACTTGATCACATTTTTAAACTAGAGGGATATATTTGAAAAATGTTTGTATAGCATAGGCACTTAATTAGAAATGTTTAAACCATAGAGAACTATTTGAAAATATACAATATAAAAACTAGATACGAAGTTTCAAACTATAAGCATCTAATTAAATTTTAATTGAAACTACAAAGACCTTGAAAAGTAATTTAACCTCAAATAATATTCTTCAGAATAAGATGCGAACTTGAAGCCATTAAACAACACAAACACAACTTATCCCAGAACTTCCAAGATGGAAAAAAAAATCCGTTTATTAACTATGGCATAAATAAGAAAGTCATAACTATTGCAGTCAAAAGCAAAAAAATTGCCTCAAAGACTACAAGAAGCAAGAATCATTCTTCAAGGTGAGCTATTAATAACAATTGGCATAAATTAAAATACTGTCCAGGGTATACATAAAATAATCAAATTATGGTTAATCGGTTAAAAAATCTTAACCATATTTTAGTTAACTAATTTAATAAAATAATTTTAAAAATTAAATTCATATTATTAAAAAATGGTTAACCAAAACCAAATTTTAAAAATCAGTTTTTAACCAGTTAACTAAAATCAAAATTAAATTTTATACAATTTTTGTGTTCAAATTGGTTAACCGATTTTTTTTTTAAAAATTCGTTTTTAATTGGTTAAAAACCGATTTTTTTTTTGAAAAATCTAAATTTTTTTATGTAAAAATCAGTTTTTTTAAAAATCGATTATTTTTTAAAATTGATTTTTATTTTATAATCGGTTAAAAATCGGTTTTTAAATTTTTTAACCGGTTAATACCTAATTTATCATATAAAACCAATTTGGTTAATTAACTAAATTATATTTTTGGTTAACCCAAAAATAGGTTTAGTTTTTGGATTAACCAAACTATGTACCGCCCTAATACTGTTAAAAAGAAACTTGTGACATACCTCACTTATTTTGAACCCATGATGTTCTGCCCTTTTTTCAAGGGATGGCCAATAAAAAAAATAACTCCGCTAGGGAGATAATGAGAAATCTTGACAATGTGTACAATGGGTTTTAAATTTGACCCAATATAAAAAAAAAAAAGAAACCCAAACAATTATTTCAAAAAATTAATCATCTCAACCCTAATTTACTAAAGGAAATTACTCAAACACCCTCTTCTCCCCAACGTCTGCTACTCCACTCTCAGCAATTATCTCTCTCATCGGCTATCAAACAATCATCTACGTAGTTATTAAAATAATCATCCGACTATCTAGTGAAATGATCATCCATATTTGTTAATTGCATATACTTAAATCGAATCGAATAAAATAACCATCCAATTAAAAATTAAAATAACCATCTGCATATAAGTAAATTGATCATCCAGCATATTTGATATTTTTGGAATTAAAATGTCAAAATTATTGTTGGGGTGGTGGAAACTTGAGAAGAAGTAAAGTGAAATCAAGGCATGAAATAACTAAGAAAAAGAAGTAGAAAAAGAAAAAAAATAGTGAATAGTTTTTTTTCCCTTTAACTTGGGTTAAAAATTTGAAGATGAGTTAGTTAATTGACCATGGATGATGAAGTTTTAAGCTTACTCTTGATATAGTTTTTAACATTTGATACTCTGCAAACATACTACCAATGACGATTTGGATTCTACATTGGCTTTTCTTATTTGGAAATCGTGGGTGCGACTACGGATAGATCTGCGGGAGGGGGTCGCACGACCGCACGTTGAATCACAGGAAACCCCCCCGGCTGATGAAAACGCTGTCACGGTGAATCCCCGGCTGCGGGAGGGGGCTGCATGGCCGCATGTTAGGAGGCTGTGATTGACGCATAGTGCGCGACTCGTACATTCGCGGGGAGCAATGCGGCATCGGTCGGTCCTCTGGGCGGCGGCGGCTGATGTTGCTGGCGGAACTTTTACCAGTGAGAAGGGAAGAGACGGGAAGAGAAGAAGGTACCTGAAGAAGTCACGTCACATACGGAGAGAAAAATTTGCAGTATATGTAAGTATATAACTGTTTGCTGTTGCAAATTCTTATTTTTTTTTAATTTAAAATTAAAAATTATTAAAAATTAATTAAATTAATTATCATTTGAATTAAATTTTTTTTATTCCTATGGTACACATTGTACACTAATATCATTGTCTTTCCATACTTTCTCTAAAAGAACCACTATTATACGTCATATAAATACCAAGTTTCACCTCTTGCATATGAGAAAACCATAATCTAAGAAGTTCAATCTGCAAGAGCAATAAAATTCATTCGTATGAAAAGAAAAACAGATGATGATAAACCTGAACAAAACAGAAAGCATCGTAATAAAACATAAGGGAAATATTTTAAGTAATTAGTAAGCAAATGACGTAAAATAACATACTATTCATGAATTGATGTATACCTTTACCTCATTTTGAACATTTGTAACCTTAAAACAACCTTCAAACTCTAGTTTAGGAGTGTACTCTAAATCCTCTATGTCATCACCAACACACTTCAAATCAAAGCACCATAATTATATAACAGTTTTTTATGGTTATCAGCAAGATAACAGTTCAATCTTTCTGATACATTTGATGGATGCACTGATAGGAATAAAACACACAATTCCCTACTTGCAAGAATTAGAAGAGCAACAATATCCACTCACAATAAGTATTAACACCAGCACAATAATACCCAATAGCAGCGGAAAAATCACATAAACCAGAAATTAGAAACAAGCTAACACACCAAGATTTTTAATATGGAAAACCTCCTCAATGAGAGAAGTAAAAATCACGAGTCACCAAGACCAGGATATAGCTTCACTATGATGAAAAATAGGGTACAAGAGAGTCACAAATTACTGCACAAAACGTGCATACAACAAGCCAAACAACCCAAGCTTCAAAGCTTACAAAACAAGAGCAAGAAGATGAAAATACCACAAAAATAGAGCTACTGTGCATTGCCAATATCTCTAGCAACAGATGTCGAATTGAAGATCCGAATGGTGAAATTAAAGAACCAGATGTGTAGAACACTCTATCCAAATTTGAGCTCGATCCAACGGTTAACAAATCTGCAGTGACCAATTTACAGAGATAGCTTTGTGTATGTGCGAAAATAACTTTCTCTCTTCTCTTCTCTCTAGTGTTTGGTGTTCTCTTGCAAAATGACCTCTCTCTCACTCAACCCTAACTCACTTCAGCCACTTCAACTATTCATGGGCTTGGATACTAGCATTTGGGCTTTTTCTCCACCTAGGAAGGGAGCCCAAAAACCCAACAAATCTCCCCCTCACGACTATGTGGAGGTAACCGCCAATCCGGCGATTAAGCAACAAACTTCAAACTTCCATCTTGGTAATGCCTTGGTCATCATATCAGAACCATTCTCATCAGTATGAACCTTTTCAAGTTCCAACAACTCAGCATCCAAAACATCACGTATCCAATGATACGTCACATCAATATGTTTGGATCGAGAATGAAAGGTAGAGTTTTTACCAAGATGTATAGCACTTTGACTATCACAAAACAACACATACCTCTCTTGAGTAGACTCGAGTTCCTTCAAGAATTTCTTCATCCAAAGCATCTCCTTGCACGCTTCGGTAATGGCAATAAACTCGGCCTCAGTAGTAGACAAAGCAACACATTTTTGTAATCTTGATTGCCAAGACACAGCTCCACCTGCAAAGTTGATCAAGAAGCCTAAAATGGACCTTCTAGAGTTAATATCTCCTGTCATGTCTGAGTCAGTGTAACTAACTAGAATAGGCTTATCACTTCTATAACACAACTTCATGTTAGAAGTACCACGAAGATATCTCATTATCCATTTTACAGCATTCCAATGCTCTCTTCCTGGGTTTGAAACAAAACGGCTAACACAACCAACAACATGAGCTATATCCGGTCTTGTGCACACCATAGCATACATTAAACTACCCACGGCTGATGCATATGGAACCTTTTCCATGTCTTTCTTCTCTTCATCACTTGATGGACTTTGCTTGCAACTCAATTTGAAATGTGTAGCAAGAGGAGTACTAACGGCCTTTGCTTTCTCCATTAGAAACCTGTGCAACATTGTCTCTATGTATTTCTCCTGTGACAACCAAAGTTTCTTCTCCTTTCTATCACGCTCGATTCTTATGCCAAGAATCTCCTTTGCTGGCCCAAGGTCCTTCATTGCAAATGACATTGCAAGTTGCTTCTTCAACATATCAATCCTAGAAGCATTCTGACCAACAATAAGCATGTCATCAACATATATCAAAAGGATAATAAAATCATTACTAGCAAATTGTTTAACAAATACACAATGATCAGAAGTAGTCTTCTTGTAGCCTTGTTCTGCCATAACAGACTCAAACTTCTTGTACCATTGTCTTGGAGCTTGCTTCAAGCCATACAAGCTCTTCTTCAGTTTGAAAACATGATCCTCTTTGCCTTTTACCATGAAACCTTCAGGTTGTTCCATGTAAATTTCATCCTTAAGATCACCATGAAGGAAAGCAGTTTTCATATCCATCTGCTCTATCTCTAAATCAAGACTTGCAGCCAAACTCAAAACAGTTCTAATAGAAGATCTTCTCACAACCGGTGAAAAAATTTCATTATAGTCAACTCCCTTTTTCTGCCTGTAGCCCTTGACCACCAATCTAGCCTTGTACCTTGGACACTGAAAATTTTCTTCATGCTTCAACCTATAAACCCACCTGTTCTGCAAAGCTTTCTTTCCTTTTGGCAACTTCACAAGCTCAAATGTTTGATTATCATACAAGGATTTCATTTCATCTTGCATTGCATCAAACCATTTCTTATTGTCGTCGCCTTCCATAGCTTCCGCATAACATTCAGGTTCTCCCCCATCAGTCAAGGTCACATATCCATCAGTAAATGTTACATACTCACTAGAAGGATACCTCGTTGAAGGTCGTCGCTCTCTAGTAGACCTCCTAGGATGGAAACCTGGTGGATCTTCAGGTAACTCAGGTTGATTATCAGCATCATCATCAACTGGAGCATCAATCGGATCTCCCATCTCCTGGTCATCAGGAACCAAAGGCTCATTTTGCTGCATATGCTCCTGATCTTGATTCTCTGCTAGTTCTGACAAAGGAGGCAGTTGAACTAGATCTACATCAGTCAAGTCACTGCTCTCTTGTGATTGACTCTTCTCTGCCTTATCAATGTCTTCAATGGTCTGGTCTTCAACAAACTCTATATCACGGCTTCTTACAAGCTTCTTTTCAACTGGATCATAAAGCCTGTAATCAAACTCATTTTGACCATACCCAATAAAATGCACTGCCTTGTCTTCACATCCAACTTGGACCTCTCATCCTTTGGAACATGAACAAATACTTTGCATCCAAAGACTCTCAAGTGACCATATGAGACATCTTTGCCTGACCAAACATGATCCGAAACATCATTGTCCAAAGCAATTGTAGGACTCAGATTAATCACATGAGTCGCTGTAAGTAGCGCTTCACCCCAAAAGACTTTAGGTAATTTAGCTTCAGTAAGCATACACCTAACTCTTTCAATCAGTGTTCTATTCATCCTTTCTGCCAAACCATTCAACTGAGGTATTTTAGGAGGTGTCTTTTCATGCCTAATACCTTGCTGCTTGTAATAAACATCAAATGGTCCACAATACTCACCACCATTATCAATGCGAATACATTTAAGCTTTTTACCTGTTTGGCTCTCAACCAAAGCTTGGAATTGTTTAAACTTTTCCAAAGCTTGGTTCTTTGTTTTCAAAGCATAAGTCCAAAGCTTTCTTGAATGATCATCAATAAAAGTAATAAAGTAAATAGCTCCACTAAAAGACCGTACCTTCAAAGGACCACAAATATTGGAGTGCACCAATTCCAAGAAGTCTGATTTTCTTGAAGGTTGATGCTTCTTGAAGGATAATCTTCTTTGTTTGCCAGCCATGCAATGAGAACATTTCTCCAACTCTGCATTCTTCAAACCTGAAAGAGCATCCTTTCGAGCCAAATAGCTAAGTCCTTTTTCACTAATATGACCAAGTCATCTGTGCCACAAGCTACAAACTTCTTTACTTTCAATCGCATTCACACTACCTTTTGCAATTATGGCATGCATCACATACAAACTTGAAGTACTTTTTTCTCGAGCCACCACTAAGTTGCCTTTAGTAAGCTTCCATTGTCCAAAGCTGAAAGTGTTTACAAAACCTTCATTATCAAGCCTTTTAACTGAAACCAAATTCAAGCGAACATCTAGAGCGTGTCTAACATCTTTAAGTAGTAGCTTCATTCCCATATTGGTCTCAAGACAAACATCTCCTACACCAATAACCTTGGCCAAGCCATCATTACCCATCTTAAGTACTCCAAAATTACCTGGAGTATAAGAAGTGAAGAACTCCTTCTTCAGTGTAACATGTATTGAGGCACCACTATCAATTACCCAGCTGAACTCATCATCAGAAACAAGATTGACCTTGTACTCGTAATCAGCAATATCAACAGTAAGAAGATCATCTGAAATAGAAGATACACGATCATTATCACTATCATCCTTCTTTTCTTGCTTACCTTTGTTTTCCTTTTTCCAAAGATAGCAATATTTTTGAACGTGACCCATTTTGTGACAGTAGTGACACTCAACATTCTTGTATCTTCCCTTGGATTTGCTCCTGCTTTTACCTCTATCCTTTTGAACTCTATTCTGATTTCTTCCCTTGGTTTCAGTGACTAACATTTCAGAGTGTGACGAAGAATTCTGCATCTTCCTTCTCATCTCTTCATTTAAAATGCCACCTTTAACAAGTTGCATGCTCACTTTACCATTCAGAGCAGAATTAGTAAGAGAGATACGAAAAGTCTCCCAAGAATCTGGTAGAGTATTTAGCAACCACAATCCTTGAACCTCATCTTCAAACTTGATTCCCATGCTTGACAACTGATCCAGAACCCCTTGAAATTCATTCAAGTGATCTAATACTTGTGATCCCTCCTTGTATCTCAAATTCATCAACATATTCAACAAGTACAATTTATTATTGCCAGACTTGGAAGCATACAAGGATTCAATTTGATTCCACAAAGCCCTAGCATGAGTCTCATTAGCAATGTGATTATAAACATTATCATCCACCCATTGCCTAATAAAACCACAAACTTGTTGGTGTTCAAACTCCCATTCTTCATCTGTTTTAGATTCTGGTTTTTGTGTAGAAAATATGGGTAAATGTAGATTTTTGACAAACAACAAATCTTTTATTTTTCCCTTTCATAGATGGTAATTAGTGCCATTCAAACTTATCATCCTAGTAGAATTATTTGCCTCCATCTTTCAAGCAAGTTATAACCAAATACCCAAAAAAAATATCACAAAAATAGAGCTACTGTGCGTGGCCAATATCTTTAGCTACAGATGTCGAATTGAAGATCCGAACGGTGAAATTAAAGAACCAGATGTGTAGAACACTCTGTCCAAATTTGAGCTCGATCCAACGATTAACGAATCTGCAGTGACCAATTTACAGAGACAGCTTTGTGTATGTACGAAAATAACTTTCTCTCTTCTCTTCTCTCTAGTGTTTGGTGTTCTCTTGCAAAATGACCTCTCTCTCACTCAACCCTAACTCACCTCAGCCACTTCAACTATTCATGGGTTTGGATACTAGCATTTGGGCTTTTTCTCCACATAGGAAGGGAGCCCAAAAACCCAACATGCACAACTTCTGGATCGATTAACAACTACAGTTGGTGCACAAGGGTTATATAGTTTACTCTAATTCAACTTGCCAGATCGTGTATGATTCATTGACTATGCCTATGATATTTACTCTAACCTCTAGTTATATATCTCAAATATAGAATCAAGGACCCACATTATATTCAATAGTTCGATGCAAACTAATCAACCTAATGTGCACCTAAAATACAAGATGTTTGGGAACTCAAACCATTTGCAAATTAATAATCTAAATAACAAGAATTTTTTATGAGAAAAATGAGAAATAAAAAATATTTGTCATGAGACTGCTGATAAGAGGTTTTTGATGAAACATGTTTTCAATGATTTGCTTCGTAATAATATATGAACAATAATAAGAGAGAGATTGATCAAACATCAGTATAACTAATTTAGATTTACCTCTCTATTTGTGATTAAATACCCTTGTCCATCTACCATGTATGAAATTATCATAATCAAATCATAGTCAGCATCAAGAAATTTGATTAGAAGTTCGTGGTCTGAATGTCAAACGCACAAACACGAAAGCATGCTGCAGAAGATCTATTCTCATCTCAAGTGTAACCCCAGTACACGCAAACATCATACCACTGGCCAGAGCATATATCTGGGTCATGTGTGAATTTAAGTGTCATAGTAACTAATAATACCAGTTATACATATTAAATCATTGGAATAACTATAAGAAAAAAGTAAAGTAGTAATACTACAAGAAAAATACTCATTCAGCCACACTTTTTTTAAGCTACATTTGAAAAGCGTAGCCTATTCTATGAATAGGCTACGCTTTTCTCAGTGATGCCTTTTTATAAGAGAAAAAGAAACACAATTTTGGCATCATTTAAAAAGTGTAGCCTTAGGTATTATAAAAATCACTTATAAAGCGTAGCCGAATGTTGATATTTATGGGTCCACTTTTTATATCTAAGGAAGCGCTTTTAGAGTGTATCCTATTTGTTAAGTTTTGGGTGCACTTCAAAAGTGATGCCTAATGTATCTAAAGCAAAAAACTTGACAACTGATAAATTTTATTCCCTAATTTTCCGAAAGCAAAACTCACATACTTAGTGAAATTTTTGGCCCTCCAAAACTCACACTCAGCCTTCATCTCAGCGTTCATCTCAATCCCCTTTCAGAAACCCTGTCACCGTCGAAGAAACCCTTCAAAGCTTACCATCGCGAAGAAACCCTCTCGCTACAGAAACCCTCTCACTCACCACTCATCGTCGCTCCTCTTCACCCTCCTCCTCGTTGCTGCGCCGCCCTCACCAGCGTCATCTCTGCGCTTCTCATCGTCCTTCCCCTTTCAATTCAATCGAGTAACCCTCATTTCTGCGCTATATACTGAGCTTAATGAATATTTTTTCTTTGATTCATCACCAATTCACGCTACCTGTACAAACTCGCGCGCCTTCTCCTTCGATTCGTCGCCGCTGCTCATCTCTTCTTCAAGGGTTTTCACCTTCGATTCGTCGTCGCTCATCTCTTGTTCACCGTTGCCAGTCATCACCGCGCTCACCAAGTAAGCATTCTGTGCCTCATTCTTTTCTTCTCGCTCATTCTCTTACTCGCTCTCTCTCACTCGCCCTCTCTGTGCAGTGTCAAAGAAACTGTATGCTCTCTAGCGACCTCTTCTCTACTCTACTGTGAAGCATCAAGGTTTCCAATGAGGCAAAGCATCGATCCCTAACAAGCGAGGTAAGCGCCCGATGATGATGATGGTTCTGTGAAATTTGGGAGGTTTTGGATTTTTGTTTTAGGGTTTTAATTGGGGGTTTTAGCTTCTGTATTCTACGTTATTTATCTGTGAACTGCCAGATCAAATTAAAATCACCAATGTAAATTTTATATATGCTGACTTGGGAGATCAGACACCTGTATCCTTACCCACTTTCCTTATCACTAGAAATATTTTGTTGTCATATTTTTAACTTTGATTGAAACGTATGTGGAGAATACCCAAGAAATATTTTCTACTTAACTGGTTACCAGGTTAATAAAATATTTTTGGAGAATAAGTTTGATGCTGTGATGCACTTTGCTGCTGTTGCATATGTTGGGGAAAGCACTGAGGATCCTCTCAAGTAAGTACTTCTGGAGTTTATTCAAGCACTTCAATCTCAGTTGAATGTTCGCATTCTGCTTGTAATTTGCTCCTCCTTCCAAGTTGCACAAGTAACATGTCTATTTAGATACCGATTGACTTGTTTAGTGGCATATTAAACAAATCACCCTTGATGGAATAGGTTCAAATCTATCTATTAATTTGCTCCTTAATTTGCTCTTCCTCCTCCTTAATTAGAATGGTTAAAATTGATTTTTAATGCTTTCTTTAGGATCCGGAATTGTTTATCTCAGCTGTACGCCAAAGACATCACTCCTGATGATAAGCAAGAGCTTGATGAGGCTTTGCAGCAGGAGGTAAGTTGGTAATTCAATTTTCGCACCTTTAGATATGAAATTACAATTTTCGCACCTAAAGTAAATTAGTAATTCATATGCTATCTGATCTTTTCCACTAGAACAGGACAAGTACATTTCAGCAATGCAAACTAGAAAGTAAATTTGGTAATTTCTTTTTCTTTCTTAATTTGTGTACTTAAAGTACTGAAAATATACTCCTAAGATATTTATTCAATCAAGAATATAGACAATGGTATCAAGTACTTCATTCTTTATAATTCCAAGGTTTTTTCTTTTTGAAAGAAAGAAAGAGCTCAACACTTATAATGGAGCTTATTATACAATTGAAGAATTAAAAAAAGAAACAAAGACAATTAAAGTAATTCCAAGATTCATTTTCTCACATGGTGAAGCATTTTTATTAATCATCTGTGTTTGAATTTATTCTGCAGAGAATTATGTCTCCGATAAGCTTCTTATGTAACTTTTGTTTGTGTAGATTCAAGCTGCATTTTGAACGGACGAAATTAGGAGAACTCACTTCAAGAAAAATACCCATAATCATAACATAACATTGTGTCTCCGTCTGTCTCCCTCATGAATTCACAGACAGTAGAGAGAGGGCAAGGAACAGAGGAATAGCCAAAGCACCAGGGAGCAAAAACAGGAGCGTTCATTAAGTTTTTGGCTCTTCATCAATCATAGCACCAAGAGAAAGAGAATGATGGCCAAGGAGGGAGCTGACTGAAGCTTAAGAGGGAGCTGCATTCCACTCACCCAACTGTGTTCACTTACAAAATCCACCAATATCATGGTTTTGCAGATTGACGAAGAGCTTCTTCAGGAAGTGGTTAATATGGGATTTGACAGAAATCAATTGGTTGAATCTTTATGCAACAGGATCCAAAATGAGGTTTGTGCCCTTCATTCTCTCCTTTCATGTCTTCTTGATTGTCTCTTATTATTATCTATATATTTCTGGTACTGTGGCAAACTACTTGTTATTGGATAACTGGTTCCATGTTTCTAGTGGCTATCTTGGAGCTGAGTTTCAAGAGACTATGGTTGACTCTTTACCTTAGATAGTTGAATCTTTTAAGTCTTAATGGATCTAATAATATCTCTTCCTCTGCTCAATATCTCCCACTTATTTATTTATTTTTATGTGGTTTTGTTGTTACCATGTTTGGTTAATGTGAGTGTTGAGCTGAAAAAGAGCAATGTTTCTGTTCTTTTAGCAATTGACTAATGTTGTTGGACCCTTCATTTTTAATGTTTTCCTTTAATTTTTCAATATGAAGTGAATGACCCTTTTTGCCTTGTGAACATGGAGGTTACTAAGGAAGAGCTTAATGCAAAAATGAGAGAAAAAAGTTTCCAACTTTTGGTCTGAAAAAAACCATGCAAAGTTTTCAACATGTTTGTGTTTTGTTTTGTGGCAGATGGGGCTGGTGATAATTTGTTTAAAGAGCTATGGAGGCTGTGCAGGGCCATTAATGGTATGATATACACTTCTTTACCTTGTTTCTGATTTTGTTTGTGAATTTTATTTTTTTCCATTTTTGTGCTATGTATGCTTTCAAATTTAAGCCTTAAGGGGTTTAGTAAGTGTTATATAATTTTGATTTTTTTTCTTTTGTAGTTGCCAGAACCTACAGAACAAGATTTGAGGCAGATGAAGAACCAGAAATCTCCCAAATACGATCTTCCGTCGAACAAGATATTTAAATAACAAGATTTTTTTCTCTTCTATCAGAAGGTTAATAACTTTTATTAGAAGATACTTATGTAGGATACAATATTTTGGTTTTTTATAGTTTATTAGTAGTAAATTCTAAGTGGTCTAATGTATATTTTGATATGGGTATGTTTAATTTAGTGAGATGTATGAATACTTATTTATGATCATCCCAATATTTTTAGTTCATTATAAATATATTTTGTTAAAGGATAATTTTTATTATTTAAAGAATATTGTAACAATGTGGCTACGCTTTACAAGTGATGCAATAGTGTTGAAAAGCGTAGCCTATTCTGAAAAAATGAAAGCTGAAAAGCGTAGCCTTTGGTCCTGGACAGCATCACTTGAAAAGGGTAGCCTATTCCCAAATGTCAAAAGCGTAGCCCTTGGTGCAGAAAAGCGTAGCCTTTGAGAATAGGCAACGGCCGAATAGGAATCACCTCAAAAAGCGTAGCCGTAGCCCAAAAAGCGTAGCCGTAGCCTAAGGCATAATTTTTTTTCACTTTTGGCTACACTTTTCAAGTGTACCTGAATGGGTGTTTTTCTTGTAGTATTAGATTCTCGCAGATATTAACTTTGAACTAATTAGTCCTTGAAGAAAAAAAAATATCAATTAGGTCCTCTACATAACTAACTTGTTGACATATATAGAGTTAATTAGGCAGTTATCTTTTTCTGTTAAGTAACTGTTTGTTGTATTTATGCCAAGTAGGATAGTTAGTTAGTGACATTCACACTATATATAGCTGAACCTATAACATCAACAATTAAGATTCACTAATCAAAGTTTTCAGTTTCTGCAATTCACATCAAGAATTCAGAGTTCAGAAGCTCTCTTCCTTTGTTCTTGAATGTTCAATGTTCATCCCTTGTTGCCCATAGTTCGAACCGTTTTTCACAAAACAAAATAGAATTGTCCATGTATTTTGTTATTTACAGTGGTGCATGTCTCGTTACTGTCATTGGAGTAGAAAAATGATGTAGTTTTGGACAATGAAGTATTTATTATGTTTTAAGTTTTCATATACCCTTTATTAACTGTTCTTTATTTATCACAAATCCTATCAAAATAAGTAAAGTTTCGCTTGAAAAATTGTTATCTACATGACTATCTTTCATAAATAGACACGCCAAAGTAATTAACAGTACATATAAGCATCACCGTTAAGCTTTAGTTGATAAATTGATAGAAGGACATCATGTGTCCACCGTTTGCTATCCTGAAGGATTAAATTAGTACTTTTTTTTTCTTTAGGGACTAATTACTCCGAAGTCAAAATTTTTAGGAACCTAATTATCACTTAACTCATAAAAAAAGTACCATTGTCAATGGCAAAGCGAACATGATAAGAAACATCATATTTGCGGAGATCAATTATGCAATCTATAAAGTCTTGTGGTTTTTGTTCTCTGTCATGCAAGAAACAAGTAAAGAATCAGACAAGATAACAAAAGAGAAGTTATCTTTGAAAAACCAATCAATGTTAAAATATATCATTGCATGGTTAAAGGAAGTTAGATATGATAATTCAATCCAACAATTCCATGTCTCATTAAACTTCGATATACCTTCTTTCAGTCAATATGAACTCATAGGCTTCTGGAGCATTAGACTTTACCTGATTTCTTTGAACACAGCATGCATCAAGTCACTCTTTACGACATCAATTGTTGCAAGGTATCAAATGATAGCTTTAGATAAGGTTTTCTTAAGCCAGACATATGATTTTTTCTGGGAGAGTAATGGAATTAAATCAGAATTTGTTTATGATGAGGAGAAACAAAGCAAGCATAGTCATATTGAACAAAAGCCAAAATGAATACTTCAAAGAAACATAAATGCTAGAAAGAAGAGTTGAAAAATGGTGCATTTTTGCTTGATGTATGGTGTACATGTGTAGAAGAAAAATTGGTTATGTGGAAAAAGTTGAGCTATATTGCTAGGTTATATTAGGTTCTCTTTTATTTTATGGGGAGCTTTAATGAAATAATACAGGTGGAGGAAAGAAAAGGAGTGAGCAGTTTACTAGCGCCTACGAAAGATTTTAAGAGTTGGATACAGGATATGCAGTTAGTGGACTTACCTCTTAATGATTGTAAGTTCACGTGGTTTAGGGACGATCTTGTTGTAACATTAATAAGGTTCTTGTTAGTGTAGAATGGATTGAGGAATTTTTAGTAAAAAGAGGACCTAGAGGGTTGTTAGATCATTGTTCGATGGTTGTTGAAGATACAAGATTGAGTGGGTCCCAAGACCTTTTAAAAGCCTTTATTCTTGGTTCACACACGAGGATTTTCTAAAAATGGTAAAAGATGAGTGAAAAAATTTGGGTGATGTTCAGTTCACTGACAAGCTGAAGGCACAAAAAAATTTTAGTGACATAAACAAAGAAATAAAGAAGTTTGAGAATAAGATTAAGAAGATTGATGACATGGTTCGTGATAGAGCATATGATAGCAAGATGGAGGCTAGAAGGAAGGTGCTAGTTAGCTTTTGTGAGAAGTGGTATGTCAGGAAGAAAATTCATTGGAAGCAGATGTCTCGATCTTAGCATGTCAAGGATATGGATAAAAACACTAGACATTTTCATAATATAATCTCGGTAAGAAGGAGGAGTAACAAGATTGACGCCCGAGCAGTGACGGATTCGGAAAATTTTGATAGTGGGGGCAAAATGTATATAACATGATAATAATTTTTATAATAAAAATATTACGTTTACATAAAAAATTAGCTATC
Organism: Arachis ipaensis; assembly: GCF_000816755.2. NCBI lineage: Eukaryota > Viridiplantae > Streptophyta > Magnoliopsida > Fabales > Fabaceae > Arachis > Arachis ipaensis. The sequence continues at coordinate 112,528,824 of NC_029791.2, forward strand.
AAATTATCTACTATAAATTTGTGTATAAATACATATATCATTTAACTTATTTTTAATTTTATAGTTTAATAAAGTAGAAATAATTAAAATATGAATTTTAACACTAATTTCAATGATTTTGGCTCAAAATTGGGCTGTCGAGCCAAACCGATTGAACCGGAATTTGTTAGTGGATTGTCTATAGAGCTCCGATTGATGGGTAGTCAGCGGCCATGCGTTCGTCTTGGAATTCTCTATAAAACCCACCGAACAATTTGGTAAGAGAAACTTGAGATTTCATGCCCAGTTCTTCCCCTTTCAGTTTCGTAATTTAGGTTTTGGAATTTGAGAGATTTTGTGATTTTGATGGTTTAGGGATACTCTAGCAGTGGATAATCACTGGGTTCTATCCACTTGACCCATGGGTAATGGTAAGAAAATCCTAACCCTTGTGAATTGGTGATTTAGTGAGCTCTATGTTGATTATTGTGATATTGTGTGAGCTAGATTGTGATTTAGTGGTTTGGAATGAAGTTCGGGTGATTGGGCTTGCGGAATTGGAAGTTGTAACTTGGAGCTTGTGGAGGAGAGGCAATTTGAGGTGTTTTTGGCTAGGGAAGAATTGGCAAAGGTATGATTTTGGTTTCTCATAGGTAATATATAATGTAACGTGAAAACTTAGGCTAGACGACCTAGAATAAGTTGAATTATGTGTTTGGTGCATACTTAGTGGTTTTAGTTGATGCAATATGTGTTGAATTAATGTGGCATGGTTGGATTGATGGTTATTGATATGAATGTGGTTGATGTTGGTGAAATGATGATTTTGATGATTGATAACGATATATATTGATGATTATGTATGAAGTTGTCTTGGATATGGATTATTGGGTTGAACTTGATGAAATTGTGCATTGGTGTGTTATGGAGTGAATGAAAAGTGTTGAGATATGATTTGGTTTGTTTTGGTGCTGTTTTGAAGCTTGGGATATTGGTATTGAGTTGAGAAATTGGTAAAACAAGAGGTTTTGAGTTTTTGGTAAAAAGTGATTTTTTAACCAACTTTGACGAATCATAACTTGAGCCTCAGATTTTGGATTTGAATGAAATTTATTTCAAATTATAGATAATTTCAGGAGCTTTAAAATAATTTAAAGTTTGTGAAAATTGAAGTTTTGTAGAGAAAGTTATGAACATCAGAAGTTAGGTGTAGAAAACTATTTTTTTTAATGACTTGGCAGCCTTTTGAGAAAAAGGAGGAGTCGTGTACGCAAGCATGCACACGCGACGCGAGATTCATTCACTGCCTTGATATCTCGTGTATGTGGACATGGTCTCACGTATGCGGACATAGTCTCGCGTATGCGAGCCCCTTATTTTACCCAAAAATGAGATTTTTTAATGTTTAACCAATTCTCTAGCTTTTTAAACCTCTATAACTACCTTATAGGATCTAATACCTAGTTTCTAAACATAAAAAGGAGAGGAGACCTATAGTGGAAGATTGTGAAGTGGAGGAACTTGGATCGAGGGCTTTGAAAGAAGTTAAACATGATATGAATGATAATGAAACTAATGTTGGTCGATTGAGGAAGTGCGGAATATTGTGACTATTATGAATTAAGGTTAACTTAATAATGATTGATTGAAAATGAATGAATATGATAAATGAGGTATGATTGAGGATGATTGATGATAAGTATATATGTATTTTCTCTTTGGTTGTAAGGGTGACAAGGCACCTATTTTCTCTAATGGTTACAGGGAACGTATTCCCTCCAATGGTGACAGTGCACATATTATAACACCTTACCACATAGAGCTTTACGCCTAGGATGTAAATCAAGTGGTGAGGCGCTACGACCTCTAAAACAAAAATATGTAAATATTTTAACAAAAATATGTAAATCAAATGTAGTGAGGCGCTATGAAGAATATTTTAACTAGGAGTCTTGGAAGAAAGGATGATAAAAAAAAGAATGAAGACGAGTCACACTCGAAAGGAGATTAGATAGAAGGCTTATACAGAAAACCAAAGAGACAAGTATATAACCAGAGGTTCAAAAGATAGATACATAAGCAAGCTCTAAACTCGACCTACAAAGCAAAGGTTGGCTAGAGTACATATACATACATACATGCATATATAACTCAAAAATAAACCAAAATATAAACATAAATCCTGTTTCTCCAAGTCAATCTCTAGGAGGGACAAAATACAAAATATAAATAGAAGAAAATCTATTTACATATATAAACATAAACAAAATACAAACACCGAGTCCCAAGATAGTTCTTCGCTTCAAAAGTCTCCAGAATGCTCAGTGCGATGCCTCGCATCCTACATCTGAAAACAACAATATATGTATGGAATGAGAATTGGAGGTTCTCAGTATGGTAAAGGTTCTCGCATAGTTAATATAAAAGGTCTCAAAAAAGCCAGAGACATTTCTAGAACTTCAACACTCAGATTTAAACTTAAAGGAATAACTAAACCAGAAATTTGGTAACTGTCTAAGGTTTTCAAGTTTTGAATCTAATTCTAACTCAACACTTCACTTTTGCTTCCTCCAACCCTCCGAAATACCGGTGAAACTATCCTCGTCACACCTCTGCCAAACCAAAGATCTCTCAATTGCAAAGACAAACAAAATAGACAAGGAAAGCACAGATATAGATAGCAGTTACAACAAGTAGAACAAGTAGCAGATAAACAGAGATAAAGCAGCTAAGTAAACCAAAACAATATGTTGAGTTAAGAAATTAACTAAATTGATTAGTGATGACAAACATTATTTTTGGGCAAAATAAATAATTAGTGTTGAGTGTTAATAATAATATGTTGCTAATTATTTATCAATTGTTGCAGGCCAAAATTCAATCAAGCAGCCCAAATAGAATGAAAATAAAAACATCAAGGATAATGGGATGGTTAATCAAGTGGAGCCCAAAAAAAACAAAGAAAGGAACCAACGGGCCAAGCAAATCAAACCCGATCCAAGCCCGTGTCCACCAATCCAAGTTGATCCCACCAAACTTCTCGTACAAGATTGAAGTCTTCACTCTCTCTCATTGCTTCCAAAGCAACATTCCTTTCTTATCTGTCTCAGTCAAATCACTGAACTCAGAAAAAGTAAGAAAGAGAGCTTAGTCCCTAAGCTAGTCATGAAAGAAGAAGGAAATAGAAGGTTAAGCAAAGAGGGGTAAGGTCTAATCAACCATTTCAAGCCATATCAAGAAAAGATCAAAGGATTAAAGGTAACCCATTTCCTTTTACATGCAACACACTTTCTTCTCTTCATCTTCAAGACTCAAGATGTTGACCTAGGAAGGTGAACCCAGCAACATGCAAGGAGATAAAAGAGGCTTACTGCTCATTCAGAAGTTAAGGAGAGAAAACCAGTGAATCTGAGGTATATGTTTTAAGAAGAACTCTTTGAAGAAGTTCATCTAACTGGACAGTGTTTCCTATTCAAAGGTGCATTCCGCCAGTATGAAGAACTAAATCAGAGGCTTGCTAATCTGGTTTTTCACATAGCACAGAGGCTGTTCATGAAGTCAATCTCCTTCATGTTTTACAGATTGTGATGTACTTTTCTATGTTTATCTTTCTGTAATTTCTTGTGAGAAAAGGCATTGTGAGAAAGCTCAAGTAAAAGCCATGAATGGAAAAAGGCTGAGTTATACACTTGAGAGAAAAGCCTAGAGTTATTTTCTGATTTCTTTAGGTATGTCTATGTCTTGTATCTTGTACCTGTGAGGCATTCCTTTCTTAGTTGGGTTAGCACTAAGAGTGAATAGTTAGGTATTAGCATAGCCAATGTCAAGTTAGGTTAGAACTTGAGTGTGAAAGGATTGGGTCAATCCTGTGAAATTGGTGTATGTAATACTGTTAACTATAGAGGAAATTCTTCCATAGTTGTGGAGGAGACTGGACGTAGGTTGCAGAGCACAAGGCAACCGAACCAGGATACATGCTGGTGTTAGCTTTTCTCTTCTCTACTGTGTTCTGTTTTTTGATATTCATGAGACAAAAATAAATTGTCTCATAAATTTTTGCTGCTAAGTACAAACAGAATCAGAATTGAAAGTTTGTTTTAAAAGGGTCATAACTGCAACTTAAAAGGAAGGCATAGATTCAACCCTCCTTCTCTAAGCCTACCACAACCTTCAATTGGTATCAGGAGCTAAGGTCTCAAGAATCAAGCTTAACCGCTTGGAGCAAAGATCCAATGGCGAACAACTTGGGCACAACCACAGTTGCCTACATCTTCATTGAAGGCCAGTCAAACAACCGGCCACCTTTCTTCAACGGGAAGAACTATGCCTACTGGAAAGAAAGAATAAGGATCTTCATCCAATCCATTGACTACAACATATGGAAGATTGTTGTGAGCGGTCCCAAGATCCCAACAAAAACAAGTGCTGATGGAGTGGTGACTCCAAAAGAAGAAGCTGAATCGAATAAAGATGATAAGAAGAAAATGGAGCTGAATGCTAAAGCAATCAACCTTCTTCACTGTGCTATCAGCTTTGAAGAGTACCGGAAGGTGTCTAGATGCAAGACAGCCAAAGAAATCTGGAAAAAACTCCAGGTTACACACGAAGGCACTAAACAAGTCAAAGAAACGAAGATTGATATGCTGCGAAAAGAGTACGAGATGTTTAATATGAAGGATGGAGATAGCATTGATGAAGCGTTTGAGAGATTCTCAATCATAATCAACAACGTTGATGCTATGGGTACAAACTATGCAGAACAAACCTTGGTGAGAAAACTCCTTAGAAGCCTCACAAAAGAATGGGAAACCACTGCCACTGTCCTAACCGAGAACAACAACCTAAGTCCCATAACCTATGATGAGCTGAGAGAAAAACTCCTTGCCTATGAAGCCACACACACAAACACAGACTCAAAGAAAAAAAGGAATAGCCCTCAAGTCACAAATAGAACCAAAAGAGAGTGAGTCTAGTGATGGTATTTCAGATGATGAGCTTTTGTTTTTTGCTAGGAGATTTAGAAGGATGATGAAGAACAAGGGCAAATACAAGAGTTCAAGCTCAAAGGAGCACAAGATCAACTTGAGCAAGGTGACGTGCCATCATTGCAAGGAGGCTGAACATTTCAAGCTAAACTGTCCAAAGCTCAAAAAGGAAGACAAAGGAAAGAAAGAAAGGAAGAGAGTGCTCATGGCAGCTTGGGAGGATCTTGAGAATGACTCAAATAAAGAAGAAGAACCTGAAGGTGAAGATAAAGACTGCTTCATGGCTGGAAACAATAATCTTGATGAGGTAAATTATTATGATTTGACCATTGATGATTTATATGCTATTATTGATGATCTCACTTTAAATACCTCAAAACTGCTTGACAAGTACAATGAATGCAGATCTGAAAGAGATGTGTTAAGAGCTGAAAATGATCTTTTAAAAGAAAAAGTGAAGGAAACTGAATGTGCTTTGGACATCATTGAAGAAAACAGATTTCTAAAATCTGAACTTGAAAAATTAAAAGGAAAGCATATTGTGGATCCTTCTCATGAGTTAATTGCTGAAAATGAAAGATTAAATGATATGATTAAAAGACTGAATGGTGACTTAGCAAAATTTGCTCAAGGTTCTAGTAACTTGGACAAATTACTTACAAGTCAAAGACCTTTGTTTAAAAAATCTGGTTTAGGTTACATAACTAAGGAAGATGCAGTTTCCAATGTTTTCTCTATAAAGTTTGTAGCTTCTTCATCAAATACAAAATCCATACCAAACAAATCTGGCATGGGATATGTTCCAACATTTGAAGAAAAATTTGATGAAGTATACACTAGTGAAACTGAGCCTTCACCAAGAACCGAACCAAGCCCAAACAGGCTAGGTTTGGGATACCTTTCAAAAAATGAGGTTGTTTTCAAGAAACCACCATTTTACAACAAAATCTCTTATTCGAAAAGTCCAAATGTTCAAAGAAATTCTAGTGAAAATGCTTTTGCAAAGAGGAATAATTTTAATAAAAATCAGTTTATCAAAAGAAATGCATCTCCTCCAAAAATCAGAAAATTTCAACCCTTTAATCATTTCAAGCAATATAACTCACCTCAATTTCAGCGACACACATCAGAAAATCATTATGTTAATTGCAAGAAATTTGGTCACTCATATGCACAATGTTTCATTGAAAAGAGAGTTGTAGGAGACAAAATTTACAATGTTGTTTGTGATTTCAATGCACTTGGGCAACCAAGATGGATTAACTTCAAAGGATCCAAATTAATTTGGATACCTAAGGCTACTTGAAACTCTTCATGCATATTTGCCTAGCATCCAAGAACAAAAAGGACATGTGATACATGGATAGTGGATGTTCAAGGCACATGACTGGAAGGTCAACTTACTTCATCAAACTAAATAAGTATGATGGAGGTTTTGTGACCTTTGGAGATGATGTAAAGGTAAAATTATTGCTGTTAGAAAAGTAGGTAATGAGCAATCTACTTTCATTGATGATGTACTTTTGGTATATGGTTTGAAGCACAATCTTTTGAGTATAAGTCAGCTGTGTGATTTAGGATATTTAGTGACTTTCAAAAGACTTGAATGTTGTGTTGTTAATGAAAAGACAAATGAAGTGATGTTTCTTGCCAAGCATTTTAATATGTATGGTCTTACTCTTGATGAACTAAGGGATCAAAATGTAGCTTGTCTTCACTCTAAAGAATCTAAAAAGTGGTTATGGCACAAAAGATTAGGCCATACAAGTATGTTTCAAATAAACAAACTTGTAAAGAAAGAATTAGTAAGAGGCCTTCCTTTGATAAAGTTTGACAAAGACATCACTTGTGATGCTTGATAAATGGGAAAACAAACAAAAAGTTCTTTAAACCAAAGGAAGACATCTCTACTAAAAGACCACTTGAGTTGCTATACATTGATTTATTTGGTCCAACAAGAACTCAAAGCCTAAGTGGTAAACATTATGGTTTAGTGATTGTGGATGACTATACTAGGTTTGGTTGGGTTTTATTTCTTGCACACAAAAATGAAGCCTTTTCGGCCTTTGAACCTTTTTGCAAGAAAATTCAAAATGAAAAGGATTTAAAAATCTCTTCTATAAGAAGTGATCATGGAACTGAATTTGAAAACAATTTGTTTGAATCCTTTTGTGAGGAATTTGGAATATCTCACAACTTCTCTTGTCCAAGAACACCACAACAAAATGGTGTTGTGGAAAGAAGAAATAGAAGCATACAAGAGATGACAAGAGCTATGCTTTGTGAGAGTAATGTTCCAAAATTCCTTTGGGCTAAAGTAGTTAACACGGCTTGCCACATTTTGAATAGAACAATCATAAGAAATTTTTTGAAGAAAACCCCTTATGAATTTTGGAAAGGCTACCCACCAAACTTAGATTACTTGCACATCTTTGGATGCAAATGTTTTGTCTTAAATAACAAAGAAAATTTGGGTAAGTTTGATCCAAAGGCGTATGAGTGTTTATTTGTAGGATATTCCACAACTAGTAAAGCATATAGGGTTTATCATCAAGATGCTAGGATTATTGAGGAGTCCATACATGTTACATTTTTTTTTACCAAAGATATGAAGACTCGAACCCGCAACCTCTTAGATGAGTACAGGGAGTTTATGCCATTTGAGCTATTACTCATTGGCCATACATGTTACATTTTGTGATACTAATTTGGTGAAAAGTATTTTGGAAGACTGTGATGCAGGAAATCAAGCTCAAAAGGAAGAGAAAACTACTCAAAATCATGAAAAGGAAAATTCTAGTCAAGCTGAACCAGAAACTGCAACTGTTGAAAATTCAAGAGATAATTCCATTTTGTCTCATGAATATGAAGGAGATTCTGAAGCCAGCAGCACCCAGAATCCCTTGGTATCTGAATCTGCCTCCAAATCCACCAGACCTCGTGAATGGAGATTCTTGAAGAATTATCCTGAGGAATTTGTCATTGGGGACGTCTCTTATGGAGTGCAAATATGGTCTTCCACTAGAAAGGCAAATGAAGGATCAAACATTGCTCTCCTTTCACAAATGGAGCCTCAAAACGTCAAGGAAGCCCTTAGTGACCTCTCTTGGGTTAAAGCTATAGAGGATGAGCTTCTTGAATTTGAAAAGAACCAAGTGTGGACTTTGGTTCCTAGGCCAAGTGGAAAGAAAGTGACCGGCACCAAGTGGATATTTCGGAACAAGTTGGGAGAAGATGGTAGCATTGCAAGAAACAAGGCAAGGCTAGTGGCACAAGGATATGACCAAGAAGAAGGAATAGACTTTGATGAATCCTTTATCCATGTTGCCTGAATGGAAGCCATAAGACTTCTCTTAGCTTATGCTGCATTTTGTGGTTTTAAATTATATCAAATGGATATGAAATGTGCATTTTTGAATGGTATGATAGATAGAGCTTGGTATGAGAGACTTAGCTCTTTTCTTTTGAAAAATGATTTTCAAAGAGGCACCACTGACACAACTCTATTTATCAAGAATTCTAATGATTCTTTTATTCTAGTCCAAATATATGTTGATGACATTATTTTTGGATCAGCAAATGAATCCCTTTGTTCTGAATTTAGAAAACTCATGACAAGTAAATTTGACATGAGTATGATGGGTGAACTTAATTTTTTCCTTGGGCTGCAAATTAAACAAACTGAAAATGGTATTTTCATTCATCAAGAGAAGTATGCCAAGGAATTAGTTAAGAAATTTGGTATGAAAAATGCCAAACCCATGGGAACTCCCATGCATCCTAATTCAAAATTAGATAAGGGAGAAACTGAGAAAGATGTTGATGAGACTAGGTATAGAGGAATGATTGGTTCCCTTATCTACTTAACTTCCTCTAGACCCGATATTGTGTAAAGTGTTGGATTGTGTTCTAGGTTCTAATCCAAATCAAAAGAGTCACATCTTTCTACAGTTAAAAGGATCATTAGATATGTTCATAGCACATCCAATTTTGGTCTTTGGTATCCTAAGATTGATGATTTTTCTGCAGTTAGTTATTGTGATGCAAATTTTGCCGGTGATAGAGTTGATAAAAGCAGCACTTCAGGCTTATATTGCTTCCTTGGAAAGTCCTTAAATGTTTGGTCTAGCAAGAAGCAGCCAACGGTGGCTTTATCCACTGCAGAGGCTGAGTATATAGCTGCCTCTTCATGTTGTTCTCAACTTTTATGGTAAAAACACAGCTTGCTGATTACAAGTTAAATGCTGAAAATATTCTCTTATTGTGTGATAATATGAGTGCCATTAATATTTCTAAAAATCCAGTTTTGCACTCTTGAACTAAACATATTGAAGTGAAATTTCACTCAATTAGAGAACATGTCCAAAAGGGGGATATTAGCATTTAATTTGTTAAATCGGAGGAGCAATTAGTTGATATTTTCACAAAATCACTTGCTGGGGACATATTCTGCATGCTTAGAACTAGCCTAGGAATTTTGAGCTATGATTCTTTGTTTAAATATTGCTAATCTGTTTGTTGGAGCATTTTGTCTCATAAACAGGTATGAGACAATTCTGGGCAGATGAAGAACACTCCTTTCTATTAGCGTGTTCTGGGCTTGTTTCAAGTAAAAGTTATTCTGGGCCAACCTCATAAATCAGATCCAGAGTGGTCCAATGTGTTTCCTTAAATCCAACCATCTCTGAGCCCAAATATGAATGTTACACTTTTTGTTTGGTTGATAATTTTTTTTTGCTTGTGTGTTTATTTTTTTGAAAAGGCTTTCATTTAATATCTTCTGGTCCAAAAGGGTTTCAGTTTAATTTTTTTGTTTTTCAAAATTTAAAATTAATTTCCTATTGTATTTTAAAATCAAATAAAATCTTTCTTTAATGAGGTCATGTCTTTTCAAGTCAAATCAGTGGTGATGCAGTTGCATGGTTTGAGAAACTTTCTTTTGGGTACAGTTACCAATATTCCCTCTCTTCCCTCCATAACTTTTCCTCAAACCCTTCGGTTTCTTCCCACTCTCTTTACTGCTTCTCTTCCCTCAAAAGCCTAAATATTATCAAATGAGGAAGAAAACTATTGCTAAAAGGCCTCCTCGTGAAAAAAATCTTTAAGCCTCACACCAAGCCTTCAACTCGCTCTCACGACCGAACCTTCACACCCTCACATTCTCCTCCTACCTCTCCTCCAAGAACTACTTCCATGGCGTGGACCAAGACCACACCTAGATTCCCTGCCTCTGCCAAGCCGATGCCACCACCAAAGGCGACGCCTTCCAAACTAGGCTCCTCAAAACCTGGTTCTTCAAAACCTAGCTCCTTCAAAGGCAAACGTCCGGCGGCTGAGGAGCCAGTTCCCGAGCCAACTCAACCCAAATCCAGGTCGGTTCCTGTGCGATCTCAATGAGGTAAAGCTCGAGTTCCTCTTAAATCAGTAAAAGAACCAGACATTGGACCTTTTGATCACAAAGCTCATTTTTTGACCTCTCATTCGAACTATAACCCCTATAGATTCAAATCTGCCATGAATAATGACTTTTATGAGGGGGTTATTCAGTATCGTACCCTGTGTCCATCTTTTCTAGCCAATTTTCCATCTTTGAAAAGAAAAGGTTTTTCTTTGGTTGATAACTTGATTTTTCTGGACTGGAATCATCTTTTTGACATCAAAAATCCTGTTTATCCCTTATTGGTCAAAGAATTTTATGCCAACATGACTTATCATGAAGGCACTACTCACTCATATGTAAAGGGCCGAGACATAGTTTTAAACAATGAAACTATCAGTGATGCTTTGAAGTATACTGATGATGGGCCATGTGCCTACACTTCAGTTAAGTGGGATGAAGGTGTTGGAATTTCTTACAATGATGCATTGGCTCACATTTGTGAACATGTTTCTTTAATTGATGGCATTACACCCACTCACAAAGCCCTAGGATATGAGCGTGCTCAGTTGCACCGAATGGTCAACCACATTATACTTCTTCAAAGTCGCTCATATCAAAGGGTTTCCTACACTGATACTCTTGTTTTATATGCCCTTCTCACTAAAACTGAAATTTCATTTGCATACTTGATGGTTAGATATATGTTTGACTCTGTTAGGAGTGAAAAAGACAAAGCACTTCCTTATGGCATGTTTATAACTTGCATATTTGAGTATTTTGGTGTTGACTTGACCAATGAGGAATATCAAAATAGACATTCATACCTGAAAGGAGGTGGTTCAGTGAAATAGCCCAAAGGACCTACTCGATCTGAAAGGGTGGTCTTAGATGATGAAGATGATGACTTTATTCCTAAGACATCTCCTTCTCTTTCCACTGAGGGTACATCCATCTCTACTGGAAAGAAATCTGCTCTACTGAATGTGGTCAAAGATGTTGTTCATGAGTTCGTTTTCCAATCAAATCACATGATTGCTATGAGCAAAGAGCAAAAGAAATTAGCTAGCAAGCATGAGAATTTCCTAAGGAAATCAAGGGATAGAGTGGCTGTGTTCATGACTTTCATTGATAACCTTCAAAAGGATGAAGAGCCTGCCACTGATGTTGAAGAGGAAGCTGATTCAGAGGGGAATGGTTCTGATGCCTAGAAATTGTCTCATGAAAACTGCTGCTGTTGCTCTTTTTTTTGTCTCATAAACTCTGTTTCTTTTGCTACTGTTAAACTATTTTTTATTTTGGATGACTGTAATAACTCTAAATACTGTTGCACTTTTGATAGTTTAGTTAGTACTTTACACTGTAATCTGACACTTTCCTGCAGGGTTCAAGACATTGTTTTTGTTGATCATGCTTATTATCCGCCCTTGATGACAAAAGGGGGAGTAATAGTAATAGGATAATAGGATGGTAAATGTGTCCTAGGAATTTTTTGGCATTGCTGCAGCTACTAGTATTTCTTTTGGGATTTTTGTCTGTTTGCTGCATTAAAAATTGCTTTCACATGTTGAATCTTTGTGCTGCTGATATTAGCTTGATATTGGGCTGATTATGTGATGTTGTTTGTTTGATATCCCTTAGACAAGATAAATGTGTGTAGCTCTTTATTGTGCTCTCTTTAAGTACAATGTAGAACAGGAAAAAAGAGGAAAGCATAAATCCAGGGGGAGCTAATCCTGAAAAGGAAAGTGGGAGCAATATAAAAACAAATGACAAAAATCAAAGGGAGTTTCTAAACCTTACTCAAATTCATTTCCTTTTGATTATTGCTTAAATCATGTTTGTCATCAAAGGGGAGATTGTTGAGTTAAGAAATTAACTAAATTGATTAGTGATGACAAACATTATTTTTGGGCAAAATAAATAATTAGTGTTGAGTGTTAATAATAATATGTTGCTAATTATTTATCAATTGTTGCAGGCCAAAATTCAATCAAGCAGCCCAAATAGAATGAAAATAAAAACATCAATGATAATGGGCTTGTTAATCAAGTGAAGCCCAAAAGAAACAAAGAAAGGAACCAACGGGCCAAGCAAATCAAACCCGATCCAAGCCCGTGTCCACCAATCCAAGTTGATCCCACCAAGCTTCTCGTACAAGATTGAAGTCCTCACTCTCTCTCATTGCTTTCAAAGCAACATTCCTTTCTTCTCTGTCTTAGTCAAATCACTGAACTCAGAAAAAGTAAGAAAGAGAGCTTAGTCCCTAAGCTAGTCATGAAAGAAGAAGAAAATAGAAGGTTAAGCAAAGAGGGGTAAGGTTTAATCAACCATTTCAAGCCATATCAAGAAAAGATCAAAGGATTAAAGGTAACCCATTTCCTTTTACATGCAATACACTTTCTTCTCTTCATCTTCAACTCTCTGTATCTCCATTTTGAGCTATATAAAAAAGAGGATTTTTGTTTCTCTCTGCTGTAAATCCACGGTCTCAAATATGTCTTGGAGACCAAGTTAGTTTTCAAGGGCTTAGATCAAGTTGACCATTGGAAGACTGTTGTGGTTGCTGCTTTATGGCTTTCGGTAAAGATGGAGAAGTCAGAAGCAAAGTTTCTACTCTAAGGTTTAATGAGAAAAAGTGAATATGTGGCTTGGTGAAGCTCAAGACTCAAGATGTTGACCTAGGAAGGTGAACCCAGCAACATGCAAGGAGATAAAAGAAGCTTGCTGCTCATTCAGAAGTTAAGGAGAGAAAACCAGTGAATTTGAGGTATATGTTCTGAGAAGAGATCTTTGAAGAAGTTCATCTAACTGGACAGTGTTTCCTATTCAAAGGTGCATTCCGCCAGTATGAAGAACTGAATCAGAGGCTTGCTAATCTGGTTTTTCACATAGCACAGAGGCTGTTGATGAAGTCAATCTCCTTCATGTTTTACAGATTGTGATGTACTTTTCTATGTTTATCTTTCTGTAATTTCTTGTGAGAAAAGGCATTGTGAGAAAGCTCAAGTAAAAGCCATGAGTGGAAAAAGGCTGAGTGATACACTTGAGAGAAAAGTCTAGAGTTATTTTCTGATTTCTTTAGGTATGTCTATGTCTTGTATCTTGTACCTGTGAGGTATCCCTTTCTTAGTTGGGTTAGCACTAAGAGTGAATAGTTAGGTATTAGCATAGCCAATGTCAAGTTAGGTTAGAACTTAAGTGTGAAAGGATTGGGTCAATCCTGTGAAATTGGTGTATGTAATACTGTTAACTATAGTGGAAATTCTTCCATAATTGTGGAGGAGACTGGACGTAGGTTGCAGAGCACAAGGCAACCAAACCAGGATACATGCTGGTGTTAGCTTTTCTCTTCTCTGTTGTGTTCTGTTTTCTGATATTCATGAGACAAAAATAAATTATCTCATAAATTTCCGCTGCTAAGTACAAACAGAATCAGAATTGAAAGTTTGTTTTAAAAGGGCATAACTGCAACTTAAAAGGAAGGCATAGATTCAACCCCCCTTCTCTAAGCCTACCACAACCTTCACAATACACAGTCAAACAAAACATAAAAAATAATCAATACACTCAAATTCTTTATTCTAATTTCAACCATTGTTCATCAATTTCATTATCTCAACATACTATCATCATCAATCATCAACAGTTGTCAATAATCAACGCATTCTTATCACAAACTCAACGCCATGTTCACCACACTCATACATGTACATAATAATTTCATCAATCCAACTACACCACATCAATTCAACATATATAACATCAACTAAATCTACTAAATATGCACCAAACACATGATTCATCTTATCCTAGGTCATCTAATCTAAGTTTTTACACAACATTATATATTATCTATGAGAAATCAAAACCATACATTGGCCGATTCCTTCCTAGCTCGGAACGTCACAAATACACCGTTCGACAAATGTCCAAAGCTCCAAATATATACCAAATAGAAAATCCAATCACAAAGAATCAAACACAAACTTCCAATGTTCACTCCCAAACCTCCAATTCTATCAATTTGCCTCCACAACACATAATTTAATCTAATACCATACAAATATTACTAAATCAACACATAGTTTGCTATACCAATAATTTCATAAGGGTTAGAGAATTTTCATGTTACCAACGGGTGTTTGGGACACGATTCAACAAGTTCACAAAGCTAATTTGATCCTAAACACCAAAATTTAACAAAATCTCAACACATTTACTCAAAGTTTTTGAAATTAGGGAAGGAAGAAATGGGTATAAAATTGAAATTTTCTTACCAAATTGTTCGGTGAATTTTGTAGAGAATTTCAAGACGAATGCGTGGCCGCTAACGGCTCGTCAATCGGAGCTCTGAATTAAAAGTTACGTGAGATTGAATTTTGGGTGAGGGTTTGAACGTTCCTCCCATTTCTCTCCTTAGTGCCCAACGTGTTTCCCTCTTTGTGTGGGGAAGAAGAGTTGTGCTCTTCATTAAAGTGTTATTAGGTTGGGCCTTGGGCCCGATACGGGTCTGGTTCAATCAATTCAGTCTGTTTCGTCCAATTTGGAGTCAAAACTTTTGAAATTAGTGCCAAAATTCACATTTTAATTATTTCTACTCTATTAAACTATATATTTAAATTTTCTAATTTTTTAAATAATAATTAATTTATTGGTTAACTATTTATTAATTATCAGATATTTACACATATTCCCTCTAATGGTGATAGGGCACATATTCCCTCTAATGGTGACAGGGCACTCTCCCTCTAACGGTCAGCCGATGTGCTGAGATATTTGTGTGCAACAGAGAGACAATGTCTGGGTTTAGCTATCGAACACGTCGAGTTGGCTGTATAACCTACAAATAAACTCAATAGCCATAGGATAGACATGTATCATATGCACTTGTATGACTTGGTTGTGTATGCATTTGTTTTAGCTTGCCTAAATACTTATCTATGACTAGCTGCTATCTGATTTACTTGCTGTAATTGTATTCTATCTGTGTTTTTTTGCTTGTCTTGTATGTCTATGCAACTGAGAGATCCCTCGTTTGACGGAGGAGTGATGAGGGTAGTTCCACCGGAGTTTTGGAGGGTTGGAGGAGCGTGAGAATTATGGGGATTAAGTTAAAAATTGGACTAAAACCTAAGTACCATAGATAATTCACTTGGTTTTTGGTTTAAAGTATAACTCAAATTTAAATCAGAGTATCAGAGGTCTAGGATTTTTTTTTACTTTTCTGGGACCTTATATATTATTTATGCGGGCACCATTACTTTGCTGAGAACTTTCTGTTCTCATTCCATACAAATTTTCAGATGCAGGTCGACATGCGCCTCGGTGAGCGTCTGGAGATTCCTATGGCAAAGCGAAGTTGGGATGTTATAATTTGGGACTGTCGGCTATGTATTTATATTTATAGACTCTCATATGTATAAATAACTTATGTTTAATCTTCTTAGAGTCTTTTTGGAGAACTAGATGCTTTCTTTATGTATTTTGGGGTTTTATAGGATATACTTATATACATGTATGTATGTACATATTTTTCGGCTGGTCTTAGCTTCCCAGATCGAGTTCGGAGCTTGATATTTTGTATCCTTTGACATTCCTCTTATATATATATATATACTTTTCTTCGTATCCAAGTTTTCCGTTTACGTGAACGTTGCGCTTTTCTTTTCACGATTTTGCTTAAACTTTTTTTGAAGGCTCCTTGATTATTTAATTCATTCAACTATATATTATGTATATATTTTATTTTACGAACTTAAACTTAAAGTTCTGTGTGGTAGTTACATGTGGTGTGCATAGTTGACAGACTTTGGTAAAGCTTGGACCATTTCGAAAAGTATCAGACAACACTTTAAGAGTTGGATAAGAGTAGAAAAAAGAAGCGTAAAAAGTGATTTATTGAATTATTTGTGGTAACTTTGGAATATTTAGTTGGAAAAAAAAATGAAAGAATATTCAAGAACAAAAAGACAAGCGTTGAAGTTATTATCAACAAATCCTTCTTGAGCTATTAAGAGTGGTGTGGTGATAACCCATTTAGTTATTAATGGCAATATCATATATGACAATAGGTTGATTGTACGATGATTTTCTTATTTCTTGTTGTTGGGAATAAGAAGTATGACCACAATTCAATCAATCATGTGTTAAATAATTTGTTATTATTATTATATTAAAATGTTAATATAATAACGTCCTTGATTAAATTTAGAGATTTATCATTGTGATAGTGATCATAATATTGAGAGATGAATCTTTTATAATTTAATCTAAATTGTTCTTGGTCATAGGATTATTAAAAAGGACATTAATAATCCAAAAAGATCAATATATATATATATATATAGTATAATTTACATACTTGTAGAATTAATTATTAGTCAATAAGGAATTTGTCAACTCTTGGTAAAGAGTTTGAGCTCTATGATTTTAATGACTGAGATGAATAAAACCTTGGCCAAGGGGATTGAATGAATGAAGAAATGAGTTTCGTAAGTCATTCACAGTTCATTATAATAATGGTAACAAGTTAGAGTTTGACAATTAAACCATACTCTAAGGGTTAACCAAGAGTTGGGAAGATGGAAGGAATTATACTTTGTTCTTCTAAGGTTCTTAGTAAAAATATATTACTTCATACTATCGGGTCGTTGAGGAGTGTTGCTAAACGCCAACCTTGATTAGTAAATTTAGTATGACTAATTTACTACCCGCTTAGTATTTAACCTATGGGGTCACACACTAACGAGTGTTCTAACCTTTGCTATAGAATTATTTAATTATTATTTTGATTTGATCAAATAAATAATTATATTAATTCAAATGGAATATTATTATATTCTTTGCTAGCACCAAGAATATAATAATAGTATGATAATTGAGAATATTAAATGAGATTTGAGAATAATTAGTTATTCTATTTCTAAATTTGGATGAGATCCTAACTCATTCTGTTTTCAAATTGAGTTATGATATGATTCATAAAATTTGAATGATTCAGATTTAGAATTTCAAGATATGATTTAAATTTGAATTGAGAATCAAATTTAAAATCAGTAACAAATCCCATACTATATATATATATGCCAAGAGTAGAGGAAGGTGATAGACAAGAGAATAAAACACAAGGGTTTTATTCCTTTACCTCTACGCACATAAACGTATGTGAGCCTGATTCTTGGAGAAGAATTTTATGGCATGCAAAGAGTTGCAAGAGATTTCTCAATTTAGATCAGATTTTCATTGGTCAAGGAGTTGACAGCAAAGGTTGGTCTCAGTGTGGATACGCATAGAGTCTTCGCACAATCGAAGAATAAAGTTGTTACTAAAGCGTCTAAAGGTATTTAGATCTGATCTATGTATTATTTCTAGAATAAAATTTAAGCACAAAATAAAACTTTAAGATTACCTTTTTTTCTTCAGCTGCGTGTTATGAACACATGGTAATCCTTCACTTGTTTTCTTTAGTTTTATTTTATTGTTCTTTGTGTTTGTATATGTTTCTGTATGTTTCTTTTTATTGTGTTAAATTTTTTTTGTTAAAAAAATAAGAGATATAATAGAAGATATCATGTGAAAAAAATAAAGATGATGAGAAGTTAGAGAATATTTTGTATAACAAAGAGGATAAAAACATATTGAATCACAATAATTTATTAATTATAAAAATAAAAAATAAAAAACATTTTAAGATAAAAATATATAAATAATTATATTTTTTACTTCAAATAGGTTAAAAATCATACACACACATATATATGTTATTTTATAATATCTAATTTTTCATTTCTCAACTACTTAATACAAAAATAAAAGATGGAAACCATCTTTAACCCCTCACTTTTTAAGCAAATTAGATACCAAAATTACTAATATTTTAGAGAAGCTCTAGTGAAGAACTCTCTCTAGTCTCTATTTATGATTTTTTTGTCATAAAAAAATAAGTTCACGTTAATTTTTATGTCATAAATAATAAATATTTACAAAAAATGTCCTTTTTTTCTTTAATAGAAAGAACTCTTATTAGTCCTTATTTGTAGTGTTAATGAAAATAGAATTGAATTGAGGCTAAATTTATAGTGTAAAAAGAATTTTTCTTCTACACCTGCATATTTCTGTTGTCATGACAAATGTACCAAGAGAGATTACTTCAGAATAAATTCTAGACAATTTCAGCTCACATAAAATAAATTGGAGTCACTTAAATAAAGACGTTTAAAACGTTTATTTTTAATGATATTTTCTAGTAATTAAAATTTAATACATATAATCGATTAAATTGTGTTATTCTTGTCAAAATTAGGCCAAACAAATTAATTTAACCGAAAAATAATAAATCAAATCTTGAACTGATCTAAATTAATATTATTTTTTATAAAAAATTACTACAATATCCTTATTATAGAAAATGATTAAAAGATAAGAGACTCGAACCTGCAATCTCTTAATTGAGTATGGAGAGTCTATGCCATTTGAGCTATTACTCATTGGCAAAATTTGGAAAGATAGGAGCTATTAAGTGAGGGTGCTTCATGATTACTTTTGGTTAGTTTGAAGAAGTAATTAACATGATATTGGACTAGAGTGATTTTTGTTATAGTAAACAACGAGTTGCTGCGTTCGAGTAAGCGGCTAACAAAAACGGGGTTTACGTGTTGGAGGCCATTTCTATAAAGATATTAAAAATAATTTTTTTCTAAAACGTTTACATATATTATAATATTATTAGATATTTTTATTAAATTGGTTAATAATTTATTTTTTAATAAATCAAAATAAAATCGGTTTATTATAACAATAATAATAAATTTAATTATCCGCACTATAATTATTAAATCCGATTTGATCCGATCGATTTATACAATCTAAATCGAATTATATTTAAATATTTTGATAAAAAAAATAAATATATTCCTGATTTTTGTTTTAAAAAAAATCATAATCCAATGGATTATATAAATTAGTCGGTTCAACCGAATCTGATAACCATTGAATTTATTGTTATTGTTATAAAAAAATTGATTTTATTCTTAATTTGTTAAAAAATTTAAAAATAATTGATTCATTAATAAGTTCAATAATAATGTAACACATAAATATCTTTATAAAAAGGCGTTTTACAATTTATGCATATTTATTATTTATGAGAGCATCCTCTTTGTATAACAACAAGTCAACAACAGAACCCCGTCCCTAAAACTTCTATCGCACACCCACTTTTTCATTTAATTATTTTTTCTTCAATATTTTACAAATGAAAAAATCGTTTTTATTTTAATCTATAAACTCGTTAATAGCCGACTGTTTTATATATATATAATCATAGCGTCTATAATAATATCAACATATATGTTTCAATATACGTATAATTTTATTTACAATACATATATAATAGTATGATACTATTTAGTATACATTCGTATTATATTACTATTTCACCAAATTCTAATTTATTTCTGAATGCATATTAACATACATATTAAAACATAGAATAAATGACCATTTGTATCCATAAAACATAAAAACACTGACATATGTACCTACATTAGATCGAAACTAAACTTATATTCACGTAAGATGCCTGCCGTGTGACAAAAGTACCCTACGTGGCACTCCAACCTTCCAAAGACAGGGTAGAAAGCATCTTACGTGAGTACAAGTTTAGTTTCAATTTAATGTGGGTACATATGTCAGCGTTTTCATCTTTTATGGGTACAAATAGTTATTTATTCTTAAAACATATAAACATATTTAATTACAAGTCACTAACAAATATAAATATTTTTGTCT
>NC_029791.2:112549318-112550450 GCF_000816755.2 Arachis ipaensis
GAATAAATATATTATTTTTTTTAATTCTATACATACAAATACTTTATTAATAAGCATATCCATGTTCGTATAAATATATAAATTAATCAACTTTTATATATTAATATACATATATACCTAAGTTGCGAGAATCGACCGATTATTAAACTGATCACTTAATTGATTTAATAGTTTAATAGTCTAATCGAAATTAAACAGTAATTAAACTGGTTTAATTAAATATACATTTTCTATTGTGGAAATGCACTGCAATTGTGACCCGAAACAGATAGCTCTCGTCACAGAAGGTATGGTAGGCTATGCTCTCGCCCGAAACTACATGTGTTCATAGACTGGATATATGAAGCAGAAAGAAAGGAGCATAGCTTACTCTTCTGTGACTGGGTGAGAGCTATCTGTTTCGAGTCACAATTGCAGTGCGTTCCCACAAAGGTGAATGTAACAATTGGAAATTGGCTTCAAACTATGCTTCAGTACAACAGTCAAGTAAACAAAGAGGAGAGGGAGCAGCATTGGAAAAGGCTGGGATTTATAATGTGGGCAATTTGGAAAGGTAGGAATGAGACTATATTTAGAGAAGCAAAAATAAACTCAAAATAGACACTACTCTATGCAAGATTTATTAAAGGAAAATTTAAACAAACAGAGGAATTCACAGCACAGACAGCAACCAACAAGTAAATTCAGAATCAGATACTTGTAGTTTGGAGACCACCCCCGAGTAATTGGCTTAAAATTAATGTAGATTCAGCATATTCCTCGGCATCAACACTAGAGCCACAACAACGGTCATCTGGGACAACAATGGTACAATAGGTAAAGGCTCTGCAACATCAATCAAAGCAAACTCTTATATTATTGCAAACGCCTTATCAACCATAGAAGCTTGCATTCTAGCAAGAATTATGACAGAAGAAAAAGTGTCTATAAAATCGGATTGATTACCGATTATTGACGCAATCAAGCAAGATAGCACTCTATGGGAGATTGATTCCGTAATTCAGGATGTTAGAGAACTCCAAAAAAAGATCCCCAATGGCAGCTCTGCCTGGGATTGGGTAAAACATTCTTGAGAGTAGGAGATAGTTAGTGCAGGGTAGTTTTGGCTTGTCAATGGTAGAGACCAATTTTC
>NC_029791.2:112550566-112554857 GCF_000816755.2 Arachis ipaensis
TTTGGGTCGGGTCTAACTTGGCCCTAACCTAGACCCCCCAAAAACAGAATAAATTTTGGATGTTGAATTTTAAAATGTCATGTAAATATACATAGAGAACACACAAAAGTAATCAGGAAAATTGACAACATGAGTTCAGACTTCAGAGCTCATTGGTGTTGATAATACTTTACTTAAGTTTTACAAGAGAGAGAGAAAAGAAATCTACTGTGGAGATTGAATGCAGTGGACTTAAGCTATCCAATTGAACTATTGACTATTGAACGTAATAAATAATAACCATTGGTAATAAACTCTATCGACAACAGCATTGAATTCTTGAACTGTTATGTGGCATTAGGAAGATTCGACGAAACCCTTTACAGCAGCTGCAACATCTTTGTAAAACCCATTCCAACCTGATCTTATTCAGAGGGAGAAGTGGTTAGTTATATCTTCATCCTTAGTATATGATTTTATCAAATTATTGGTATGGAAAATAAAATGTTATGTTGCTATAACTATTGCTAATGTGAATTCTACTTACATGAAACTAATGTTATAAATAAAAAACTAGACTTACAAGTCCTTGAAGCATGTGCTCCTAGATTCCAACACTTGAGGATGCTGATAATCCAATGAAAATACTGATGCCTTGCAGAGAAGGGGAAGATTCTCGGCTGAAGTATGAATGGAGGATGGTGGTGAGAAGGGCGGCGAAGGAGTTGAAGATACAGAAAAGGAGTATCTCAAGTTGCCGGGCCCGAAACTTATGGGAAGAGGAGAGGGAGGTGTAGGAGGTGATGATGTTGAAGACTCACACCTGAGAGTCATATTCATCATCACTAAAATTCAATTCCATTCTGCTTTGCTTCCAGTGATAATTTTCTGGACCGGTTTTAAGTAATTAATAATACCACTTGCAAGAGTGGTTTTCTTTATAACCTAACAGTCAAAGGCCGTCTAATACCAACCATCAAACTAGTTATTCTTTTAATTTCTTGGGCACCTGAGCATGCGGTTGACTTTGGGTTGGCCTGTGGTTCTTAGCCTTTCTTCTCGGTGAATATGAAAATAAAATAAAATAAAAATAAAAATAAAAAATCATTATTATTTCATATATACAACGTCTCAGCTCTAGCTCCATTTCATCACCTAGCTTTTCTTCGCAACATTTAAATTTGACTGACATATAATATATGGTGGATTCGAGACCAAGAAGTTTGGCTATGACAATTCAACTATTTACTCAGTCTTAAATTACAGACATTGCTGAATGAAATATCAATACCGATCGCCTAAAATTTTATGCAAAATTGAATTGAAAGAATGCACTTTTTAGGAGCAGCTCTTTCCTTTTATTTCTATCATTTCATGCTGAAGGCATAAAATTAATGGCAAGGAGGCAATTGCTTAATCTTTCTTCAGATGGTGGTCTACCTTAGCTTCGCTTACTGCTGCAGTCTACAGGGGCATGAGTCTTCTGTACTTGAAGAACCAAACAAATGCACAAAATATGCAGACTCCACAAACTCCTGTAATTATAAGGACCCAATGGAATGCAGTGGGTTCATCAAATAATGGGATTTCAAAATTCATCCCAAAGATTCCTGCCACCACACCAAAGATGGCAACAACAAATGTTGCAGTTGTGAGCAAAAGCTCAAACTGGATAAGCTGATTACGCACGTTATCCTGTAATAAAAAGAAGTCAGCTCAGCTGCTCCTAGATTTATTAAGCTATAAATCAGTTCACTGGTATATGGCCATTTGTTCTTTTCACCCCTAGAACTCGTCAATGATCAGCAATGTCACATCAAAATCTCATACACCTATTATTTTACCATTTTGGTTCAAATAACAAAATTTAGAGTGCCCTCTCCCCCAATAATGTATTGGTTGTGTGAACATTAACATGTGTGTTCATTTGTATGCACAATAGTCACATGACCACATCAGGAAAAATGAAATTGACATGAACCTTTGGGTAACTATGAAAGTGAAAGGATAAAAAAAACACACCAGTTGAATGTTGATAAAATCTTCCGTATCATCAATGTACTCTTTCAACTGAAACAAGAAACATGAATTGATAAACTGTGATGAAGCTAGATAGAAAAAGGTTAGCAAAAACAACACTGCTTACTGATGTCAACTTGTTTAGCGTGCTGTCAATGACAACAAAGTATGCTTCTAGCAACATCTCAAGCTCTTCTATACTTTCGGTGGTACTCTCAGTGCTCCTCGAGCTCTCATGTCGACTCCTAGCAATGCTCAAACTCTTTTCAAGCCTTCGAGAATCAGGAGGTGATGAAACAGGAGAAACGGGGGCAGAAATAGATGCACCATCAAGAGACCTATATCCAACCAACGACTGATCTCCACAAAATGATAACTCCATCCGTCTTTTCTTCTCCGTAAGGTACATTTCGGCCATATCACCATCATCATCCATAAGTTGCTCTATTTCATCTCTAACCTGAATATATCCATCAAGTAAAAGACAACATCAAAATGTAGTAAGATCCAAAATGTGGTACCTTCCATTAGCAATCGTGTAAACGAAGAAGAAAATATAGATCAATACCACCTTTTGAACCCTCCTAGTCAGTGCAACAAGTCTGCTTTTCAGTCGACGAACACGTTCTAAATTAAGAGTACTGATCTTTGATGTTAATTCATCCAGCAAAGGATAAGCCTCAATTTCTAACTCTGCTGCCTTTTGAAAATTGCCAGAACAAAAATGATAGTATTACAAACTAATTTAACAAAATCAAATGAACCAGGACGTGTAAAGAAAAGAAAGAAATATTCCATGCAAGTATATTGGATCAAGAATTCAGAAATGGATGGGGAGAAATGCACGTTCATATTTGCTTCCTACTTTGTTTATTCCTTCGGTCTCTTTTCATTCTTTTAAGTTATTAAATAAGAAACGCTGAGACATTTATACCACCAACAAATCATGGAAGCTACACTTTTGCTACATTACACATGAAATTAAAATGGTAAGCCAAGAAGGGAACTATGGAAGTGGCACTTGTTGAAGTTACTTCATGGCCAAGCCATCCTCCCATTACATGAACATGACATAAGGTGAGGTAAGGCCATCCATACGGAAAGAACAAACAAACAAACAAAGGGCTTTCTGGGTAAAAATCCAACTGAATCTCTAAAGGAGTAAGGGTAAAAATCCAAACAATACAGAATCTCTAAGATCCAACTGAAACAAAGTAATGGTACAGATAATGGCTTCATCTAAAACATTGGAACAAATGATTGAGGACTTGGTCTCCTCTTTCCCAAAAAGGGCTTTCTGGGTATGCATCAAATCAAAATAACATATAATATGCATGGCAAGATTATTAAGATTATCTACATGTTCATTTAAACTTAATATGATAAACTACCCAGAAATAAAGAAAGAAAGAAATATCACAATTTCAAACATAAACAGAAATAAGACCCTATGTTTGTACTCCTACAAACCTGAGAGTCAAGAAATGTGCATGCCGCTTCCAGGGCAACTTCAAGAGCCCTAAACTCAAACGGCAAATAATCAGGGGAAGTGTTGCTAATGACATTTTCAAAAGTCCTACTTCCCCTCCTTCGGCTCATGTCAGAACCGTCCGACTGCCAGACCTCACCTACCCCAGTTGTCAACCGTCGTTGTAGCTCCATCACATAGTGCAGTACATAACTATCAAGGGAATTCAAGAGAAGAACCTCATCTGCCGTAATAATACACCGTATCTGCTCTAGATTTACAACAATAGCCTTTTCTCTACCAAGGATCGTTGAGGGGTATACAAACAGAGGATCAAGAAGGCGAAGATCACGAGCAGGTAGATCACAACGTCGCATCATTGTAAACTTGTCTACTTCAATTGCTTGGGAGTTCCCAGATGTGTCAACACGAATCCATGATCGGATACCTTGACCTCGCTTCTTTAGCCCAAGAACATCCATACCTTGAAAAGGTAGCCTTCCAGAGGCAGATGGTCGATTAGCAGTCTCTCTTACATTTAAAGCTGACGCAGGTTTTGGTGGAAGTAGCCGCTCTTTGAGATCTGCCATTATCAAGGTCTGAGAGTTTCTGAAAGCATATATAAAGAAAGAGAATTAGCCCAAATCACCTTCACTACAAGAAAAACTAGCAATTGTATCAAAAATATTTGTTACAAAATTTGCTAATTGTTACCAAATGATTTCATAACAATTTCCTTTTTGTCACAGAAAAGTATTTGTAACAAAAAAAGAAAAACAAGTAATATTTTGTAACAATTTTTTAAACACAATATATATATATATA
>NC_029791.2:112554937-112559130 GCF_000816755.2 Arachis ipaensis
ACGTGTTCAACTAAATACAACTTTCTCCTACCATTAGTGTTATATAGCATTATAAATCCAATAACAGAGAACTTTAAAAAGTTCAGGTGCACCAAAATATTCTTGACTCTTCTAGGATGTAATAATCAAAGAAACTTGTATCTTCTAACATTTGTTACTATCATTGTTGTCATCAATTATTTCCTCTCCCCTGCAAATGTAATAAATGAAAATAGAAAATTAAAAACAACATAAAACATTATTTACTTTAGATCAAATCCAACAGCATCAAAGAACAGACCATGTTCCAAACATACAAACAATTGAAACACACAAGCTTTAACACAAAAACATTATCTTCACAAGTGCTTCTTGAGTAAGCCTCAAGCTGAGATTTCTTTTGAGCTAGTTCTTTCTTTTGGTGTGCTGTTGGTCTTCAAATTTTTCTTTGAGCCATCTATTTCCTTTGTATGATCATCATGATGACCTTGCATTGTTTCTTCAATAAATAAGCAAATGACTCTCTAAATCAGTCTAGAAAATCATTAATTACATGCAGAAAAGTAAAATTAATACTAGTCATTTGCGCTAATTCAAATAATATACAAGTCATATATATGACTTTGTTCAAAGACCATTTTAAAGATTTTAGTCTAAAAAGATTTCAAACTTAAATTACTTACCCATAATGATACCAATCACTCAAAGTTACTTAATCCGTCATTTGATCCTTAAATTTAAGTTTACCGTAGCTGAACTTCTCAATCTAATTTTTCTATATTTTAGTCATCCTTAAGGAAAGATTCTAGGACCATTGATGTTCTCTTTCTAACTCCACTCTTAGATTAATTGAGATTAAATATTACCTAAGCTTTGCTTCTAACCAAGATATTAATCCCAAAACCACTCTAAAACCTCCAACTTATTCAAATCAAAACATAAAATTCTAGTTTGTACTAAATTACTAGACCTTATTCAAGGTTGAAAATATGTCATCTAAGTTCCTAAATTTTAAGTTATATTAGGACTTATATGTTTTGCTTTGTAAACTTATTTGTTGGATCCTAACTTAAATTGAGTGAACTAAGTGGTTAATGATATTTATAAATACCATATAAATTAATTACCTATTTAATCATAAATTCATAATAACAATAACTCATCATAATCAAGAATACATCAACAATTAGCATTTCTATGATCTAATTTAAATATGACTAATAATATATATTCTCAAAATGATTTACAAAGGAAAATGACCTATGAAAATTTGCTTTCTTAAACAATACATTACAATAATGAAAAGATAAAGCTGAAAGCACATTAGATTCAATAAATGCAAATGATATAGGATGCTAGCTACTAAGTATAACATATACTAAACCTTAACACAAGAAATTCATGAAACGTCCCATGGTCTTAGAATTCGCATAATATTTAACAACCATGACCAAAGCAGAAGAAATCGAAGAAATATCCGCAGAAGATGAACTAGAGAATTGGGTAAAAGTTTCCAAAGATGCTTAATTTCATGTCATTTGACTTAAAAACAAAAAATATACAGTGATTAGTGATTAGCGGAGTTCGTATGTGTGTGTGTGCAGAGTATTATAAAGGGTCACTCTTCCCCCAATTTCGATTAAAAATTACTTATTTATTTATTTACTTTAAGATTTATGATTATCTCTGAACATAATCAGTATTTAGCTGAATTGTTACTTCAGGGTTATGCAGTAAAAATATTTGCACATTACACATTAGAAGGCAATTGGGATAAGGTGAAGGAGATGTACCGCTCAAACCCAAAGGAGAGATAGGGGAGACGGAGAGAGACAGCAACTCGGCGAGTAGCTGGACGCGACGAGAAGAAGAATCCCACGTGAGGATCAAAGGCAGACGCGACAAAGAAGAGGTGGACGCATCGGAGAGGCGAATGCGTCGGAGGCTGACGGAGGTGCGAGGGCACGAAGCAGGATAGAGAGTTTCGGTCTGTGTGTTTAGGGTTAGACGGGGAAAGGTGTTATTGTGTTAAAACTTAAAAAAGGGTTTGGGATTTGTGGGAAAGAAGTTTTCTTAAAAAAAGGAAGAGTATTTGTTATTTTTGAAATTTAATTTGGGTGAAAACTCAGCCAACTTTACCTGAAGTAATAGTTGACTAAATTTATCGTCAAACTTTTTTATCTGAATTTTTATTTTTAATTTGTCGTTAAAAAAGTTTAAGTACCAAACTCTACATACAACCAAATTAATTACCTAATAATTCACTTTTTAAAAAACGAAAATTTAATTACAAAATTTTAAAAGTGTGTCCTAGACTCCTAGTCATTCAAATCGCGATGCCACGCTTCTCCCCACCTTCAACTCGTCATCCAGCAACCCGCGCCCTCCTCCCAAACCCTTCTCGCCGCGGCGCGTGCGCCTCGCCCTGCAATTCCTCGTGCTGCGATGTGCGTCCCTCCCTTTACAATTCTGTGTTGCGACGATTTTCCTCTTCAACTCGTCACCCGGCGACACTGCGCCTTCCCCTCCAAACCCTTTCACAGCAACGCGCGTGCTTTCCGTTGCAATTTCTCGTGTCGTGACGCTTCTACCTGTAACTCGTCGTCCCGCAACGTTGCGCCCTCCTCCTCCGAGCCTCCTTCTTCTTTTTTTTTTTGGTTTTGGACGATACTTTTACTAATTTTGAATGTTTCTTTTTCTTAGAATTTAAACGTGTTTTTGTCTGTTCTTTTTTTTAATTATTTTAGATATTTTTTTAGATATTCTTTTTCTAATAATTTTGGAGGTCTTGTTTTATTAGATTTGAATTTTTTTAAATAATTTTGGATATCTCTTTTTTGTTAGGTTTTAAATATTTCTTTTTGTTAGTTTAAGATGTTTATTTTTATTAGGTTTTTTGAATTTTTTAATAATTTTAGATGTTTCTTTTCTTAGTTTTCGAATGATCTTTTTTCAATAATTTTAGATGTCTTGTTTGTTAAGTTTTTTTTTTTAAATAATTTTGGATATCTCTTTTTTGTTAGGTCTTGGATATTTTTATATCCGAAACTGATGTGTTTTTCTTTACCATAATTAAAAAAATTTTAAATAATTTTTTACAATAATTTTGAATATCTATTTTTGTTATATTTGAGATGTTCTTTTTGTTTTTGGTAGTTATTTTTTTTTAGGAAGTGAAAGTGAAATTAGAGTGACTTTTGAGTTGGGGTACTATTTTTTTTGTTAAAAAATATCTTTTTTTATTAACTAGTTGTTTGCACCTCCTAATTAGTTACCTCGCAGAGTTGTTTATTATTTCAAAATGAAAAAGTTTTTTAAAAAGGGATTTTAAATTTATTTCTAAATAATTTTTGCATAGAACAAATTAGTGTACAGTAAAAAATTTATAAATTAGTTCTTAGTAAAATTAACGTATAAATTGATCTTTTGATATTTTTAAAAATTGATAAATTATATTATTTTTTTTTAAGAGAGAAATATTATAGGGTCATTTGAATTTATTATTTTTTGTCATCAATTAACTATTAATGTTTAAAAGCATGGGTTAAAATATATTATTGAATAATTAAACTACAAAAATTAGGTTGATAACTAAAGTGATAGTCAAAAACAATAAATTTAAGTGGTTATCTAGTATTTCTCTTTCTAAAAAATATTTAGTTAAAGGGTCACTAAAAGGAACAGTATTTTTTTACGTCAAAAATTCACAGTCACTGTTTTCGTCGATATTTTTTGACAATTTATTGTTGAATACAGTTTAAAAAGATAATTAAAAATAAAATATTAAAATTGATAGCTAAGTCATCTATTATTATACTGACATTAAAATATTTTTCTATTATCGTCACATTGTCGACAAAAATTTAATCAGGAGTACTTTTTCTTTAAAATTGACGAATATATCCTCTATTTTAGTATTTAAAATATCGACACTATGCTATTGTTAATAAATTTAAATGATCTAAATCATTTTTGAAAATCAAATAAATATTATAGATTTAATATATAATCAGTTAAATTATCGAAAATAGTGTCTAATTCTATATTTAGTGATGGGTGGCATTTTGGTAATTACGCTTAAATAATAATTTTTGTTAAAAAAAAACCTTAAATTTGCAATAACTTATATTCGGTTACAAATACTATTATTTTAAAATAAATTATCAAAATAGTATCTAAAAAATTTTAATATTAAAATAACTTTAAAAGTATAA
>NC_029791.2:112560402-112570866 GCF_000816755.2 Arachis ipaensis
AAATAATTAAATTTAATTAAATAAAACCTTACTTCTCAAATATTGATTCGGTTGATGATTGTTCTGGGAGTTACCTGAAACGGTTATTTGGGCCTAAACGTGAGGTCCAAGTTCCCTTTGGGGTTGAGTCTGACGTCTTCTGGTGTTGAAGTGTCGTCGTCCGACGTCTTGGTGAAGATGGGGAGTGGTACCTGCAAGGAACTTCGATACTTAAGTTAACAAGGGTTTTAGCAGGTTTTTAGTAGATTGGGTTTTGAATATACCTGAGGGCATCAATGTATTTATAGTAGAATTGATAATCGTCTTTAGAATAGTTTCACCTTTGATGGTGGATAACCGTTCCCTTTTGCCAGAGAAATTATTGAAATCTCCCTTCTAGATTAATAGGAGACATCTTGGGAGTCAGTTACTTATTTGGATAAGTAGGGCTAGACTCTTGTCGCTGTGTCCAACCTCTATGGGGGTCGGGTAGATGTTGATTGGATCAGATATCTTAATTAGGATTTATTCATTTTGGGTCTAGCTGTGTTTTTGAGTCAGGGTATGAATAGTGTCATAACTTGAGTTCGAACTTCATGAGGTCAGACTTAAGCATTTGTAGGTCGGACTGGTCTCTTGTGGTGTTGGTGCATCACTTTGGGTACACCGTCTTTCTAGGGGTTAGTCAGGTGCTCGACGTGTTTTATGAACCTGAAGCGTTGTGTCTTTTTGCAATCGTTTGTACATTTCTCTACGGTTACTTTTGTAACCATGCATGTCATAAATGAGAAGGGTGAACTTACCCTTTTGTCCCTTGAGTCTTATAAATACTCAAACCATTTTCTCTTTCTCCTTTTTCGCTTATTCTTTTGAATTTTTTTGTTTTCAGTCTCTCTCAAGGTTCTTTGTATTTTTCTTTCTTAAATTTCTACTTGAAATTTTTTGTTCATGCTTTGAAGGTGTTTGGAACGTACGTGCTTTGCTGTTGCATATATACTACTACTCAATCCTCCTCAAGATTGGTCTTCCTTTTATTTTTTGCAACCTTATTTTGTCAAGAATGAAGCGCTTCTAATATTGTCATTTTTATGCTTGTGTGAAAAATGGTTTTTTGTTGATGTTCATTCATAGTTACTTGGCGATTCTGCATTCTTTCTGTTAAGTTTTGAAGATTTGTTCCTTTGCTTGGATTTTTGTTGCTGTACATTTGTGTGTTTGAATGTGGGGTGTCGCTCTGTGTTTTCCCCAAATGGTGTCGTTTCGTTCTTGTAAAAACAACGTCATTTTCATCTTTTGCAATGTAGTTTGTCTGCTTAGTTCATAAGAGAGTTTAAGAATTATGAAATTCTTTTACCTTGTTGGGGATGATCCGACCTCTTGTGGATTTATTTGAATGTTTGTGTTGCTGTGCCTGCATTTCTGACTTGTTGTGATGATTTTCTTTTGTTGTATTGGATGTATAGCTTTATGTCTTGTTCAGTAATACTTAACATGTCATCTAAAGTCCCGTCTGACCTAGATTGGGTAGATATTACCATGATTTCTGCTGTCCCTATTATTGATAATGAATATGCCGAGACTTTCTGTAGACAACATAGGTTGTGTAGAGATCGGGAGGATGAGAATAAATATGAGATTGTAGTCGCTGATCCTGAGGAGAGAATTTGTTTTTCCCGACTTGACAAGTCAGAACGTCATTTCATATATATGTATGAGTACTTTTACAAGGTTGGGGGTTAACCTTACTTTTTTCTGATTTTAAGTCTGAGATTTTTTGTCTTTACAAAGTTGCCCATTCTCAACTCCATCCCAATTCTTGGGGCTTTCTAAAAATTTGCTGATTTGTCGAGAACTCGACCTTCGCCTTTCTTCTAAAGTTTTCTTTTATTTCTTCCAACTTACTAAACATTCAGTTCTGAGAAGCAGGGCTGGATCTTCTTCCGAGCTATTCAAGGGAGGAAGGTCTTCGCCATTTTTTATGATTCTTTTCATGATTTCAAAAATTATTTCTTCAAAATCCAATCTGTTAAGGGTGTCCAACTTTTCTTTTTGAATGAGAGGGATGAAGCCCTTTTTAGCTTGTACTGGAAGGAGTGCTCTACAGTTGTTAAGTATAACCTTGATGACTTAAATGAGGTAGAAGAATATGTAGTTGCCTTGTTCCAGGAATGTTGGGACCAAGCTCCCAATCTTAACACCAAAAAATTTTTACTAGAAAAGCCAAGCTATGTCCGTTGGTGCAGAATTTATAACCCACAAACTAACCGGTAAGTGCACCGGGTCGTACCAAGTAGTACCTCAAGTGAATGAGGGTCGATCCCACGAGGATTGATGGACTAAGCAACAATGGTTAAGTGATTTACTTAGTTAGACAAACAGAAAATAGTGTTTGAGAGTTCAAAGAGCATTAAACAGTAAACTCAGAATATCAGAAGACAGGCAATAAATAAGTTGGGAATAATATATGGAGAAAACAGTTAAGGTTTCAAAGTTATCTATTTTCCAGATTGACTTTTCTTACTAACTATTTTAATAATGTAAGATTTAATTCATAGCAAACTATATGTGACTAAACCCTAATTCCTTAGACCTTTTTAGTCTCCTCTAACTCTCATCAACTGCCAATTCCTTGGTCAATTAATTCCAATTAGAGGGTGAAGTTTAATTCTAGTTATTATGCCACAAAAATCCTAATTATCCAAATATAAGAGGATTATATGTCACGTATCCCGTTAAATCCAAATAATTAAAAT
Organism: Arachis ipaensis; assembly: GCF_000816755.2. Taxonomy (NCBI): domain Eukaryota; kingdom Viridiplantae; phylum Streptophyta; class Magnoliopsida; order Fabales; family Fabaceae; genus Arachis; species Arachis ipaensis. Next base: position 112,563,135 of record NC_029791.2, read on the forward strand.
TTAGGAGAAATTATTTTCAAGCTGTTGTTCAAGTAAAGAGCTTTTTCAAGTTATACAAGAACTCAATTAGATAAAGAACGAAAACAATTCTTAAATTATAAATCAGTACATGAATTAAAATAGAAAAACAATAGAATTAATCCATACAATAGACAGAGCTCCTAACCTTAACAGTGGAGGTTTAGTTGCTTATGGTTCAGAGAGAAAAACTAGGATTCAGGTAAAAACTGTAAAGTGCGGAATGAGGTGGAATAATCCCTAGAAGAGAAGTTTCTTCTTTTTATATCTAACCCTAATTAATTTAAAATCTATTTTCTAAAATTAAAATAATATCTTTTCCTATTTTAAAATAAAATTTAAATTTAAATTAGAATTAATTAAATAATCCGCGCCTTGTAACATGGGGACCACTTGGCTTCACTGGATCCACGCCTAACTTGGCTAAGAGCTGCGCCTAACTTCATGCTATTCACCACACAAGGCGCCTTACTTGGACTGAAGAGGAGGCAATGCACCTTACTTGGAGGAGAGCAAATGTTGCGTGTTGTTGTTGTTTCTTGCGCCTAACTTGAGAAATCTCAAGTTAGGTGCAGCCTTGGCAGAGTTGATGGAAGAGAAGTATAGACTATTATATATCGTTGGAAATCTCTGGAAGTTAGCTTTCCAACGCCATGGAATCACGTCCATTGGACCTCTGTAGCTCGAGTTATTCAGGTTTGAGTGCAGAGAGGTCAGGTTTGACAACATCATTCGCCTTCTTCTCTTTTTCTGCGGAAACTCCATCAAATCCAGCCAAATACTACCTAAAATAAACAGAATTGCACAAGACTCAAAGTAACATCCATAGTGGATAAAAGATAATTAATTCTTGATTAAACTCAACAATTTAAATGCAAATTCACTAGGAAAAGATAGGAAAGATGCTCACGCATCATCCGTACCGAGCTATGTAGTATTTCTTTGCATTTTGTAGATACTTTTTTATTAGTAATTTGTATGCTTATGTAATCCGACTTTGATGTTTTGGTTTTGCAGCAAGGATGACTAATAGGTCGGGCATCCAGAAAACTCTTTGTACAGCTAAAAAGAATGTTGTTGCCTGAGTTACTCAACTGAAAGAGGTCGATGGATCGGATGACCTCCCCTCTCCCTCTAAGTCAGACTCAGGTCCTTTTGCATTAGTTAAGATACTTCCTGATCCTACTCCTCCTACTCTTACTCCTCCTGTTGACTCCGGTAATCAAACAATTTTCTTCGCACTTCCTTTTCCTGAACCAAAGTCAAAAAGTGTATATGAGCAAGGCTTTAATGCTGTAGTTTTTTGTGAGAAACACGTCCTTTCCCATAGTTTTATAAGTATGGACGATGTTTCTATAAAAAATCACCTTCAAGTTTTAGTCCGGGGTGGGATAAGGACAGCGGGGGTGTACTCTGCTTTATTAAGGTAACTTGAGGAGACTCCCATTGGTGCCACTCAACAAATTTTTGCTGATCTAAAAACTGATGCAGCATCTTTACGGGAGACTAAGCAGGAGTTGGAGAAGGAGAAGGAGGTTTTTATGTCTGATCTTTCTAAGGCTCGAGAGAGGGTAAAGTAATTTGAAGCTGCTTGTCCCATGCCGGAGGGTTTAAAAGATAAGGATGATGAGAGTTACACGTGAGTTTTTGGGAGAAGTTGGACTTGGTAGAAGAGGTCACTAAGTCAAGGAAAAGGTATGCAGATATGAAGGAGTCGATCTCCCAAGGGATGAACAAATTGGTTAAGAACTTGAAGGCCCAGTTCCGAGTTGTTGCTCCCGAGGTGGACCTCTCCCTTATTAGTCTCGACATGGTTGTGATCTATAGGAAGATCGTTCCTCCTCTCGAAGATGAAGAAGACACTCCTATGGATGACCCGAAGACTTCGGATGTCTGGGTTGAGAGAGTTTCCCAAAACTTTCCAACTCGGATGGATGACGAGCCCCCTCTTTTCTCCGACCCAGCCTGACGAGACTCTTCTGACTTCTTCAGCCCAACCTGAAGAGACCTCCAACATGTCCTCTGGCAAGCAGAATTTCCTCTTTAACTTCAATTTGTAACATTTAATGTCCCGGCCTGTAGGTCTTGTGAACAATTTTATTTTGTAATAGGTGTAGTTGAATATTTTACTTTTATTTTATGGTCCTAGTTAAAAACTTTTTTCCACAATTTTACTTTGTAGTAGATTTTTATGAATTAATGAATATCTTCTTAACATCCTCGCTTGAGTTGTCTTAGTTGGCATAGCTACTGTAGCTTTGTAACTTAGTAAAAATTTTGACAAGTTACTTGATGACTCTCTTTTGAAACCAATTTGGTCAAGTTGTTTCATGAGATCAGATATCCTGTTTTTAGGGGTGTCAGCCGGTGTAGGTCGGACACTTTATTGAACCATTCTTTTGTGAGGTTGAGACTATGTATTTTTCTTAGTTGGGAAGTTAATTAAGTGCCGACTTTTAAGTAGCAGGTTTTATCAAGTTACTTCTGCAATTCGTTTTAGGCTCACCTCTTTTACTGACTTTTTAAGTAGTTTTAATGAAGTCGGGTCATGGTCTACTTATATAACTTCTTACACTAATTTTGACCTCGTTGCTTTATCTTGCCGACCATCTAGGTCGGACAATGATTTTTGTGGTTTTTGAGCTTAAATTAGTGTGTGTTACTGAAATAATCAATGGAATAATAAATTATCATTAATGAGAAAATGATTTACATAAGTTGTCTTACTACTAAGAGTTTTTTCTATTATTAACTCTTAGCCCTTGCTATGGTGCCTCATTAAAACCCTCTTTAGAAAAATCCTTCTTGAGAAAAAAATCATGAAGTCGGAAAAAAGAGTACACCAAGGAGCAAGGTGCGCTTTCTAGCTGTAGTACCTTTTCAAGTTACATGCGTGCCACGACCTTGAGAGTTCATTTCCTTGCAAGTCAGACACTTTGAAGCAACCTTTTCCCAAGACTTCAATGATCTTGTATGGCCTTTTTCAGTTTGCAGCCAGCTTTTCTTCACCCGACCTTTGCATTCCGATGTCATTTCAGATTAGTATGAGGTCATTTGTGGTGAAGTTTCTTCTGATAACTTTCTTGCTGTATCTCATGGACATTCTTTGCTTCAATGCTACCTCCCTTATCTGAGCTTGTTCTCAGAGTTCTGGAAGGAGGTCTAGTTTTTCCAGTTGAGCTCGGATGTTTCCTACTTTGTTGTAGAATCTAACCCTTAGAGACTCCTCATTGACCTCTATGAAAATCATGGTTTCTACGCCATAAGTAAGTCGGAAAGGAGAGTCTCCAGTTTGTTGAGTAGAGGGTTATCCGATATACCCACAAAACTTGAGGGAGCTCATCGGCCCAGTACCTTTCGCATCTTATAGTCGGCGCTTCGGTTAATATGACTTTATTTGCAGCTTCTGCTTGTCCATTGGCTTGGTGTACCGACGTAAACTAATGCTTAATCTTAAGGCTTACCACTAGACTTCTGAATGTCGAATCAGTAAATTGAGTTCCATTGTCTGCGGTGATGGAGTATGGGACCCTAAACCGAGTAACAAAGTTCTTGTAGAGGAATTTTTGACTTCTTTGGGACGTGATGGTTGCCAGAGGTTCTGTCTCAATCCATTTAGTAAAATAATCAATCACAACTATGAGATATTTTACTTGTTCGGGTGCTTGAGAAAATGGTCTGAGTAGATCCAAACCCCAATTTGTAAATTGCCAAGGTGAGGTGACACTTATAAGCTCTTTTTGGTGGTGCCACATGGAAATTGATATGCATTTGATAGGGCGAGAACTTTTTGACGAAGTCGGCTGCTTCCTTTTATAAGGTCGGCCAAAAGAAGTCAGCTTGGATCACTTTTTTAACTAGTGACCATGCTCCTAGGTGATTTCCACAAATGTCGTTGTGGACTTCCTCTAAAACCTCATTAGTCTTGGAGGTCGGGATACACTTTAGTAAGGGCGTGGATACTCCTCTTTGATAAAGAATGTTGTTGACTAAGATATAGTTCTGTGACTCCCTTACGAGCTTCATTGCTTCTCTTTCTTCTTTTGGGATGATATCAAATTTAAGATATTCGATAACAGGAGTCAACCAACCTAAGTTTAGATTGGAGATAACTAATGCATCCGACTTCTCGACTTTCTTGACCACTGATGGGGTGTAGAAAGTTTTCTGGATAAGACTTCTATTATTGTCCCCTGGCTTGGTGCTCGCCAATTTAGAGAGAGCATCAACTCGGCTGTTTAACTCCCGAGTTACGTGCTTGACCTCTTCTTCTTGGAATTGGGCTAATTGTTCGAACATTTCTTCCAAATACTTCTTCATGTTGGGATCTTTAACTTAGTAAGTCTCATTTACTTGAGAAGTTATTACTTGAGAGTCGCTAAACACTATTAATTTTGCTGCCTTGCCTTCTTTGGATAGCCTCAAGCTAGCAAGCATGGCCTCATACTCAGCCTAATTATTGGAGGCCGAAAACTCGAATTTCAATGAAAGTTCTATTCGAGTTCCTTCTTCATTCTCAAGAATTATTCCTTCTCCACTTCTAACTTTGTTAAATGATCTATCTACATATAGATTCCAGGTCGTAGGATTTTCTTTGGCTCCTGTATATTCGGCTAAGAAGTCGGCTAGGTATTGGAATTTGATTGCTATTCGAGCTTCGTACTTTAAGTTAAACTCAGATGGCTCTATAGCCCATTGTAGCATCTGACCCGCAATATTTGTCTTCTGGAGGATTTGCTTCATGGGTTGATTAGTTCGAACATTTATGGTATGGACTTGAAAATAAGGTCGGAGCCTTCTGGAGGTAAAGACAAGGGCATATGCAAACTTCTCTATCTTTTGATAGTTTAGTCCTGCCCCTTATAAGGCCTTGCTAATAAAATAAACTAGTTGTTGTGCGTTCTTGTTTTTTCGGATTAGAGTAGAGGCTATGCTTTACTTGCAACTATCAGGTACAGTATGAGCTCCTCCCCTTTTTCAGGTCGGGTGAAGATCGATGGCTAACTTAGGAAATTCTTAAAATCTTGAAAAGCTTGTCCACATTCCTGAATCCATTCGAATTGACATCCCTTATTGAGAATTTAAAATAGAGGTAGAGATTTCAAGGCCGATCCTGCCAAGAATTTGGATAAGGCTGCCAGCCTTCTATTTAGTTGTTATACTTCTTTAAGGCAGGTCAGATTTTTCATCTCAAGTATTGCTTTGCACTTGTCTGGGTTGACTTCGATACCCCTTTAAGTGAGCATGAAGCCTAAGAACTTCATGACTTCTACTGCAAATGTACATTTTGAGGGATTTAACCTCATCACATGCTTCCTTATTGTCTTATTGTTTTGAATACCTCAGTTAAGTTAGGCAAGAGGTTAATATCTTCTTTAGTTTTGACTAGCATGTCATCCACATATACTCCCATTAATTTTTCAAGGTGAGATGAAAACACCTTGTTCATTAGTTGTTGATATGTGGCTCTAACATTTTTCAATCCAAAGACATCACCACATAACAATAATTAGCTTTTAGAGTGATAAAAGAGGTCTTCTCTTGGTCCGACGTGTATATCGAAATTTGGTTGTATCTTAAATATGCGTCCATAAAGGACAAATATCTATATCTCGAAGCCGAATCCACTAAAGCATCAATGCTAGAAAGAGGGTATGGATCTTTAGGACAATATTTATTAAGGTTGTTATAGTTAACACAATTCTTCATTTGTCGTTCCTGTTTTTCACGAGTACGACATTGGCCAGCCACAAAGGGTACTTCAATTCCCTTATAAACCCAGCTTCTAGCAATGCTTGGACCTGCTCTTCAATGACTTAGGTCAGGATGTATTCCAGGCATGTCAAAGGCTTTCCACGTGAAAAGGTCAGAATTTTCTTGTAAGAGTTTAATGAGATCTGCTTTCAATTCTTTGTTCAGGTTTGCTCCTATGCTTGTTGTCTTTCCGACTTGATCTCCAATTTGAACCTCTTCAGTCTTTCCACTAGGTTGTGGCCTTAGTTCTTTTTGTGCTCGGATACCACCAAGCTCAATGGTGTTGACTTCTTTTCCTTTAATACATCAACATAGGTTTAGGCCTTCATTGTAGCATTTTCGTGTCAATCTCTAATCTCCTTTTATGGTTGACATTCCCTCTGAAGTCGAAAATTTCATGTAGAGATGAGGAGTAAAAATGATCGCAGCAAGTCGGTTTAAGGTTGTCTAATCTATTGTTGCATTGAAGCCTGATACTATGTCAACCACATTGTAGTCTATACTCAAAGTTCTGGACTTCATACCTTTACCAAAAAAGGGTATGTAACGGGATGAAGTCGAGAGGTCAGCTGGGCGTGTCTCTTAACCTGAAAAGGGTGTCGAGGTATGCTCTTAACTCTTTTTCTTCCAACCCAAGCTTGTCGAAAGCAGGCTTAAATAGTATGTCAGACGAGCTTTCTTGGTCTACCAGAGTTCTATGGAAGTTTGCATTAGTGAGTATCATCATGATCACAACAAGATTGTCATGCACTGGTATTATCCCTTGAGCATCTTCTTTCGTAAAGGAAAATCTTCTCTGACTTGATAGACTTTTTTCAAATGTCTTTTACAAGAAGACTTAGTTATTCCGCCTCCTGCAAATCCTCCAGCTATCATATGGATGTGTCTATCAGGGGTTCGTGGTGGCCAATCTTGTCGACCCCTGTCTTCTTCGTCTCTCTTTATTTTTTCTGGATCGTCTGATCTTTTTTGTAGGTATCTTTCTAACTGACCTTCTTTGGCCGGTTTTTCTATCACATTTTTCAAGTCGTAGCAATCGTTGGTGAAATGTCCATATAATTTGCGATACTCATAGTATTCTATCCAACTTCCACCTTTCTTGCTCTTGATAGGACGAGGAGGTGAAAGTTTTTCGGTATGGCAGATCTCCCATTAGATGTCGACAAGAGAAACTCGTAGAGGGGTGTAGTTATAGTACATTCAAGGCTTGTCTGAGCTGTACTCATCCTTTTTCTTTGCTTCTTTCTCTCTATCCCGAGCCCGATAAGAAGGATTTTGTCTGGGAAGAGTGATGAGCGGATATTTTATACGCTTTTTGGGGATAATTTCATATAGTTTAGAGTATGTTTTAGTTAGTTTTTAGTATATTTTTATTATTTTTTAGGAAAAATTCATATTTCTGGACTTTACTATGAGTTGTGTATTTTTCTGTAATTTCAGGTATTTTTCTGGCTGAAATTGAAGGAGCTGAGCAAAAATCTGATTCAGGCTGAAAAAGGACTGCTCATGCTGTTGGATTCTGACCTCCCTGCACTCAAAGTGGATTTTCTGGAGCTACAGAACTCGAAATGGCGTGCTTCTAATTGAGTTAGAAAGTAGACATCTAGGGCTTTCCAGCAATATATAATAGTCCATACTTTGCACAAGGATAGATGACGTAAACTGGCGTTCAACGCCAGTCCTCTGCCCAATTCTGGCGTCCAGCGCCAGAAAAGGATCAAAAGCTGGAGTTGAACGCCCAAACTGGCACAAAAACTGGCAATGCCAAACCAGTGGTTCAACCACAGAGGCGGCTAAATCCGGCCATGAAGGAAGTGGTGCAGAAAAAGGTCACCAAATTACTGGAGGCTGGGATTATTTATCCTATTTCTGATAGCCTTTGGGTGAGCCCTGTTCAAGTCGTCCCAAAAAAGGGAGGCATGACAGTGATTCATAATGAAAAAAATGAACTGGTTCCTAC
>NC_029791.2:112570914-112576974 GCF_000816755.2 Arachis ipaensis
TCAAACACTTATATTCTGGTGGCAGTTGACTGTGTATCAAAATGGGTTGAGGCTATTGCCACACCCACTAATGATACTAAAATAGTGCTGAAGTTCCTCCAGAAACATATCTTTAGCAGGTTTGGTGTCCCTAGAGTGTTAATCAGTGATGGGGGCACTCACTTCTGCAATAAACAGCTTTACTCTGCCATGGTTTGGTATGGAATTCGCCACAAAGTGGCCACCCCATATCATCCACAAACCAATGGGCAAGCTGAAGTCTCTAACAGAGAATTAAAGAGAATCCTGGAACAGACAGTAAGTACCCGTAGAAAGGATTGGGCAAGGAGCTTGGATGATGCTCTGTGGGCTTACAGAACAGCATTCAAGACCCCTATAGGGACCTCTCCATACCAACTCGTGTATGGTAAGGCATGCCACCTGCCCGTGGAACTGGAACATAAGGCCTACTGGGCAACCAGATTCCTAAACTTTGATGCCAAATTAGTAGGAGAAAAACGATTGCTCCAGCTAAATGAGCTAGAGGAATTCAGATTCACAGCTTTCGAAAATGCCAAGCTTTATAAAGAAAAATAAAAAAAATGGCATGACAGAAAGCTGTCATCTAGAATCTTTGAACCAGGACAGAAGGTCCTGTTGTTTAACTCTAGACTCAGGCTATTCCCCGGGAAACTGAAATCCCGGTGGAGCGGACCATACGTGATTACAAGTGTGTCACCATATGGTTACGGGGAGCTTTAAGATATTGATTCTGATAAGAAGTTCATTATCAATGGACTGTGCACCTCGATCTCCTTCTATCCCCTCCTTTCTTTTCTTTTGCTTGAGGACAAGCAAACCTCTAAGTTTGGTGTGTTTTTCCGAGATCACTAAGATCATGGCTCCCAAAGGAAAACAATCCACTCCAAGAGGCAAGAAAGAGAGCGTTCCAAAACCACTTTGGAATCAAGGGAAGTTCTTATCTAAAGAACATTCAGACCATTATCTTAAAGTAATGGGTCTGAGATCAGTGATCCCGGAAGTTAGATTCGATCTGAAAGAAGACGAATATCCGGAGATCCAGGAGCAAATTCGAATCAGGAACTGGGAAGTCCTAGCTAATCCTGAAACGAAAATAGGAAGGAACATGGTCCAAGAGTTCTATGCTAATATGTGGCAGACTGACAAGCAAAGACTATCTGGAACTGCCTGCTACGAATTTCGGACCATGGTCAGGGGAAAGATTGTTCATACCACCCCTGACAAGATCAGAGAGATACTAAAGCTACCTCAGCTAAAGGATGATCCAGACTCCTTCAACAGGAGGATGATGAGAGCAGACATTGGCCTGGATAAGATTCTAGAGGACATATGTATCCCTGGAGCCAGGTGGACCACCAACACAAAGGGCGTCCCAAATCAACTCAAGAGGGAGGATCTCAAACCAGTTGCCAGAGGATGGCTGGACTTCATTGTGCGTTCTCTGTTGCCCACTAGCAACTGTTCTGAAGTCACAGTTAAAAGAGCAGTGATGATTCATTGCATCATGATGGGAAAGGAAGTGGAGGTTCATCAGCTGATTTCAACTGAGCTCTATAAGATTGCTAACAAAAATTCAAAAGAGGCCAGGTTGGCTTATCCAAGCGTGATTTCTCTGCTCTGCAAGGACGCTGGAGTCAAGATGGGTTGTGATGAGCGGATATTTTATACGCTTTTTGGGGATAATTTCATATAGTTTAGAGTATGTTTTAGTTAGTTTTTAGTATATTTTTATTATTTTTTAGGAAAAATTCATATTTCTGGACTTTACTATGAGTTGTGTGTTTTTCTGTAATTTTAGGTATTTTTCTGGCTGAAATTGAAGGAGCTGAGCAAAAATCTGATTCAGGCTGAAAAAGGACTGCTGATGCTGTTGGATTCTGACCTCCCTGCACTCAAAGTGGATTTTCTGGAGCTATAGAATTCGAAATGGCGTGCTTCTAATTGCGTTGGAAAGTAGACATCCAGGGCTTTCCAGCAATATATAATAGTCCATACTTTGCACAAGGATAGACGATGTAAACTGGTATTTAACGCCAGTCCTCTGCCCAATTCTGGCGTCCAGCGCCAGAAAAGGATCAAAAGCTGGAGTTGAACGCCCAAACTGGCACAAAAACTGGCGTTCAACTCCACAAACGGGTTTTCTTAGTTAGGCATTCTCTTCCATATTGATGTACTTTTCTGCTCGCTCTTGTACCTCGTACAGGAAGGTCAGATTTCGCTTTGATATGGATTGAGAAAATTATCCTTTTTTGAGGCCATTAACTAGCCCTATTAATACTGATTCTAGAGGCAGATTTTGAATCTCCAAGCAAGATTTGTTGAATCTTTTCATATAGGTTCAGAGAGTTTCTCCGACCTCCTGTTTAACCCATAGGAGACTTGGAGCATGCTTGACTTTTGCCTTCTAGATTGAGAATCGAGTGAGAAATTTTCTTGTAAGATCGTCAAAGAAGGTCACAAACTTGGGTGTAGACTATCAAACCACTTCATCGCCGCTTTGGTTAATTTTGTCGAAAAAGCTTTGCAGCAAGTCGCATCAGACGCGTCAGCCAAGTACATCTGACTTTTAAAGTTGCTTAAATGGTGTCTTGGGTCAGTCATCCCATCATAGAGGTCCATGTTGGGCCTTTTAAAGTTTCTAGGAACCCTAACCCACATAATCTCTTCAATGAATAGATCTTCTCCTCTAAAAGGGATTTCTTTCCGATCTGCGTGATTGCTCCAACCTCAAAGATCAGCTTCTAATTTCAAGAGCTTTTCTTCCAATTCTCTTCGTCGACGCACCTCCCTTCTTAGGTCTCTTTTAGCTTCTTTTTGTCGCTCTATCTCTTGCTCGAGATGCTCTAAACGGCCATGGTATCCATATATCAGACCCATCAGTTCTGTTGAATTCCAGTTTATCGCATCTTCGGGTGGGTGGACTTCCAAATTTATCCTTTTGGGTTGCGGATTTCGTGAAGTCCCCTCTCCATTATGGATGCATGTCCTATCTTGTTACGGGAGTATCATCGATGCTCAATTGTCGTTGTGATATTCTGGCTCGGATTTGGATGTCGTATGCCCATATTCGGGTTGATCATCCGCCATTGTTGGGTGTAAATTTTCAGGTCCCCGACAATGACGCCAATGTTCCAAAGGTTATCTGAAATGATGATTTAGGCTTGAACGTGAGGTCCAAACTCCCTTTGGGGTTAATTCTGATGTCTTTTAGTACTGAGGTGCCGCCGTTCGACGTTTTGGCAAAGGTGGGGGTGGTACCTGCAAAGGACTCTGATGCTTAAATTAGCAAGGGTTTTAGCAGGTTTTTAGTAGATTGGGTTTTGAATATACCTGAGGTGTCAGTTTATTTATAGTAGAATTAATAACCATCTTTTAGAGTAGTTCTACCTTTGATGGTGGATAACCGTTCCCATTTGCTAGGGAAGTTGTTGAGATCTCTCTTCTAGATTAATAGGAGACATCTTGAGAGTTAGTTACTTATTTGAATAAGTAGGGCCAGACTTTTGTCGCTGTGTCCGACCTTTATGGAATCGGGTAGATGTTGACTGAATCAGATCTCTTAATTGGGTTTTATTCATTTTGAGTCTGGTTGTGTTTTTGGACCAGGGTATGAACAATGATAAAGATAGAGAATTTTTTGTTCAATTTTTACCTTAACAAAGAAAAAATAATTAAGATATATTTTACGCTCTAGAAAGACTTTAATTAGAGATACCATTATTTTTTGTATAAAAATTTTATTAAAATGAAAAATATCCTACCTTTAAGTGTGATTTGTCCTTCTTTCTTCTTTCATTCTCACCTTCTCCTTGAGGTCTTTATCACCTTCTTCATTTTCACCTACTCCTCTTCTTCAAATCTGTCAATAAAAAAAATTCTCAAAATAGTTTCTTTAGTTTACTCACCCACTCAATCACTCCATTCCACCCACATTCTCACAACCAAGTAGCCACACCATAAATTGTTTATATAAGGTAAAACCTCTTCGACATGGTATAGTTCTCATTTCTCACTTGATCTTCTGATCCTATATTTAGGTTACGTTTATTTTATAGGATTATGAATGGAATTAGGAGATTCAGAATAAATATTATGTTTGGTTATTAAAAATTAGAACTAAAATTTTGGTTTTGAGTATAAAATTTTAGTCATTTTAATACCTTTAAAGAGGGGAGACACAAGAGCCTGAAATTTCTAAAAATAGAGATTATAACTCTAATAATATTTTTTTTCAAAAATACTCTTATTTATTTATTTTTTTAATTCTAAACCTAACCCTAAATCTCTGTATTTATCTTAAACCAAATATAGTACTAGGGTTAATCTAAAAATACAATCTAAAAACTTAATTTAATCTCTGTCTCTTAATATCTGTCTCATAATTTCATCTTTCCGTCTCTTTTTAAAAAATAGTCTTAGATAAACTCACAAGATCCACATTGCTAACTTGAATCTTCTCAAGGTGAACATCGACCAAAAGCAGTGGGGGTACCCAATCTTCCCAAGAGTTTCATCCCAATTCCCAAACACTAAATTATCTTCTGTTCTGGTATGGAACTAGACTTCGAGGTATAGGTCATCCACAAATGGAAGAGTGCTAGAAATGTCGTCCGATGCGTTGCATCAAGAATTTCTCTTTTGTCCGAGTAGTGTGGAGTACCTTTTTACTTCAAAAAGGATTCCGACGCTTAAGTCAGTTTATAATCTCGAAAATATCAAACTGGAAATTGGGACTTTTTGTTTTGTTGTATATAGTTCCTTTTTTGTTATACCCCCTATAGGTCGCCCGCATCGGGTATTTATTGTGAAGTTTCATTAGCCGTCCTTTTCATTGTGCTCCGAAATTCGCATGACGACTATGGAGGTGTATAACGGATCTGTTATACCAATTTTGACTTTGGCAGTTCTGAGGTATAACGTCGTCTCCGAGTAGTTTGGGTGTGGATCACCTTGGATATATAGTTTTTTCAATAGTTTAAGGTGAGATATAAGGTTCATAATTCTAGCTTATCAAACAATAAAGTAAATAAATGTGATGCGTAAATCTGTAAGATCTTATATGGTTCATTTAAAGAGCTTTTCTTGAACTATTATTACTTTACACTTAATTCACTTTCTGTACTATTATTGCTTCTAGTTGTAACATTCGGATCCATACCTTGCTTCCATGAATAACAAAGGGATCCAAGCCTGCATGTTTAAATATAAACAAGCATAGCAATATCAACAACACATCTTGATTTTCCACTTATTCATAGCTACCACACGAATGGCTACTTCCACACCTTTCTCACTTTCATGCACTTCCCAAACTAGATTGCTCTACAAAAAAAATCCAATGCAACCATCCCATAATACAACATTATCATTGTTTGGACACAAATCTTTACTTTGCAATAATCCTCTAAGATGCAATCGTGCTTTTACTCCAGTTGTCATGAAACCTAAGAGAGCTCATGTTGGTGTATCAGTGAAGGCACAATGGAACAACAGGAGCATCGAGGTGCTTGATAAGCAGCACATTCCTGTGTCTTTGGCCAAATATGTCTTTGATCTCTCTGAAAAATTCATCAAGGAGAAAGGCTCGTTCACCATTGTTTTATCTGGGGACTCTGTCAAGTACCTAAAGTAAGCATGTGCTGCTACATATTTTTTAACAGAACTCAATTAGGAACAAACTTTTTTCACTCAATATCAACTAATATTTTTAGAATCACCTTTTTTATCTTAAATTATAAACTCTCAATCTTAAATCTTGATTTCTAAACCCTAAATTCTAAAAAAATGAGAGTTTTTACAATTACAAAAAATTAGCTAATTAAAGTTTAGTTCCCTATACTTGTTCTTTTTAACATATTCTTCTTGCAATATTTTTACATATTCTTCTTGTTGCAATTGAATTCAATCTAACGGTATTGTACTAAAATAAGGTTTGTTTTGCAGATCATGAGGGAGGACCTTATGTAGTGTATGGCAGCTTGTGTTCTTTCCTTTTCTTCTTTTTCTTCTTGTTTTTTTTTTTCCCCTTTTCTTTGGTTT
>NC_029791.2:112577211-112580655 GCF_000816755.2 Arachis ipaensis
GTTCACAAAAAAAAAAAGGTTTGTTTAGAAAAATATTAATATAAGGCCTTCCTAGATAACCACAGGGAGATCACAATCAAAATCTGGAAATGACTTATTAAGTTTGTTATTTAAGATAGACAATTTAAAGATTGTTACATATGATGTGTTACATTTACAGGATGTTGGTGGAACCTCCATACATTAACACTATCCAGTGGTCCAAGTGGCATGTATTTTGGGCAGATGAGAAAGCCGTGCCTAAAACCCATCTAGACAGCAACTATAAGCATGCTTATGATAGATTTATTTCCAAGGTATAATATACAAATGATTCAAACATTAATATCACCTTTATAAGATATAATAGTAATTCTGTATTTTATTAATTTCTAACAGGTGCCAATTCCTATGAATGTGTATACAATTGATGATGCTCTATCAGCTGATATTGCTGCTGATGTGTATGAGATAGGCATCAAAATCAAGGTTGATAGCAAGGTGATAGCTTCATCACAAAACAGTAGACTTCCAAAATTTGATCTCATGTTATTAGACATGGGATCAGAAGGGCAGTTAGCTGGTCTATTCCGAGGGAACCCTGCTCTAACAGAGACTAGAAAGTGGGTTACTGCGGTTAAGAACGCACCTTCGCCACCGGCAGAGAGGATCACTCTTACACTTCCAGTGATCAATGCTTCTTCAAACATAGCAATGGTGGTGACTGGTGCTGGTAAAGCAAATGCAGTGCTGAATGCATTGGCGGAAGGTCAGGAAGGTGATGAAAAGATGCCTGTTCAATTGGTTTCTCCAGAAGGTGAAATGAAATGGTTTCTAGACAAGGGTGCAGGCTCAATGTATTTAAATAGATCGTAACTTAATTATCATATACTCTATTTTCAACTTTTCCTAAGATCAAGAATAAGGTGTGTCATACATGTTGCCAAAGGACATTGTTCAAATTATTGTACCCTGGTTTCTTGTTTGAGCTTTTACCATTCTCTGATTTACATGTTAAAGAGGAACCTGCTTGTTATACGTTAATACGTGAGTGAAGTAATAAGATGAAATGTGTTAATTGTGAGAAGATTTGGAAATAAAATACTTAGAGCAACTTTAATGTAGTGCTTTTTTACCGTGCACATTGGCTCATTCTCCTCTTCGTAAGTAACTAATGATCATAGAATATGTTTTGTACAAATTAAATTAAATTAATATCTTGCATGGTCAAAATAAAATATAGATCTAGAATTGACTAAATTTGATTTAGTTATTTTAGTGATAAATTGAATTAAATAGATTCAAACTATTAAATATATGCATAAATTAAATCTGTCAATTTTGATTTAATAATGTTTGAAATTTATCTATAATAAATCAAAATTATTTGCTTAGAATTAGATTCATGGTATGTGTTCATAATAATTCAAATTGAATGGATTTGAATTAGACTAGTAGTAAATCAAATTGAGTGGCTTCCATTTATATACAATGAATGTTAGTAGTAAATCGAATCCACTAGTTTCGATTTTGCACACACACACATATACATACATTATATATATATAAAGAATTTGAATTCACCTGCTTCGACGAATTACCATTCACCAAAACCTTCTATCCCAAATCCTCACTCCATAGAAAGTTTGCACAGAAAAAACTCTCACTCCAAAAATGAAAGACGATCTGAATCGTATCTCTCTCTCTCTCTCTTTCTCTCTCTATATATATATATAAAGAATTTGAATTCACCTGCTTCGACGAATTACCATTCACTAAAATCCTCCACCACAAACCCTCACTCCATAGAAAGTTTGCACAGAAAAAATCCTCACTCCAAAAATGAAAGACGATCTGAATCGTATCTATTGGTTGGACGGCATTGTCCATATTACTGGTTTCATCTATGAAGAGGTTAGTGAATGAAATTTAGCATCTTTAAAAAATAAATAATAGTTTATGATGTTAACTCGCTTAGAATTTTATTGTATGCGCTATTGAGATTTTTAAACCACAAATAATAGTTAGAATAGTGATTTAGTAGGTTGTTAGAATTTTAAAAATACAAATGCAAGGTGGAGGAGTGATAAACAATGCTTAATTAGAGTAGTGATTAACTAGATTAAAAAATTGTTCGGAGTTTAGGTAAATCTAATTTAAGTTTCGAATGTTAGATTAAATACGTAGTAAAAATTTGGCAAGAATTTAATTTAGTTTAATTTTTTTAAATTTAATTTAATTCTTAAACATTAAATTAACGAGCCAATAATTTAGTTTGATTTTAATTTATTTTAAATTAATTTAATCTAATTTGTTTAAAATTAATTTAATTTAGTTTAATTTATTTAAAATTAATTTAATTTAATTCTTAAATATTAGTGAATTTGGTTTAATTTTATACTTTACGTCTTGAATAATAGATTAATTATCTACTGTTAGAATTTAATTTAATTTGGTTTAATGCAATTTAATTAAATTATTGAATGTTTGGTTATTTATGTCCAGGATTGCAATATAATTGACATTAAAATTTATTTTTAGTAGAGTTGTTCGCTTTAGATAATTTTTGATATAATTTGGATATGTTTTTCTTAAAAAGAGTTTGCATTACTTAATGCCTTAATGGTCTTTTGGTAAATTGGTTTGCTAATTGTCATAGTTTTAAGAGAATTTTTTTATATCACGGTGCAGTCATATTGATGTATCACTAGCATGATGAGGCAGCATGGTATGCCTCTAGACGACAGGATCATATCGTACTTGTAGATGACCGGCTTAGTCTATCTCGCAAAGCTCAACGACCACTTGTTTAGGTTGGATAAGCCGCTGGTCAGTGTATTTGTCGAGCGGTGGCGGCTTGAGATGCATACCTTCCACATGTCATTCAAAGAGTGCACGATTACGCTACAGGATGTTGCGTACCAGTTAGGCCTTTCTATCGATGGACAATACGTTAACGGATGTCTGACGGACTTCGAGCAGTACATTAATGGCAAACAACCTGCATGGGATTGGTTTCAGGAGTTATTGAGTGTGTTGCCTCTGACGGACTACATCAACAAGTTCATTGTGAAGTGCACTTAGATGCAGGAGACATTCAGTCACCTCCCCCAAAAGACAGTCAGGAGGTACGCGAAGACGTACATCATAATGTTTTATCCATCAAACTCTTCGATGATAAGTCTGGTATACGCATGCATATTTGGTGGCTACTGTACGTAGTGAGATTAGAGGACAAAGTAGATACAGCTAGAAATCCACCGCTCTATCGTAGTTATACCGGTGCTTATGCCGTGTGGTAAACAAGAACGTGATTAAGTTGGCCGGTCCGTTGTAATTCCTACAGCCATAAATCTTTTGATAAAAAAAATGTACATAAATTATTAGACCTACTAATACTTTTATATATCTATTTTTTGTACGTGAATCTCTACCATTTTTAAGAATTTATAATAGTAGTCACTT
>NC_029791.2:112580676-112627251 GCF_000816755.2 Arachis ipaensis
AAGTACAAAATCAAAATATAATCATTCTTTAAATTTTGTAATTAGTTTATTTTAAATTTCACTTTTTTTTAATATACAATTCAACACGCACACAAAATTCCTTTTTCCCCCTATTCGTAACCTTATAATAAACATCTTTTTAGTTAAGTTTATGACATATCTCTTTTCAATTTGTTGTTTTATTCACATACTATAAAGCTTTATATAGACGTATAAATTATTTAAACTTTAGATAGAAGTATCGCACTATTTAAACTATTTAAACCATAAAAAAAAAATCATTAAAAAAAAAATTCTCATGCGTAAATCACTAAAATCCAAAATTTGAAGAGCTTCTCTTAGACTATATCATTACTTATTTACTTTACACTTGTTTCCCCTTTTACAACATCTCCAATATATTTTGCTTCTACTATTAATATTTGGATCCATTCCTTGCTTCACTAGTAACCAAAGAATCCATTCCTCTTAACATATAAATAAGTGTACCCAATGACTATGTAAAAACACAACCAAAATCCAATCTTCCAATTGTTCATAGCTACCACTAATGGCTACTACCTCACCTTTCTCCATCTCATGCATTTCACAAACTAAATTGCTCCACAAACAAAATCCACACCAACCATCCCATTACACAAGATCATCATTGTCACCACAATTTAAACACAAATCATCATCACTACTTTACAACCCTCTAAGATACAATGGTGTTTCACCAATTGTTATGAAACCCAAAAGTGGTAATGCTGGAGTATCCGTTAAGGCATTGTATAACAAGACCGTGGAGGTGTTTAACAAAGAATACATCTCTGTGTCTTTAGCCAAATATGTAGCTGATCTATCTGAAAAATTCATCAAACAGAGAGGATTTTTCTCTATAGCTTTATCTGGCAACTCTGTCAAGCACCTCAAGTAAACATATGCTATACACATTTCTATAATAGAAATAAATTACATGTATAATTAACAATATAATTTACAATTATTAATAAGTTTATTACATTGATGATATAAAATTTTCAGGGCCTTGGTGGAACCTCCATATGCTAACACAATCCAATGGTCTAAGTGGCATGTATTTTGGGCAGATGAAAAAGTGGTGCCTAAAACTCACATAGACAGTAACTACAAGCTTGCTTATGACACATTTATTTCTAAGGTATACTATATATATATATATGAGTTTAATTTTGATACATTATACAGAGACTATTAAACTACTCTTCTATCTTAACCCATGACAACAATAAAAAAGTTTTGTGATCCATAAATTTAGCCCAACAAAATATATAAATTCAATTATAATTTTAGTCTTTATTATCTTATCTTATGAAGGTAAAACTAAATATATATAGAACATTACTTACGAAAGATAAAAATAAAGATAAGATAAGATAAGAAGATAATATAAAGATAAGATAAAATAAGATAATAAATGCTAAAATTGTAACTGAATTTATGTATTTTATTGGACTAAATTTATGAGATACGAGATTTTTTTTATTTTTGTCATGAGTTAAGGTGGAAGAGTAGTTTAATAAAGAGATTAACCACTCTTTTTATATTCAATTGATTGATATAATAATGATTAAATGAGACAGGTGCCAATTGCTATGAATGTGAACACTATTGATGATGCTCTATCAGCTGAAGTTGCAGCTGATGTGTATGAGACAAACATCAAAATCAAAGTTGATAGTAATGTGATAGCTTTATCACCAAACACTAGACTTCCAAAATTTGATCTCATGTTACTGGACATGGGATCAGAAGGCCAAGTAGCCGGTCTGTTCCGGAAAAACCCTGTCTTAACAGAGGCTAGAAAGTGGGTTACCGCTGTCAAGAATGCACCACTGCCGTCCGAGAGAATCACCCTTACGCTTTCAGTGATTAATTCTTCTGCAAACATAGCGATGATAGTTACTGGAGCCAGTAAAGCAGACGCAGTCTATGCTGCATTAAAAGAGGATCAAAGTGATGATAAGATGCCAGTTCAGTTGCTTTCACCAGAAGGAGAAATGAAATGGTTTTTGGATAAGGGTGCAGCTTCAAAGCTATATAAGTAGATTAATAAATTTATGTAGTAATTAATGTCTTTATGTTAATTTATTCGTCAGCCATTTCTTGATGAGGAATAAGGGGTGTGTGTGTGTTTTGTTTCGACAGGGTTGCCATAGTTGAAATTATTGCATAAGTTTCTTACAGTAAAGAGCCAGAAACCTGCTCATTATGCCAGAGATTCAATAAAGAAATGTTTTATTATATATTGTAATTATATTTTACCTTTTTCTTATCTCAAATAATTGTCTATTATTTGGATAAACTACAAAAAATATCTTTAATCTATTTATCATTTATTAAAAAGGAAAACTAAGATAATTTCATAACCAGTAGTTGACATTTTGCAATTTTATAATTTTGGCACATCAATATTGTCATATAAATATCATTATTCGTAAATAATTTGATCCCAAATACAGAAGTCTGGTTATTTTCGTCTCCGAGCCAACTAAGTTTAGTGCAAAAAAATGTTCATATTTCAAATAACTGTATTTGATTCATGGTAAAGTATTTGATGGGGTTCTTTACGAGAGTTTCATCCAATGGAGCTTTCTAAAATATTCATAAATTTGTTTAGTTGATTATGTTGTATGTATTTATCTAGGTGCCGTCTCTTCCCTTTATGTTCAGTGGCTATGCTGGCTAAAAGCTAAAGACCAATCAAAACTTGACAGGTAAAAGATAGAATTGCAGCTGACTAAGGATTTGACCTGGTTAAAGACACGGTAAATTTTCTAATAAAGTACGGTAAATTAGTTAGGAGGAGTTAATTACTAGTTGATTCTTTTTTTCTTGGACAATGTCTGGACTGGGCAGCCCAACCCGAGCCGGACTTGGATCTATAACTTGTTCCCCACCCAAGTCCAGATTGGCAACTCTCTTCTTCTTCAACGTTCTTCATCTTCCTCCTCAAGGTTCCATCACATTGCGGTCCTGCATAGAGTTTTGCGTTGCCGCCTGTCCTTGCATGAAGCTCTTCCACGACGCCGCCCGTCCCTGGCTGTTGCTGTGCTGCTGCAAGATCATATGAATTGGCACACGTTTCTCACCCGTTGTGGTCCTTCCATGCCCGTCCAAAGCTAGCTCCGAAGTATACCCGTTGTTTTAATATTATATATTTTCAGAATAAACTAATCTGTTAGAAGGTTTAAAATCCACACTGAACTCAAAAAATTAAAGCCTAAACAAACCTAACCTATTATCTTCTTCAATCTCTTCCTCCCAAAAAAACCTCTTCCTCCTAACTAAGGAGAGGATCATCGCCGAAGAGGATCATCGCCGAAGTGTCCGCATCCTCCTCCTCAAGTCTTAGCTGAAGACAGAACCATACCGTTTCATCCCTTCAGGACACTGCTCAGCGCAGACCCTCAAACTATAACTATCAGCTCCTTTTCGTTTCTCAGGTCCAGAGATCAAAGTCGCAACCTCATTCAAAGTGAAGTTCGAAGACAGAGAGTTTGTTGGTTTGTTAGAGAAGGATGAAGACTTTATGAAAAGACCCATTGTTAACTTAGAGGAATGATAGGAGGCCAGCAACTTTTGTAATTTGTAACCATCAAATAATCATCAATAATGGTTTTAATGGTGTGAGATTTGTGTGAGATTTCATCCAATGGCTCACTTTTCTTTGCTGGTTACATGCTGGTCAAAAGTTAAGAAAGTTGCTGGTCTGATTTGGTGCATTGCTTCTTTGGCTTGGGGTTGGACTTGCCCAAAAGAAAACAAAAAGGCTATCCAAGATGAAGGCGGCGATGCAGATCGGTGGCAATGGCCACAGGAGGATTGGCTATGGAAGGTGACAAAGGGACAACTACAATTACCTTTTTAACCTTTGGTCATTCATAAATATTTAAAATTATTTCTGGTAAAAATATTTTAGTTACCTATCTTGGATTAGTGATGATGATTAATTTTATAACTACAAGCCTAACCATCTTTAAAATATGACAAGTGTCATTTTATTATTGGAAAGTCAATACCTAACCATCTTTAGCCACCACTAACCAAGGCAGCAGAGATTTCACCATTTATCTATTATCAATAAAATTCATATATTTTAACCTTTTTTTTCACATCATAACAAAATTAATAATAATTTAATGACTTTTTTATTTAAATAGGCAGGAGATCTACAAAATAATACGGCTCATTTTTTTTAATATTGGTTAGGATTTAGTGTAATACTTTATTATTGGATGTGGTGGTGTTTTACATGTTTCTGGGGCTGACAATCCGCATGGAGCGAATTGCTTTAACCAAATATGTTTTTTAAAATAAAAAAAGACAATACAAGAGGGGCGTATTGCTTTTTTGAAAATTTTAAAAAGGAATACAAGGAGGGCGTATTGTATTAATTTAATATGAAAAACATAATACAAGGGGGACGTATGATGGGCTGTGGCTGCAGCTGTGGCTGCGGCTGGGGTTGGGGCTGTGGCTGTGGCTGTGGAACATAACCAGTCAATCGCAGGTGAGCCCCATATGCTTCTGTATACCATTGCATATACTGATCGGATGGTTGATAGTGTAGTGCAGGATCACCAACCAGAACAGAACTCAAACGGTTTGTCCATCTCATAATGTATCCAGAATGCTCAACTCTCCAATCTTTGTTTTTTGGTCCAGTCAAAACCACGTTGTGAGATTCTGCAAGACGAGTAGCTTCTCTAGGAACTTCCTGCGCTAGACCGAATTGCCTCATCACCCGGTCTGATGCATGCCACTCAATGCATTCAAACGATATTAGTGGCACAAGTGCACTCCACATCAATCGATGCTGCAAAATGTCATTTGGAACTACAATATTTTCTATATGATTAGGACTATACGGGTTCCACACATACTGCAAAAACATTCCAAAACGACTGCATAAATACAAACACAAATATAATGCCAATATTAATAACAACACTGTTAAATACAACAAAAAAACTAACCCCATCTACAGGAATATCATCTAGTAAATGCCTGATCTGAGAAATGGTCCACTTTTGGTATCTGTGAAACTGTGAGCGCCAAAACATCCATCTGAAATAAAATAAATCTCTAACACTCAGTACCAATATATGTTATATAATATACCTAAACAATACATAAGCGATAATATGTTAACATATGAAATAATTTTACCTGCACGCAAGCGGAAAACTAGGATGCGATCGCACCGGTGCTAGGAACGGTAACCGTTCCTAAGCCCATATACAAAGCAGTGCCAATGGGCCATCCACCTCCTTGCAATCATAACGTGATGCCCGACATAATGCCCTATACAAATGTGCCAAGCAAGCGGATCCCCAGCTAAAGCCTCTAATGTCAGAAAAATTTCGGAGCAAAGGCAAGAATTTCCAGTCGATTGTCATTCCTGACTTGTCACAAACTAAATTTGTGCCAAACAACAATAATGAGTGTATCTTGATGTACATTTGTCTACCAAGTGCGGTGTCCAACTGCATGCGCTGCTTTAGGGTGCGGAGCCATGCAAGCTTGACACTGCTTCCTTTATGATCAGCGGCAGTAGGTACAATACCAAATTGTGTCATGAATTCATTTTCGAGGCCATTAGTGCTGCTATCCATAAATCCTGACATCGGTATACCATCTATCGGGAGTCCAAATATCATTGCAACATCCTCTAAGGTTATCGTGCATTCACCGTGTGGAAGATGAAACATATGAGTCTCTGGACGCCATCGCTCGATTAAAGCATTTATAAGTGCATTGTGCAAAACAAGTCTCCCAATTTGAGATATGTGATAGAATCCACTATCTCGTAACTCGATCTCAACTCGGGGATCATATGAATCTTGGTTCAGATGTCTTGATTCTAAATTTTTTGAACTTTGAAACAAATAAAAAATTATAATTCACAATAGAAACAAAAAAAATAAACAAACATAAATAATAATAATAATCATCATCATCATAATAACGACAATATTAACAATAATACTAAGTACGATAGTAACAACAATATTAACAAATATACAAACATAAAAATATTTACATATGGTGAACGTTCAAGGTATTCAACAATGTGATCTTCAGGACGCGTAATGTCACGAACCACCTTCTATTTGTATTCTTTCTGAAACAAAAAGCTAATACATTATATAAACTATATCTAACATATATTCAATATTTTTCTAACATTAAATAAATAAATAAAAGCATATTTAAATAATTTTATATATAATATTTTCGGTTCTGTTTAAAATAAATAACATACCCCACTATATTTAAGTATTTAAATTCTTCTACAAAAATATATAATATATAAAGTATGTTTAAAGTATCTTAATAATATATTAAGTATTGTTTCTGTTTACAAGTTAAAAATATATTTTATTACTATCTTAATCTAACAAAGATTGTGATCCTAACTAATACTAGGTTCAACACTATTATTACTAACAATGAATTAACTAACCCAAATTAATTTCTGAAAACTAATCTAATTTATTTTTTATTTACACTAATTAAAATAATTAAACTCACTAAAAATATTATTACTAAAAAATGTACTTACTTGGTGATGTTGATGGAGATATAGTTGAAATCAATAAATCTGAAGATGAAGTTCTAGTATGGGGGAAGGGGTTGTTTCACTACAATAAATTCGGGTTGAAGCAACCCTTTAAAAATGTTGCCTATAAGAAGGAAAAGTGTTGCCTTTGATCAAAGGCAACACTTTCCAACAAAACGCAACGCTTTTTGGGGGGTTGGCTATACGGCCGTTATCTTTGATCTAAGGCAACGTTTTTGTGTATCAAAGGGAACCCTTTTTATGGCAACTTTTAAAAAGCGTTGCCTTTTCTACAAAAAAAGCAACTCCACAAAAGCGTTGCCTTAGGGGACCCAAACACAACGCTTTAAATAAGACTTTATGGCAACACTTTTTATGAGTTGTATTTTCTAATACATAAAGCAATACTTGTCTAATTTTTTTTAAGTTGCCTTTTCATATACCTAAAGCAACACTTGTATAAGTTTTTTCTGATTATTTTTTTATATACCTAAAGCAATATTTTTCCAGATTTTTTTAAGTTGCCTTCTTCATATACCTAAAGCAACACTTATCTAAGTTTATTTGCAGTTATCTTTTTCTAATACCTAAAGCAACATCTTATTGAGTTTTTATGATGTTCTATTTTTTTATATCTAAAGCAATATATTTTTTACTTTTGTTATATTTATGACATTTGAAGAATATATAGCACACACTAACAATATTTAAATATTTAAATTCAATGTAATCAATATAGGAAGAATAAGCTAATAATATATATTGCATATATATATAAAAAGGTCTTTCAAGTGCCAATTAACATATTTGTTAAGTTACTAAGTCATATAAATAATAAACATAAGTAAACAAAATACATGTTTTTCTCATGATGAACTTAAATAAAAAAAAACTAGTTTTTTTCATTTGAAACCAAGAAAACTTTGTGTTTCACCATTGTGCCAAGAATCACCTTTATCTCTTCAGAAAACTTCATCCAACTATAAGCAAGCTGCAGTCAAATCTAAACGGACGAAAAAAAATATAGTCAAAACATCAACCATGACAGCCATAAAACTTTTATAAATCTTAACCTTCCCTTCATTTTTAATTATTTCTATTATTATTTCTATAAAGTGTTACCCTTTTTTCAGCAACAAAAACAGCAACCAAAACAACCATAAAATAGCCACCAAAATAGCAACCATGACAGCTATAAAACAGCAACTAAAATACTTTTTCAACAGCCATAAAACAGCAACTAAAACAGTAACCATCATAGCCATAAAAGAGCAACCAAAACAACAACCATGACAGCCATAAAATAGCAACCAAAACAGCCATAAAACAGCCTTAAAACAGCAACCAAGACAAGAAAATTATAAATTGTTTGCCTTTGGTGCCATAAGAAATTATAACACTTTGCACAAGGGGATAAGATTTTATCTCCTAATTATTCATATATTTTTACCACTAATTAACCAAGCATGTAAATAATAATGTTCATGCATATTAAGTATATAAATTTATTAAATGGCACACAACAATATTATTATTATTAAAATTAAGAAAGAATTATATTGTTTATCCAAAAGTAGACTAATAAATATAAAAAGACATTCAATATGAAAAACAAAACTGCACAAAGGTACAAAATATATTTATGAAAGCATACAAGTATAAGCAAGATAGAAAATTTACGGAGTCATGGCTCAACAAATTGCAATCTTCAAGTCCTAGAATGTCCACCAATGTTCCTCAAACTCCTCTGAAGCAATCTTTATCTATAAAAGAGTAAAGAATAAACTTTACATTATTCTCTATTAACTATTTAACTCAATTAAAGTAGCCAACATAACAAATAAACAAAAAATAATAATTGATTCTATATAAAATAGTTAACTCAGTGAATTATGAAAATTAATCATTCTTTAATTTACATTAAAAATGAAAAAATCAAAGGAGAAAAATACCAAAATCATTGTGGAGAACAAAAGAAAAAGTTAAAAATTTCATAATGCTTTACAGAAATAATAAAAAGGGAAAATTGACATTCAAGTTACTAATTATATTTAATATCTCTATGGATATGATAACCAAGAAATTTAAGCCTTCTGATTATGGAATAAGCGTAGAATACCATTACTCTCTTGTGAATAAACCAAATATACAAATATTTAATATTTGCATAGAGCCATATACTAAAATACTGAATTTAATTGATACAGCAGGAGCACTCTCATCAATCATCATCATATTATATATACTCCCACCTTATTTGGATACTCATATTAACTCCAAAAAAAGGGGGCCTTACTCTGTTTTAGATAAACTTAAAGCCTTAAAAAAGTTTTCAAGAATTATAAATGAGAATTATAAAGAAAAATTTAATTTTCTTTTCACAAGAATTATACGTGATATCTAAAATTACTATTATTATGAACTTTGAGACAAACTTGAATATGTACAAATTTGTTATATGGGTTCCGGACAAACAAGGTTCAATAAATTTGTCATGCTATTACTTCTACTTTTAGGCAACATTTTCTTATTAGCAACACATGTGAGCATCCAAAATTGATTGAAAGGAGCCATACACTAAAATACTGAATTTTAGTTTTTTCAGAGAATAGCACATTAAAGAACAGCAACTCAAGATTTTTCAGAGAACAGCAAATCACAGAATAGCAAATCAAAACACATTTACACAAGTCCTATGTAAAATTTGCACATACCTCAAAAATATTAGAATACCTCAGAAGCTTTAGCACCCCATAAAAACACTCATAGTCGAAATTGAGGCAAGCCATATGCTCCAGCGACCAGAATTTCCAAGCTACACCACATATTACATCAGCATCTCCTTACAAGACAACAATGATGATATATTTGACATTAAATAGCAGTCAAAAGAAAACTAAAGAAAAAAACAAACACCCTGAAGATTAAAATTTTAATAGTGTCACAAACTGCTCCTTTTGTTCCTTCTTTCTTGTTCTTTTCCCTTTAACTTGAATCCTACTGAAAAGCAGTGAAAAACTTGAAATTCAACAAAATATCAATCAAGCCAGTCCAAATAAATTGAAATTTCAGACTCAAGAATCATAATAGCATGCTTAATTACATATGAACTAAGACAAATACTGATAAGAAAATCCTAATTTTAATCTAAATTAACCTAATTAGCAAAAATAAGTTTGACTAAATAAAATTACTAAGTAAAAATTAAAATCTAACTAAAATGAATTAAATCAGAGAACAACATAATGGGTTTTTGAATAAACCTGGAAATTGAAGGACAGAGTAACAAGAAGGCAGGGGTGAGGAGGTTACAGTTGAGGGGTGGTTGCCGTGTTGCGTCAAAGCTCGCCAGCGGAACAGAGGTTGCTACGATTTTGGATGCATCTCCAGTTCGCAAAGAGGAGGATGCGGGAAAAGAGAAAAAGAGGAAGAATGAGAAGAGAAGGGAGAAGGGGTTTCTCGCCGGTGGTCGTTCGGCGCAGAGCGAAGAGCGCACCGCACCGTCGCCGTGGAGGAGAGCACCGCGCCGTCGCCGTGGAGGAGAGCACCGGGCCGTCGCCATGGAGGAGCTGCTGTCGCCGTTAGCGTCGTCGATTTTGGAGTTGACAGTGGAGAAAGGAGAGAAAGGGTTCGTGAGTGGGTGTTACTGGCTTGGTTAATGGCTATTTAGGGCTCAGGGTCTCTTGCTACTGAACTCAAACAATTTTTTTTTAAAGTTATTTGAGGGTAAAAATAATTGGTGGGAATATGATTAAAAGTTTTCATCTAAAATTTTTAATTAGAAATAATTTTAGGCAACTTTTTATAAATGTTATTTGTTAAATTTTTTTGACAACTCTTATAAAATGTTGTATTTTTATTTAAAAATGTTGTCTTAAAGATTTTATATTGCAACATTTTGTAAATGTTGTTTTAGATATCAAAGACAACTATTTTTAGGGGTGGCAAAAAATTTTGTTATCTTTGCCTTACTCAAAAGCAACTCATCAAAAATGTTGTCTTTGCCTATCTAAGACAACTTTTATTAAATGTTGCTTCGAATAAGGGTTACCTCAGGCCAAAAATATTGTAGTGTTTTGAGTTATAGAAAAAAGAAGAAAGAATTGTTGAGCCACTTGAGTCTGGTGTTCAGGAGAGAGAACGAGATTTAAAAGTGAAAGGAAGAGAGAGAACGTGAGTATGAAAAGGGACCAAGGGGGATTATGAGATTCACAAGTTGAGGGGGGTGATAGACACGTGTCATGCATGCAATCAATACAAGGGGGACGGATTGTGGGTGCATTACGAACGGGGCATATTGCAGATCCGTCAGGACGGCGCCCCCAGTCTCCTGTATAACTCCGTTTTCTTCCATTTTAATGCAAAACACCATCTCTTTCCCAATTAAAAAATAAAAAATCCAAATAATACACCTACAAATTAAAACACAAGATGTATTTATCAATAACAAAAAAATAGGCCCTCCAACTGCATTTTGCATGAGAATGAATGCATGTTTAAAACATGTTCCTCATGCCTTGATCGTTTGATCAACTTTTTGTGGGACAAAACAAAACACAACCTGTGTTTTACAGGCGCGCAGATTGAGATGCAATATGCATTTTGCAGGTGCACCACATTGAACGTCTATACATTTTCAACACGTATATTTTCATTTGACTGTTTTTCTCCTTTTTTTTCTTTTATATGCTCGTTACTCCATTTGTGTTTTGTCTTGGCATTGTGTTAAGTTTCTTCATGTTGAGGGTGAAAAACTTGAGCTTCTTCTCTTCCTCAATATTAGGACAAGTCTTTTATTTTTATTTTTTATTTTATTTTAAATTTATTAAAATAGGAACCAAAAACTGAATTTTAAAGGACAACTAATATTTTTCTGTTATTATTACTGTTATTATTATTGTTATGTTATTATTATTATTGTTGTTGTTGTATCACTACTACTACTACTATTATTATTGTTGTTGTATTAATATATTATTAAATTTTGCAGAATTTTGTTTTCTGCAGGCTATCAGGAATTTATTATCCAAAAAATTTGATCCGCCAAAAATCTATAATATAATAAGATAACTGCATCTACCTTAGCCTCTATAGTCACCCCACTTAAAACCGTGACTATAACCCCTATGGTCACCCCTCTTTAAAACCGTGACCATAGTCTTATTTATGGTCACGATTTTTTGCCGTAACCATAGCCTCTATGGTCACCCCACCTTAAAACTATGACCATAACCTTATCTATTGTCATGGTTTTCACTATGGCCATAGCTTATCTATGGTCACAGTTTTTACCGTGACCATAGTCTGTTTTGTTTTGAGATTTAATTTTTTTGTAAAGCATAATCACATCCCAAAATGATGATAATCACAAAATAAATCTAAGAATGAGAAATTTAATAAATCTAAATCATAAAAGTTTCATTAAAAACTAGATATCCATTACAACACTAATCAAAATAAGGTGTAATTTATCCATTACATGTAATATCGGATAAAGTCTCTTATCAAAAAGTAAAGAATACATCAAAATAATACATTTAGATAACCAAAATCATTATAAGACCCATCCCATCTTATATTTGTATAGAACATATTTTCTTCACATCATGTCCTCTTGCTAGCAAAAGAAATAAACATGCTAGAACATAGCAAAAATGTTTTTGATGATGCAATACAGTTGAGTAATGAATATGGAGCACAAATTTAATAAGTCAATCAACATTAAAATTTCAACCACTAAACAACAAGGAGCATTTGCTAAGAAGTAAACTAGAAAATATAGATTATTGGCAATAACATCTTAGACAAAGACTAGATTTCACTTCAGATATATAGGATCTAATTAGCCAAATAAAATTTGTCTTCCATGGAATGTTGACTGTGTGTTAAAATCAAAATTTTATAAAAGGATTATACACATATAGACTACTGCAACACATTTTCATATTACATATCTTTTCCATATCTTCATCAACTGTTTAATGAACAAAAACTCAATCAACTGAATAAAACACACCAATCAAAAACTCAAATTCACAAAATTAAGAGAGAGCAATACATACCCCAAAGAGCAGCAGTTTTCAAGAGAGAGGACTTATGTTTGTTCCAATAATGCAAATAAAAATAATACATCACTGCTTTATATAGGTATAATAATAATAAAAACAATCATATTTTATTATTTCTATAAATTCTGTGACAAGAATTCAAAAGATTTAATATATAAGATATCAGGGTAGGTATATTTACATATGTATACCTTTTGGAATTCATTATTATAACATTTAGAAATTCTTGACCAATAAGAGCACTTAAAAAGGCCATGATTCCTTGCAATGCACCTTGAACAGAAAATGTGTCAAAAGTAATAAACTGCTACTACAAAGCAAATTACAGTAAAAAAAGTTTTTTCCCCTCCAAAAATGTAAGGCACCTTGATGAAGTATGTGGCAATGCGCTGCTTTAGAGTGAATTTACATCCTGGCCTTTCAGCTTCGAATACACTGCATTCGAGTAGAAATTTGGTATCATAAACATTATCAACAATGGGATTCACATTCAACTAGATCTCTAACATGTAATACACAAATTAATGGTGCACATTAGACACTTGAGTTTAGTTCATGAAATTACTGTGTTATTCAAATGTATGTCATATCACGTTAAATCATATCAACATTTAGCATGAAATACAAGTGGTGTTAATGCCGTGTTATGTTATTGATTAACAGTACATGAGATACCACATTGTTAATCATCACTTGACATGTGATGTTATACAATATATAACAAAATAGAAACATGTCACGAAATCAATCTGTTCAAGTTAGTAGAAAATAACTTACTTATCTAATGATCTTAAATGATTAATTAATACTGCACATGCATATATAGAAGTAGAGAAAATTCTTAAACAAACGTACAAATCAGTCATCTTATATTTATAGAGTAGGCACTCTTCTGAGTAGAGAGAATATAATAACCTGCCAGGAAGAGATGCAATAGTATGCTGAATGCCTCCAAGCAAATCTTTGGAGTTATAAGAATAGTTTCCAAATCTAGCTATGGGTGATAAATTGGTCACCACAATAATGAGAGGTATAATTCCAACCACAATATCACCAATGACCAGATGAATCTCATTCTAGAAATCCTCACGTCTTTGGAGATATTCCACAACCAAAGTACATAAGATGTCTATAAAAACCTGCACACATTAACATGAGTTCTTAAGTTCAAATTTTACGAGAAGTGCTATATGGCCAAAGTTCTTGAGACTTCAAAACATAATACAGAGGTCTATTATTCAAATTTTATGAGAAATGCTATATAGCAGAAGTTATCAACACGAGATCTTAAGTTCAAATCTTATAAGAATGAAATTCTCAACGCCTCAAAACATATAGATATAGAATCAACGCCTTAAAACCCTAATATTACTCAGCTATTTAATGAACAAAAACTGTTCCACTTGTATACATATTACAGGAGGCAATTCAATTCAATTACAAATTCCTAAACCTACAAATTCATCCAATTTCTGAATCCAAACTAAACTAAAAATACATAAGCAACAACAACTAAATTGAATCCAATTCCAAACTCATAATCCAAATTAAATTGAATTTAGAATCACATCAGTATTCAACAAATTAAATAAATAATCCAATTTCAAACTCAGAACACAAACTCAAAATCTTAAAAAAAATTAGAAAAAGAGATGAAACAAAAGAAGCATTGGCCTACCGGAGAGATGGTGATAGATGAACGGCGATGCAGAGTGAGCTTGGAGAGTGTGAGACAGGGTGAGCTCACGGTGACAGGGAGCTCGCGGTGACGGGGAGACACGACACAAAGCAGGGAAGTAACAGCAAGACTGGCGAGGAGGCAAAGAAGCAGTGACGTCCCACAGCAAGGAGCGGAGCAACGACGACCCACGGCCAGGAGCAATGAAGCAGCCACAGCGCATATAGTTAAGAGAGACTGAGTTGAGATATGCAGTGAATAAAGTGGGGGTTTCTGCCTTCGGTGATGGTGGGGGCTGGGAGGAAGGGAAGTGAGCTCGGCGATAGTGGGAAGAAGAAGATGAACGAAACGACGAGCACTGGCGGCCGTTTGAAGACGAAAGATGGCTTGGCAAGAACACACACAAGGGTTTGAAGAAGAAGGAGGGCTTCTGCGAAGAAGAAATGGTTATCTTTTTTTTTCTTAAGTTACGAGGGAATAGGGATTTTGGGAGGGAAGGGGGGAAACGACCACGTTTTGGGGAGGGATAATAAAAAAATGAAAAAATGGGGATTTTGGGAGAGGAGAAACGATGCCATTTTGGGAACAAATTAAAAAAAAATGAAAAAATCGTGACCATAAATTATTTTAGGCCACCTCAAATAACCGTGATTATAGATATTTTATGGTCATTCTTTTTCAAAAAAAAAAATCGTGACCATAGACAGTTTTAGGCTACTTCACAAAACCGTGATCATAGACCTCTTTAGGTCATCCCCAAACCGTAACAATAGAACTTTTTAGGTCACCATTTTTTGAAAAACCATAACAATAGAACTTTTTAGGTCACTCTTTTTTGAAAAATCGTGACTATAGACCTTTTTTGGTCACTGTAAAAAACTGTGACTATAGACCCCTTTAGGTCACCCCCAAAACCATGACCATAGACCCTTTTTAGTCACTGTGAAAAATCGTGACCATAGACCCCTTTAGGTTACCCCCAAAACTGTGACCATGGACCTTTTTAGGTCACCCCCCAAAACCGTGACCATAGACACCTTTAGGCCACCCCCAAAATCGTGACCATAGACCCTTTTTAGGTCACGCTTCTTTAAAAACCGTGACCACATAAATCGTGACCATAGACCCAAAATGTTGTAGTGACATGCTGCACTATTGAGTGCTTTGGTGGAGCGATGGAGGCCAAAATCTCATATCTTCTACCTTCCAGTCAGCGAAGTAAGACGTCACACATATTTTTGGCTTGCCGATTAATGGGGACAACATGACGGACATAACTGATAACAGTCACTCATTCTTGGTGGAAAATTGCCTAGCAATTTTTGGTAGGCAATCCGGTCTACACGATCACACGTTGGGAAAGGTAAATCTAGCATGTGTTACTACAAAAATAAGGCCGATTAGCTACCACAAAAATAGTCGTAAAATAATCCCTAATCTGACACAAAATATAATTTGTGACAGATTAGCTATTGCCTAGCAACTAATGCTTTTCTCGCTAATTACAAGTCGCAGATCAGTGAGGCAAACACAACAGTCGCTAATTCATCAGAAAGTTTTTTAGCGACTGAATAGATAGTGGCAAATCCATCACTAAAGTAAAATCTAATTCCATAGAAGAAATAGACTAAACGGTAGTCACTAATTAGTGATAAACTCTATTGCAATAGACTCGTCGCTAAATACAAATTAACTTCGTAGACAAAATGGAATGCTTAGTTGACGCTAATTAACGAGAAATCTTTCCGAATCTAACTCGTCACAAGTTGTCCGCTAATATGATTGCAAATCTATCACTTTTTGTAGCAAATCTATAGCTAATATTTGAAAATCCTTAATCAAATTTCTAAGAATTTTGTCGCTAAACTAAAGCTATTCTAAATGTGAAAGCAAAGTTATGAAGTAGTCACAAATTTGCTAGAAAATAATATGTAGTCAATTAGTTGCAATACTATCGCAAATGTTATCCTGCTTCTATAAAATTCATTATACATTATACATCTGAGTTTCTCGTTGCACATTGAAAATTAAAAAAAATAAAATAAAAGTACAAATAAACAACAGTTAAGACTTGGTAGTTGATACAGTGAGGTAAATGTATTAAACCGCATACTTGCTTCTTCAAAACTGTAGGTATCTATATTAGTATCTATCTTCGCAAATATAGTTAGTTGATTTGCCGAGATACTGCTGCAAAAAGTAGAAATATTATTTTCTCCATCATCCCTCCCTTTTATTATTATGCACAAAATATAAGGAGAATAATCTATTTTAGTAAACTTGCAGGCATGAGCAGAAAAATGACAAGACGATAAGCCTAAGCATTAGGTGAATCATTTTTCAAGGAATAGTGCTAATAAATATGTTTCATGTTCAATACGAAATATATCATAATGAATTTTTTGACCCTAATGTGTAATGATTTACTCACCAAAAGTATTATACAAACTTGATGTAATAGAATTATTTCCATGAGTAAAAAACAAGAAATATGAAGGAAAGAAAATGAGAATTCAACTATGAAATAGTGAATAATGAATTATATGCTAGAAAAGCTCACAACGAAGTTTTCTTCTATTTTTCTAACAAATTAACAAATGATAGGTTCTATTAATACTTTGATGCCGAGGGAGTCAGCTACAAGTCTATGGGTGTATTAGTTTCTAATGATCCAGGCCTTACAAATAATGCAAGTACAAGAAGATTATAAACTACTTAACCAATTAATATATGCTACCAAAAGTAACAGTCTAAAAGGTAAAAAAATCACTTCCAATAAGCAGAAAAAAGCAATAAAATTGCAATTTCAAGAACAAAATATAAAATGCTTACCCTTAAAATAGGAAGAGTTGCATTTATGTACATTTGTTGACAAGTTAAGCAAATTAAGAATGTCTAGAGAACGATTTTTTTTGCAGTTTTGTCCAGTTATGCCTATATTGTTAGAATAGTTATCTGACCTAAGTTTCTGCAAATTTGTTGTTGATGCTTCCTTCATTCAAAATATTATTTTTGCCTATAGAAAAGAAGGAGTTAATTGTTATTCCAGTAAATAACCACCAAATTTTTAGTAGAACCACACCCTCCCAAGACTTAACCAACCAAACTCCATCAAGATAACTAACTTCTATATCTTACCTCTTTTGTGTTAACAATTTGACATTCTTAATGAAATTTTTCATCTCAACATAAGTGATAACATGCACCCAATAGAACATTTAAATATCAGAAGACAAAAGAAACAAAAACAAAAAAGTCAGTTTCTATATTAAAATAATAAGCCATTGAGAATGGCATGACAAACTCAATGGAGCTGTTAGCAATTCATGAAAAATTATATTTATACATTAAAATGATATTTAGCACACAAATTACTCAAAAAGCAGCATGAAATCCATGTCCATTTATAATTTTTTCCACTCTATTTTCACATGCAGTACCATTCCAACAATATAATTAAAGCAGAATGGATAAAAGAAATAATTTGTAAAGACAAATTGAAATTAATGAGTAGCAATGCTACGAGGCACTAAATACAATTGCCAAGTGAACTAATGCATAACATTGATTTAGTTAGGAAAAAGAGGTGCATACATGGTGAATATTGGGTAATGATGGTTCTTCGACTCTAAAGTAGCTTCTGATGAGAGTCCAGCAAAATCAAAGTCATAAGAAAATGGAACAAACAAACACAAACACATACATGGCAATAACACAAACACAAACATATACAAGGAAATAGAATAATAAAAATAGAAATTAAAAAATCAGAATCATGACAATAAACTTACAAATAGAACATCAAGAATTAGAATTATAAAAACATAAATCAAGGATAAATAAGATACTGTTCAACAATAATGAGTAACAAATTAGAAGTTCAGACTAATAATCAGCATAATAAACAAAACAATCAAAAACCTTATAATAACAAGAATAAAAAAAATCAATAGTAGCCACATCAATTAACATAAGAACAAATCAGAACAATAATTAGTTTACTATAAGAATTAGTAATCATAATAGTAATTAGAAATTTAGAATCATAACAGTAATCATAATTTCAGAATCAGAAGCTCAACCTTAATTACTTTTTTCTAGAAAAAAAAATTTTAGTTCACTGAGAAGCAGAACACCAATTCAGAAGATCAATATTAATTATTTGTTTTAAACAAAAAAAGAAAATACCGGAGAAGAAGAATAGGGAAAGGCTTATTTGAGTAGAGAAGAAGAAGGACATGGGTAGCAACGCTGGGGAAAAGGAGGACAGAAGCACCGAGAAGCAATCATTACTGAAGGTCGTTGTTGTCACTAAAGCAGGGCAGCACCATCGGTGTGAAGCAAAGGGCACCGAGAAGCAGTCGAGTAGAGAAGCAGAGAAGTGTTGAGAAGCAGGGTAGCACCGTCGGTGTGACTCTATGGCTACTGTAAATGGTGGTGTTTGCGGCTTTGACAAGGTGGAGTTGAGACAGAGAGGGGGCCGCCATGCCCTAATCGAGAGAGAAAGGAAGAAGCAGATTCTTCTTTTACCGTGCCCTAATGATGAATCCATATTTGATGATGATTTTTAGTTGAAATTGAATGGATTTCATCATATAAACTTGCACTTATTCCTTAAATAGCATGCTTTTGAACTTTTTTCCTAATTTGTGTTTGATTATGAAAACATGCTCTTTTGTGCCTAATTTGATCTATTTTATTCCATTTTTCTTCCATTCAATGCCTTGATGTTGTTTGTGAGTGATTTCAGATGTATAAGGTAGGAATGGCTTGGAGAAAATGGAAGAAGAGCATGCAAAGTGGAGGAAGCATGAAGAATCAAAGGAGAAGAGCACAGCGATGTGTGCGTACGCACAGACCTGCATGCGTACACACAACCATCAAAACAGAGCCATGCGTGCGTGTGAGCCGCTTCGTGCACGTCGCGCGTCCATTCGAGCATTGCCTAGTGTGCGTGCGCACAACCCCTTGTGCGTACGCACAGGAAGAGATTTTGGCAAAGTGTGCGTGCGCACACGTTTGTGCGGACGCACAGGTGTCCGCATATGCCTTCATTAAAATGGCATGTGACTCGCAATTTTGGTGGATTGGAGGCCCATTTCTGAAGCTATTTAGCTCATAATGAAGGGAAAATGAAGACCATAGCATAGCATAACATTAGGGTAGCTTAGGAGTAGTAGTAGTAGGAAGCTTTAGTATAGTTTTTCTTTAAGTTTTTCATCATCTTCTTAGGGTTTATACTGGGGTTTTTACATTTAAGTGCCATTTTCATTTTTGATCTTGGATTTTGCTAGCTTCCATTGTAAGTATCTCTTTGTTATTACTCTTTATAGCTACATTGTTCTTACTCTTTCTTATATTTCAAGTTATAGTTCAATTTTATTTCTCTTTTGCAATTTCAATTTCTTGTTGTTGAATTTGATTATTGATGTTTGTTACATGCTTTCTTGAGTTATTATTGTTGATTGAGATTATTTGTTGCTTTTAGTTTCAAGCCTTTTGTCATTTTTCTCATGTTTAATGTTTTTGCCCACCAAGTGTTTGACAAAATGTCAACCATGGTTTTAAGCTAAATTTCTAGCTCTTGGCTTAGGGAAAGTGAGCAATTGGGTTCCTAGAGTTGGAATGTCCAATATTTAGTGTCAATTCTTGGATTGTTAATTGTTCCTGTTCCCACTAACGCTAATTTGTTGCTAAGGCAATTAGCAAGCAATTTAGGATTTGTGGGTTAAGAACACTTATGCTCATTTAACTTACTCTCTGATGTCAGGGTTAATCAAGTGAGACTAATCCATTCTAATTGTCATAGTTGTGGTTCCAACAAGGAAAGGACCCTTAGCTCATTCCAAGCCAAGACTCTTTTTATGCTTTAAATCTTTCATACACATTTACATTAGTCCTTTTTATACCTTACTTGTCTATATTGCATAGTTAGTTCTTTAATTCCTTTATTAGTTCAATCATTACAATTTTGCATATTCCTTTATTGCTTTATATGTTTATCTCTTCATTGAAAATCCCTTGATCACCACAACCAGAATTGTACACTCTTTGATCTCAAGTGTTCTTGGGAGACGACCCAGGAACTAAACACTCCCGGAATTGAATTGATTTTGAATAGTGACATTCTTAGAATTCAAACTTTGATTGTGAGTCGATTGTGGATTAGGACTATACTTGCAACGCCTATTCTATTTTGAGGAAAATTCCTAACCCGCTATTTGGCTCGCATCAAGTTTTTGGTGTCGTTGCTGGGGAATCACTTTAAGTGCAATGAGTGCTATAATTTTGGTTGTTGTAAATATGTGAATAGTGTGAATATTTGATTTTGGTTTGCTACTTGGCACTAATTGGTAGGAGGTGCCTCTATCTAAGTAGTGATAGTAACTAACATTCTTATTTGTTTAGTCCTAGGTAAGTAGATATAATTAGAGTATATATTCATTTGTCTATTGCTGCTATTAGTATTGTTGCATTTTATCTTTCCCTTTCATAATGAGTTATCACTCTTTTGACTTGGAGTCTAGTTTTTATCATGTTGTAGGGGGTAGCAATTCCAACATTGGTCCACATCGAGGTATGGGAGGCCAATTCGAGGAAGGGTCACAAGCAATCAATTCTTGGCAACAAGGACCTTTGCAAGGACCCTATGATCCTAATGTCTATCAACCTCTCACACCAAGTGGAACACATCATCATTACAATATTTTCCCTCCATATGTACATACTCCATACCCTCTACATGAGACACAACCATTATACTCTCAAGCCCCTTTACCCTTCCCACCACCAATTTCTTCTCAACCAACCCACCCATCACCATATTTGGGACAACTTAGCTTTCACCATCATCCCACTCACATCAACCTCCCTCATGAGGAGCATAGCTTTTAAGCCCTCATTCAAGAGCAACGGGAGTTTCACAAGAAACAAGAAACATATATGGCTACTATAGCCGAAGCTCTCTCCCGTTTGACTCTTTCTCCTCTGACTACATAAAATGCCCAACAAGCCTCAACCTCTAGTAGCCTACCGTCTCAACCCCAACCAAATCCTAAGGGAAGCATCAATGCTGTCACCCTTAGGAGTGGCACCAAGTTGGATGAAATTGGTGTTGTGCCTACAAATTTGAGTGAGAAAACCCACAATGAAGAGGTGAGAGATGAAGTGGAAGTGATGAAGGATGAGGAGAAAAATTTTGAAAAAGGTGAGGAAGAACCACTCAAGGTCAAGGAGCCAAAAAGGAAAAATCCGCTTGAAGAGCCTATGCCAATTCCCTTTCCAACTTTGGCCAAGAAGACTAAGAAGCAAGAAAAACTTGACCCCAACATGGTGAAAATTTTCAAGAATATTGAAGTCGCCGTTCTTCTCTTTCAAGCCATTCAACAAGTGTCCAAATATGCCACGTTCTTCAAAGATGTTTCCACACATAAGGACAAAATTGGCAAGCTCAACAAAAGGGCGGTAGATGATTCTATCTCTTCTTTAATTCCTGAAAAATGCAATAATCCCGGTCCGTGTTTGGTTACTTGTTTGATTGGTGGGATGAAGTTCATGGATTGTATGTGTGACTTGGGGGCGTGCGTGATCATTACGGCACTCCCCATTTATGAGAGATTGAAATTGTCATCCCTAAAGAGGTCTGGGGCGAGATTTGTGTTGGCCGATAAGAGCATTGTATCAGTTGTGGGGATTGCGGAAAATATCCTAGTTGACATCCAAGGATTACTCTTCCTGGTGGATTTTCACATCTTGGAGACCCCTCCCATTGACTCAGACAAGCCATCATCCATTCTACTCGGAAGGCCATTTTTGAAGACATCCTGGTTTAAGCTAGATGCGCATTCAGGAGTCTATTCTTTTAAGGCTGATGACAAGGTAGTAAAGTTCACTTTGGAGGAATCCAAGAAGCCTGTTCTCGAAGCCTATTCCATCTTTGGGTGCGATATAATTGAAGATCAAGTGATTAAGGTTAGCAAGGAGCAAGAAGAAGAGGATGCCAAGAAGTCTAGTTCTATGGATCACACTCAACCCAAGAATGCCAAGAGTTGGAGATTTTTCTCCTTGGAGAAGTCTCAACTTGATCAATGAAGCCATGCAAGTCCAACTTTGGACTCTAAACCAAAGTGTTTGGTGGGA
The DNA here is from genome assembly GCF_000816755.2 of Arachis ipaensis. NCBI lineage: Eukaryota > Viridiplantae > Streptophyta > Magnoliopsida > Fabales > Fabaceae > Arachis > Arachis ipaensis. Next base: position 112,603,148 of record NC_029791.2, read on the forward strand.
GACACCCCACCACGGTAACATTGTTCCAACTTTATCTTTTGTTTATAGCTTTTTGAATTAGTTGCTTTCTTGTGATATGATGATTAGCTTAGGTTTGGTTTGATGTTTTTGAGTTGAATAAGTTGAATTGCTTGTGGATCATGAATTTGTGCTTGTTTGTATGATTTGGGGTGGTATGTTGATGTGCTAAGGGTAGGTACCTTAGTTTTGAAAAGAAAAATTTTTGTGAAACAGGGCATCTGTGCGTACACACCCTGCTGTGTGTGCGCACACAACTGCGATTTTCACCATCTGTGCGTGCGCACAAGCCTGTGCGTCCGCACACCCCTTGCAGAGCTTATTTTGGGGGCTGTTAATGAGGAAATTACTAAAGACAATGGGATTTTAAATTTTTTATTTGAAGTACTGAAAAGGGCGCTTATACGTATTTTCAATTTTTGAAATTAAAAGCTTTTTTAAATTAATATAACTTATTTTGTTTTTTGAGTTACTATTTTTTTCCTTTTGTTTTCAAATTTTTATTTTGATTTTTTTAAAAAAGAATTTAAATTTTAAATTTTTTTATAATATAGATATACTTCCATTTCCTAAAAATATTAAATTTTTAAATTTGTCTTTAAATTATATTAATTTTAAACTTCAATTCAAATTAATAGCAAACTTCCCATTAAAAATAACAACAAATTTGCGACCTAATTACGGCAAAAATCTTTTTAAGAAAAAGCTTTTAAGTTGAGTTGTTTGTGAGATTTTTTAGAATCGACATCTTACTAGAATATTGTAAGTTATTAGTTATTAAAAATTAGCTAGCTAATTAGTCACCACTTTGGGACTTTAATTATTCTCTCGTTTAAAATAGCTTTAGATTAGTGACAAAATTATGACAAATTACATTAATTTGTTTGGCAAATTTGTTTCAAACTTTTCATGAATTTTTCATAGATTTATATAGAGGTTAGCGATTAGTAGCAACATGAAATAAGGACGAAATAAGGACTAACATTTTTACTCAGAAATTAGTAGCAACATGAAAGCAGACGAACTTATCCTAGCTAATCTTTATAATGGATTAGCTAGGAACATTGTTCCTCACTAATTAGCCCTTCCGCACAAAGTTTATTTAGCGATGTACTAGTGTGTGAATTGTTTCTCGCTAATTGTACATCAAACTCTTGCAATGGAATAGTGATAACAATATCCTTTGCTACTTTATTTTTATTCGATTGAACCCTTAAGTAACTGATTTGCTAGAACATTATAACTTGCTAATTAATTTGTGACAAATTCATTAGAAAAATTTTTCCGCTCTTTTTTAGCTACAAAACTCAGTTTGTGGGAAACAAACTTACTCGTGAACCTATCGCTAATCAGTTGCTTATCTCAAGTTCAAATATTTTGTGCCCGTTCATTAATTTTGTCGTTAGTGCGTCACTAATTTCTCACTAGTTAGTGACGGATTAGTGACAAAAAATATTTCTCGCAAAAGTTCGTCGCTAATTTGTCAAATTCTTGTAGTCGTTGGACAATACAGAGACACCGAACCATTAGACACCCAAGAGTCTATCGAGCGATATGTCCAATTCACATATTCTTCTTGCTTGGAGCTATTGTGTTCCCAGACAAGGCTACCAATTCTGCTAACTCGAAGTTTATACAGTCGTTGTGTCGTATATTGCGATACAACTGGAAAGAGATGGATGACCCCCTTATTCTGCTCTTTGTTTGGACATGGGAGTGTATGTCGTGGATAGTACTCGTTCCTCATGGTGAGCTTCCCGTTGTTGGCATTCCAATTGGACAATGGTAATAGTTATTATTATTATTATTATTATTATTATTATTATTATTATTATTATTATTAGATTACTTGGGCATGAATGACGTATGTTTTAACGATTTCTTTTAAAAAGTTTTTTATATTTAATAATCTAACTGATTGTCGTCATATTTATCGATGTGCAGTTTATATGGCGGCCATATATGGGAGCTAATATTCCTGATGACCTATATTTACATCTGTATGTGTGCCCTCACAAAGTCTCCATTAGTGTCATTTAAGTGTATGGAATGGCACCCAATAGATAGAGTAAGACGTCAATTTGGGCTTGTACAACTTCCACCAGAGAAAGCATTACGGATTGGAAGGGTAGTTGACTAAAACACAGTGCCATGACTAGAGGCAAAGGAACGAAGTTTGGGTCGATATGTGGATTAATAATTGCTATGATACGGTGCAAACATGATATGAAACTGTCAACTTTCACCTTCTTCCGGTATACTATGATTGATACACACAATAGTATGGCAACCACTTAAGGTTGTCAGAAAGAGTTCCGCATGCAGACCCCGCGACGAATCAACCACACCCCCCGCCCCCTCCCCCGGCGCCACCATCACCACATGGACCTCCTCATTTTTTTCCATTATGAGCATCTGTTTCTTCATTATGAGTAGCAGCCTTGGTTTTCCCATTATGACTAGCAGCATCAAATTTCCCATTATGACCAGCAGCCTCAGTTTTCCCATTATGAGCTGCAATATCAATTTCTGACTTACCCACCACAACCAATTCTGGAACCAAAACCAGAACAAGAACCACAATCACAGTCGCAAGCAGAGCCGTACGTACCACAATTGGTAATTCCAGTAGAAGAAAACTTCAGTCCGTTGAACCTATTTGGTAAATTTTTTATTTATTGTATTTATTTTTGTATGTTTGATTTCATATTTTGTATATTTGATTTCATGTTTTGTAGTTTCTTTTTATTTTTGTATATTTGATTTCATGTTTTGTCTGTTTCTTTTTATTTATGTAGTTTGATTTTATCTTTTGTACGTTTCTTTCGAATACTTTTCGTCTCATAATATTTTACCCAAAAAGCATATGTATAAAATAGTTCACATGCATAAATACATAAAAAGTTGAAGAATACATAAAAACCTGAAAAATACATAAAAAACTGAAACATACATAAAAAAAGTTATATAAAACGCTGAACAATACACTAGTTACCCTATTAACCCTATTGAGCTCCAGCAGAACATGGATACGCACTGAGGACATCGACTATATGGCTATTACTCTCTCGTCCACATAGAGTACACCGGCGAGGAGCGCACATATCTCGTGAATCCATCTCATTTAAGTAGCAGGTTGACTTCGGTCATCCTTTAGTCGCACGCCACAATGTCCAGTTGGCGATGACCTTCAGACCATCATATCTAGGCCACGTAGATTGTTCGCCCATCGGTACAAACTTGCCTCTGTATACCTTCAAATTTTTTGACATCTTGTACATGTCATATACACTACTTGCTAATCAAAACGCTGGTTGGCGCAACATACATAAACATGGCGACATGGTAGCCGCTCTACCTGGAAATGGCCATGATGAGTCTATATTTGATAATAATTTTTTACTTGAATTGGATGAATTTTCATCATATAAACTCACACTTAATCACTAAAATAGCATACTTTTGTGTTCTATCCCTAAATTGAACCCAAATGTGAAAATATGCATTTTTGTGCTTAAATTGAATAATTTAGTTCCACTTTTATTCCATTCAATACTTCCCCCTGCCTTTCATTGATCAGATGCTTGAGAGGTTAGCTGGTCATGCTTTTTATTGTTTTCTAGATGGATATTCTGGATATAATCAAATTGCAGTGGACCCTCAAGATCAAGAAAAGACAGCATTCACATGCCCCTTTGGAGTATTTGCCTATAGGAGAATGCCATTTGGACTCTGTAATGCTCTAGCAACTTTTCAGAGGTGTAGGCTTTCAATTTTTTCTGATATGGTTGAAAAATTCATTGAGGTATTTATGGATGATTTTTCTGTTTTTGGTAATTCTTTTGAATCCTACCTTCAGCATCTATCCCTTATCTTGAAACAGTGTCAAGAATCAAACCATGTTTTAAATTGGGAAAAATGCCATTTTATGGTTACAGAAGGCATTGTTCTTAGACATAGGATTTCAAGCAAGGGGATTGAGGTTGACAGAGCAAAGGTAGAGGTAATTGAAAAATTACCACCACTAGCTAATGTTAAGGCAGTCCAAAGTTTCTTGGGTCATGCAGGATTTTATAGGAGATTTATAAAGGACTTTTCTAAAATTGCTAAACCGTTGAGCAACCTGTTGGTTATTGATGTTCCTTTTGTGTTTGATGCTGAATGTCTGCATGCTTTTGAAACTCTGAAAGCAAACCTTACCTCTGCTCCTATTATAGCTCCCCCTGACTGGGATTTACCATTTGAATTGATGTGTGATGCTAGTGACTTTGCTATAGGAGCTGTTTTAGGACAGAGGCATGGTAAGATTATATATGTCATTTACTATACCAGTCGTGTGTTAAACGATGCCCAAAAGAATTACACAACTACAAAAAAGGAATTATTAGCTATTGTGTATGCTGTTGATAAGTTTAGGTCCTATTTAATTGGTTCTAAGATTATTGTTTATACTGATCATGCTGCTTTGAAGTACCTTCTAACCAAACAGGATTCTAAAACAAGATTAATAAGATGGGTGTTACTCCTTTCAGGAGTTTGATATCGAGATAAAAGACAGGAAAGGGTCAGAAAATCAAGTAGCTGACCATCTCTCCCGAATTGAGCCTGAAGCAGGAGTACAACCACCCACAGTTGTGACTAAGACGTTTCTGGATGAGCAATTGTTCCTTATTCAGCAGGCTCCATGGTTTGCAGACATTGCGAATTACAAAGCCATGAATTTTATTCCAAAGGAGTACAGTAGGCAACAAGTAAAGAAGCTATTGACTGATGCACAGTACTACATTTGGGAGGAACCATACCTTTTTAAAAGGTGTTCAGATAGTCTAATCCGGAGATGTGTCCCGGATGAGGAAAAATAGCAGATTCTTTGGCACTGTCATGGTTCTAATTATGGAGGCCACTTTGGTGGTGAAAGGACAGCTACAAAGGTCCTTCAGAGCGGGTTTTACTGGCCGACTCTCTTCAGAGATTCAAGAGAATTCGTGAAGCACTGTAACAGATGTGAAAAAGCCACGAATATCCCTGCCAACCATGAAATGCCATAGCAGGAGATTCTTGAGGTTGAGTTGTTTGATGTATGGGGTATTGATTTCATGGGACCGTTTCCACCCTCACATTCAAACAACTATATTTTAGTGGCAGTTGATAATGTGTCCAAGTGGGTGGAAGCCGTGGCTCTACCCACCAATGATGCCAAGGTGGTAATGAGTTTTCTTCAGAGATATATCTTTAGCCAGTTTGGTATTCCAAGGACACTCATTAGTGATGGAGGAAGTCACTTCTGTAACAGACAGCTGGACTCTCTTCTGTAGGGATATAAAGTCCGTCATAAAGTGGCAACTCCCTATCACCCTCAGACAAGTGGACAGGTTGAAGTTTCCAACAGGGTACTCAAGAGGATTCTAGAGAAGACCGTCAGTGTTTCAAGAAAGGACTAGTCTAGGAAGCTTGATGATGCTCTCTGGGCATACCGAACAGCGTACAAGACTCCCATTGGCATGTCCCCTTATCAGTTGGTCTATGGCAAAGCCTGTCACTTGCCAGTCGAGCTGGAGCATAAAGCTTACTGGGCAATCAGGTATCTGAATCTTGATTCAAAAGCTGTAGGAATTAAGCGAATGCTTCAGTTGAATGAGCTTGATGAATTCAGATATGCAGCCTATAAGAATGCCAAGCTCTATAAGGAGAGAACTAAGTTATTACACGACAAGAAGATTGCCATCAGAGTCTTTGAGCCAGGACAGAGAGTGCTTCTGTATAATTCAAGGCTCAAATTCTTTCCCATCAGAGTCTTTGAGCCAGGACAGAGAGTGCTTCTCTATAATTCAAGGCTAAAATTCTTTCCCGGAAAGCTGAAATCCCGGTGGTCAGGACCGTTTATGGTTACCAGAGCTTCACCATATGGTCATGTGGAAATACAGGAAGAGAATTCTGACAGAAAATTTACAGTGAATGGCCAGAGGTTGAAGCACTATCTTGGAGGCGAGATCGATCGCCAGAGGTCCACTCATCTGCTAAATTAGCAGAACTGAGCGTCAAGCTAGTGACGTTAAAGAAGCGCTTGTGAGAGGCAACCCGATGTTTTCGTATCCTTTACTTTGATTTCTGTTGATTTGATTTTGTTATTTATTTGGTTTTAGTTGAAATTTTACTATTTTTCCTTTGTGTTACGTGTGTTTGGATCATGCAGAGCAATTAGAAGAGAAACAGGTTCCTGAATATTGAGCGTCAGACACCCTAGAGCATATTGATTCGGATTGGGTGACGCCTAACTTTAGAATTCTCAAGTTAGGCGCTAGGTGTGAGGACCAAAGGAAGTTAGGCGCCAGGTGTGAAGGAAGCATGAAGTTAAGCGCCCAAAATCACAAGTTAGACGCCAGTGAAGAGAGGTTTACCAAGTTTTTGGCGCCGTTGCTGGGGATTGACTGTGATTGACAACTATTCGTTGTTTGATTGCTTAGATTAGATAATTTTTTTTTCTTTAACTAATTTTTTTTAATATTATCAATTTCTAATTTTATTTTTTATTTTTCATTTTTTTATTCTTTCTTTTTCATTTATATCCCCCTTGCCCCGTATCTTCTTTTTATTTTCTTTTTTTTTTTGCTTTTAATTTTCTTAACTTCATTTTGATTTTTTTAAACTTTCGTTCGCTCCTTTTTCTTTTTTTTATCTTTCCTTTTTATTTACATTTTTTTATTAGTTTTCTAATTATTTAATATCTTTTTTATTTTATTTTGTCTTTTATTTTTGTTTCCCTTTTTATTTTTTTTTGTTTTTTTCATTATTTTTCTATTCTATCAGTTTTATTTAATTTTTGTCTTTGATTTTTAAATTTTTTTTACATTTATTTTTTTAATTTTTGAAATTAAGTTTGGTGTCCCGTAGTAATTTTTCTTTTAAAAATATTTTTTTAAATCCTAATATATTTCTTTGTTTAATTTTTGAATTTGTAGTTCACTTCTTTTCATTTATTTTCGAATTTTTTTATTATTCTTTACTTTATTTCTTTTCAAAAAAAAAATTCTGTTCTTTCTTCTTTACTTTCTTATTTACCACATGGTGCGTTTAATTTTTTTTTTTTTTGTGTTTTGTGCTAAGAAAAATAATGGAGAGAGATCACATGGGTTACTACTCACACCCAAGGAGTGATTCATATTATTGTGGATGGAGGAACTATCCGGATGTTGGTTGGCAAGGTCAAGAACAAAAGGATTTCAATGTCTCATATCCTATCCATCAAGAACCACCATCTCCATATTCATACCAAGAACCACCACCTCTCTATTCATATCAAGAACCATCATCTTTCTACCCATATCAAAAGCCACCATCTCCCTATTCATACCAAGAACCACCACCTCTCTATCCATATCAAGAACCATCATCTTTCTACCAATATCAAGAGCCACCATCTCCCTATTCATACCAAGAACCATCCTCTTTTTACTTTTATCAAGAACCATCATCTTCTTCTTATTCATATCAAGAACCATCATCTATTGAGCTTCTCATGAAAGAATTCATACATGATATAAGGACAAGTGTCAAAAATATAGAGAAATATGTGCAGTTGATTATCAAGTTCTAGGAAGAGGAACAAGCAAATTCCTTCCCAAGAGATATAATGCAAGATCCTATGGAAGAAAGTGAGAAAATCAATCAAAGGAGTTCATACTCTAGTGAATTAGAGAACTTTCCACCCTCACACATGGAAGAAGAGGAAGATGCAAAAACAAAGGAGGAAGATGCACCAACAAAGAAGGAAGATGCACAAACAAAGGAGGTTGTAAGGGATGAAAATAATTATGGGAATCTACACTCCAATGAAGCAGAGAGTGGCATAGAGAGTGAGTTTATTGAACCACCAATTCAAGAAGTTCTTGATGAAGGGTACACTCTAACCATCACACAACACGCAAATTTTGAAATCAAAGAAGTGAAGGCAACCAAGGAAAATACTAAAAAGGAGATTGTGACCAAGAAACAGAAGAAAATATCCATGAAAAAGAGAATGTCAGAAAAAAACAATCCAACCTCTACACCAACAAGCAAGGTGAATCAAGCTAATCACAATAAAAGAAAGCTTATTAAGAGGAACTTATATCAGGGGGCACTAATTTTCACTTCTCTCCTCTTGGAGACATTTCTTTTAACCAACTGGAAGAAGAGGAAGAAAATTCAACAATCAAGTGTCAAGTACCCAACTACTAGTATCCTTGTTTTTGCAGTTACTGTGGTTTTAATTTATAGTTATTTTGATTTTAGCATTATAGTTATTTTAGTTTTGGTTTTAAATTACTTTATCTAATTTTTTTTAGAATTTTTCTTGTTTTACATGTGTTTTGGTCATGCAGAATGATTAGAACAGGAACAGGAGCAATTAAGAAGAATTTTTGACACCCTGTTTTCAGATTTTCTTTGCTTGAGGACAAGCAAACTTTTAAGTTTGGTGTTGCCGCTTCGATTTTGGCCTTTTCTGTTTATCTTAATAGCACCAAAGGGAAATGAATGTTCTTCATGGAAGAATGAGATGGCCACCAGCATAACTGAGGTAGTTGAGTTCCTTTCATTCTATTTCTCTTCCGTTCTTATTTTGTTGTCTTCTATTTTCTATGCTTTGATTGCCTGCATGATCTTTAGTACTTTCAGTTCTTAGATTTAGTTTTATTCTGTCATTTGCTTTTAGTTAAAAAATTTTTTCTCATGTATTGCTCATTGAACTTGAATCTAAAAAGAAAAGAAAAGAAGTGATGTATTACATGAGAAATTGAGTTTATATTTAAGATTAGTCTTGTTTACTTAAATGTGGTGGTATTATTTATGATTCTGAATGAATGACAAGAACAGTGCATATTTGAATTTGAATCAAAGGATGTTGATGTAAAGACTTTAGAAAACTATTATGACTTCTCTGAAATTAGTGAAAGCTTAATCCTTGAAGAAAAAGAAATAGCAAAGAAAAATAAAAGCAAGGTCCAAGGCTCTGAGCATCAATGACTAAGGAGGTCAGACATGATTAAAAGCTCAAAGAGTTGTTTCCTTAGTCATATGCTTGTGGTGTTCTTGTGTCAAGAAATTCTTGAGACAGAATATCTAGAGTCAAGGCCAAATACATTTAGCAGAGTATGCCAAAGGCTTTGAGCACCACTGTCTGGGAGTAACTGAAAGAAAAATCATAACTTAAAGAGAGTTCCCCAATCAAGTGCTTGTGGTGTTTTTGTGTCAAGTGAAGCTTGAGACAAACCATTTAAAGTCACGGCTAGACTCAAGGTGCAAAGCACCAATTCATTGAGAAGTAAAGGATGTATGTTGTGTTCAAGGATTAAACTGGAGTACAAAGAGTAGAGAATTCATAATATGATCTGGATTCTAATTCCGAATGACAATGACATTCTTCTGATTCAAAGGAGAGTGAGATGGCAAAACTGTTCAGAATTATAATAGATAAACCCCACTTTAAGAAGAGACATGAGCATAACTGAACTCTCACCTCTCATGCAAATTCACATCTTAATCATGTACTAATTTTGGTTGCTTGAGGACAAGCAACAATTCAAGTTTGGTGTTGTGATGCGTGAGCATCTTTCCTACCCTTTTCTAGTGAATTTGCATTTAATTTGTTGAGTTTGATCAAGAATTAATTATCTTTTAGCCATTATGGATGCTACTTTGAGTCTTGTGCAATTCTGTTTATTTTAGGTAGCATTCGGATGGATTTGATGGAGTTTCCGCAGAAAAGGAGAAGAAGGCGAATGATGCGTCAACCTTGACCTCTCTGCACTCAAACCTAAATAACTCAAGCTACAGAGATCCAATGGACGTGATTCTAGTGGTGTTGGAAAGCTAACTTCCAGAACTTTCCAACGATATATAATAGTCCATACTTCTTCTCCATCAATTTGGCCAAGGCTGCGCCTAACTTGAGATTTCTCAAGTTAGGCGTGGATTATTAAGGAATCAAGTGGTCTCCAACTCTCTAAGAAGCAAGCACGCAATCTCCTATTAATTCCGATTTAAACTTTATTTTATTTAAAAATAGGAAAATATATTATTTAGTTTTAGAAATATATTTTACATTAATTAGGATTAGATATAAAAGGGAAAAGAGGCTCTTCTCTTCTCTCCTACCTCATTCCACAATTTACAGTTTTTCAGAATCCTTATTTTCTCTCTGAACCATGAGCAGCTAAACCTCCACTGTTAAGGTTAGGAGCTCTATCTATTGTATGGATTGATACTATTATTTTTCTATTTTAATTCATGTACTGATTTATATTTCAAGAATTATTTTCGTTCTTTATTTTATGAATTTGGGTGGAACGGAAGTATGACCCTTGTTCTAATTGAGTTCTTGTATAACTTGGAAAAGCTCTTTACTTGAATAATTGCTTGAAAACATATTCTCCTAAATTCTAATTATCTGGACTTAACGGGATACGTGACATATAATCCTCTTATATTTGGGTAATTAGGATTTCTGTGGCATATAAACTAGAATTGAACTTCACCCTCTAACTGGAATTAAGTGACCAATGAATTGGCGGTTGATGAATTTTAGAGAATGCTAAAAAGGTATAAGGAATTAGGGTTTAGTCACATATAGTTTGCCATGAATTAATTCTTGCATGATTAAAATAGTTAGTAAGAAAAGTCAATCCAAAAAATAGATAACTCTGAAGTCTTAACTGTTTCTCCATATATTATTCACAACTCAATCCAAAAAATAGATAACTCTGAAGTCTTAACTGTTAATGCTTTTGAACACTCAAACACTCTTTTCTGTTTGTCTAATAAAGTAAATCACTTAACCGTTGTTGCTTAATCCATCAATCCTCGTGGGATTGACCCTCACTCACCTGAGGTATTACTTGGTACGACCCGGTGCACTTGTCGGTTAGTTTGTGGGTTATAAATTCCGCACCACACACCCTTTTGTGTCCGCAACCCCTTTATTTTCGCCTGTTGTGCGTACGCATGGGCCTTTGTGCGTACCCACAGGCGTCGATCTGGGCAGCAATTAGAAAACTGCCCTGTCACACCAGACTCGCCATCCCTTTTCTTCCTTCTTCACCCACCTACCCTAGCCCAGACCCACCACTCCCATTCTCCCGGCTACACCACCACCGCCGTCGTCACACTCCTCTTGTTCCTTCTCTTTCTTCTTCTTCTTTTCTCTTTACTCTTCTTTGTTTTGTTTATTGCTTGCTTAATTTTCATTTTCATTATTTAACTTTGGTAATGTAGGTTAAGTTTTGCTTAATTGTTTGTTTGTTGCATTGCAAGTGTTCAATTTCTAATTTATGGGTTGTTGATGCTTGAATTTAGGCTTGAATTTGTTGAATTTGTGCACCACGTACCATGTGTTTGATATAATGCCTGAACGAACTTTTGGACTAATGCATGTGTTGTAGCTACCATATGTGTTGGATTATATCCTTGTTTGGCATTCTAATAAAGAATTGTGCACTTTTGAATGATTATGATGATATTTTGGATTGAAATTTCAATCATGTACTTGTTCATTGCCTTGAGTTGCTAGCACCAAATTGATGTGAAAATTGACATTTGATTTCTTATTTGGTAAAATTTTTTAACAAGTCCATATTGAATTTAGTGAATTAAACTAAATTGCTTGTTCATCATGGTTTTCAAATAAATATAATCACATAACAATGTCCTTGTTTCTTGTTAATGCTTTCATTTGTTTGAGTTGACTTGACTAGATTCTTATCAAGCTTGTCACTTTTTGTAACAAGCACCTTATCCATGTGATTATTTCATTATTCTTAAGGATGAATAAGTAGTCTTCTTTTCATTATGGAATTGGTTATTGTGTGTTGTGCTATTTTTTATCAATCTTGCCCTTTCACTTGCACAATTTCAATATCCAATATATCCTAAATTCAATGCACTCTTGGTATAATTGCCTAAGCTTGCTTGTGTTTAGTTGATGCTTATCCATTGCATGCAACTTGGGTCATTTAATTGAGAAACTCATGCTTGCTTTTTGATTGCGTGGTTGCCGTTTTAACCGCCCAATGTGTGTGTTCTAACCGTGCACATTTAGAATCCACATATTGTTTTTATCATACCACACTACTATGCAAACTTCCTCAATTAGATGCTTATTTGCTTCCTACTTTACCTTTTTGTGCCACTTGCCTTACGATTCTTAATTATACTCTATTCATTCTTTTGAGGATAAGCTATAAAGGCAAGGAGTTAGTAGAGAAGGAGGACACCGAGAATGGAGATACCGAGAATGCATTGGACTTGGCAATTTCTATGCAACCCGAGCCCCCGCATCCGCCATCTGAAGGTGGAGGAGCTTAGAGCCATTCACCCCAGATTGTGTTCGAGCACGGAGGGCCGTGCAATGCTTAAGTGTGGGGGAGGATTTGCCATTTTTGGGGAGTAAATTTTCTTTTCCGAACACTGTGCACTTCATTTTTGTTTTCTTTTATTATGTTTCTTGTAGATATTTGAAGTGTTTTTGGCTGTTGCATTGCATTTTCTTCTAGTACATATATCTTAGACTATTCATAGTTTATATCTAACTATTACATTTTGCATATTTTGCTTGGTATATATGCTATAGATAGAAGTTGTGATTGGATGATGTGAATAGCATAGTGCCTAGTTCAATTTTGTCCTAATTGTTCATGATAGTTTTTAGATGTTGAAAATTAGGAAGAGAACTAGAAAATTTTGAAAATTGCATCCATCACATCATACATACATATAGGAATTAATTTTGGTGAAAAAACAAAAATTTCCAAGAATTTTGCTTTTAGGGCGTTCTATTGAATTGATTTAGAAAAATCAAACTTGCTTGAATGGTTTTTGTGGAACATAGAAGAGAGATAGAACAAACAACCTTGGGAGTTGTTGAGCCTATAATGTGTGGTTGCATATTTTAACCACTATTTTTGTTCATTGTGTGCTATGCTCCTTCTATTATTGTGATCTTGGTTTGCTTGATCCTTTATTTCCAATAGTTGATGTTTGAATGCATTTAGCATGATTGAGCCTATTTTTGAATTAATCTTACTAACCCATATGGCCATACCCTCATATCTACCATTGTGAGCCACTTTTGAGCTATTTTTTTATCCCCTTTTATTCTAATTGTGACCACATCAAAACCCTAAGTATAAAACCATGGAATAACCATGAATTGCATCTTTGATTAGCTTAGGTTGAGGTGTGTGTGTCATTTAAGTGTGGGGAATTTTGGGAAGCTTTAGTAGAAGAAATGAAAAAATTTTATTTTGGGTGTTCATTAAAAATTTGGAAAATAGGTGCTCATTCATGTGTCAATTTACTTTAACCATATGCATTTGTAATAGAAAAAGAAAAAAATAAAAAAATAAAAAAAATGAAATGAAAAATATAATGATAATAAGATGGGAACAAAAGTTATCCCAAAGAAAAAAATAGAATAAGAAATTCATATGTGGATTTGGATGAAAAGATGCATGAATGTGTATAAAAAGAGAGGAATGGAAAGTTAGGTTGCATATTTTTTGTGAATTGGATTGATATAGGTTGAGTGGGACATTTGAGCTAATCAAAGATCCAATTTCTTAGTCCACTTAGCCATATTTATCCCACCTGAACCCTAACCCCATTACAACCCTACGAAGTCCTCATGATAATTGTATTCATGCATCACATGTTTGTTGATTGTTAGATGAAAAACAAATCTTTGAAAGAATGATTAGATGAGACTTGAGTGATTAAATCTTAGACACCGAGCATTGAAAGTGTATACACATCCAGTGAGGGTTCGATTTCTCAATTCTATGTTTCCACACCTCTTATTATGCATTCTTGCAAGTTGCTTCATTTTGAAACTTGAATCAATTCTTTGGATTTTTTATTGCATTGAATTATTTCTTTGCTTAGCCCTATATGTCATATGCTTGCTTGAAAATTTGATTGTTTGTTTTCACCAAATCAATAGTAAACTATAGTATAGATAGATATAGATAGCATTTAGTTTACTTGCATGCATATAGATAGTTGCATTTAATAAGTTGTTACCCTTTGATCATTCTCCTTGTTTGTGTTTAGCATGAGGACATGCTATTGTTTAAGTGTGGAGAAATTGATGAGTCCATATTTGATGATAATTTTTGGCTTAAATGGGATGGATTTTGATCATATAAACTCACACTTAATCACCAAAATAGCATACTTTTGTGTTCTATCCCTAAATTGAACCAAATGTGAAAACATGCATTTTTTGTGCTTAAATTGAGCAATTTAATTCCACTTTTATTCCATTTGATGCCGTGATATATTTTGTGAGTGATTTCAGGTCCAATAGGCAAGAACGGCTAGGAAAAAGTGGAATTAAGCATGCAAGAAGGGAGAACACATGAAGAAAACAAAGGAGAAGCACTCAGTCAAGTGTGCGTACGCACAACCCCCTGTGCGTACCCACAAGTGGAAAAATCAGCAAGTGTGTGTACGCACAAATTTGTGCATACGCACAAGTCCCAACACTTGACTTCATTAAAATGTCATGTGGCTCGCAAATTTAGGGCTTTCTTGGTCCAATTTTGAGTGTGCTGAAGCTGATTTGAAGCCTATATGAAGGGGACAACATCACATATCAAAGCATTAGTTTAGAGAGCTCACTTTTAGATAGAAAATGCATTAGGAGTAGGAGTAGTGTAGAGTAGAGAATTTCTCTTAGGGTTTACTTAAATTTCCATTGTAGCATTTTATAGTTAAATTTTGATCTTGAATTTTACTCATCTTTATTGTAAGTACTCTTGAATCTTCTCTTTAATTTCACTACTCTTGTTACATTTTCTTCTATTTCAAGTTACTTTGTTTATATATGCAATTTTAGTTTTTTGATGTTTTAGTTGATGAATTTTGTCTTTTATGATTTCTATTTGCTTGATTGCATGTTTATTGTTGATTTTGTGAATAGTTTGGATATAGTTTTCATTTTCCTTTGCAATTTCTTATGTTTTAGTTTTATGCCCACCAAGTGTTTGTGAAAATTCCACTTGGTAATTTTGAGTATGTTTTCACACCTTGGCTTGGAAAATGAGTTCCTAGTATACTAGAGTCATAATGTCCGACATTTAGTGGTAATTCTTAGGTAGTTAGTTGACTTTTGTTTCCATTGACGCTAGCTTTTTACTAAGAAATTAGTAAGTTAGCTAGGACTTATGGATTAAGGTCAATTATGCTTGTTTGACTTACTCCTCGATGTTAGGGGTTAACGAAGTGAGATTGATTCATCATAGTTACCATAGTTGTGGTTATGGTAATGATAGGATTCCTTAATTCTCATCCCCAAGTCAAGGCTCTTTTATACATATCTTTGCATTTTCACTAGTTTTGACCTTTTTTTTAATTGCATTAATTACCCTTTTGATCATTTCTTAATTCTTTTATTCCTTAGTTCTTTTAATCTTCTGTTCCTTGATTGCAAAACCCCTTGAATCCACAACCAAGAATGTGCGCCTTAATTTGCATTGTCCGAGGGAGACGACCCGGGACTTCAAAACTCCCAATTTTTATTGGTTTATATTGTGACAAACAAAATTAAACTTTGATTGGGAGTTAATTGTTGATTTATACCATACATGCAACGAGATTCTATTTTGTGAAATTCTAGATCAACGTTAATTCTCACTATCAGGCTACAATCACAAAGTTGTTGCGTGAGATTAACGATGTATATATAACCGTCATGCATTTCACGGATCTCAAACATCTCATTGCGCCTATCAAATCGGTTAACAACTATGTTTCCTGCATGCCGAAAACTTTCTTCAAATTGTCGATGGGTCTACTTCAACCAGCGGCCTAATAGTATCTGCAATCGTGCCTGAGTCTAGCTTAGCATAATCTTCTGAAATCATCCCCATGCTGCACGTATATTTACCATTGTATCTCCTGATCTCCCAACAACCTTTCTTTCGGATCAAACTAGCTTGAATAAGCCAATCACATCCGTACCATACCCCTTGCATTTTGCGTAGAATGTCTGCAACTCTGACTCATACACAGTGTAATCAACTTCTCTAGAGATAGTATAGCTTTTGAGTGTAGAGATTACCGAATCTCTAGAATCAAATTCTATTTTGTTACTAAATTGTCCGTCTTCCGCCACAACATTGCCTTCACCTATCAAATGCGAACTATCGTTAGTCAGTCAAGGCTAAATAAAGAAATGGTAATGGTAACTTTAATGAATAAACACAAAATACCAATATTTGCATTCTCAGAAAATTTCAGAACAGGCATTGCTATGAGATCCAGAGCTCACATAAAAGACGAAACACTGAAGGGATGCTAGTTGACAACTGCATCTGCTTCTTTTTGCACCACTGAATTATCTGCCTCGTCTTTGTCATCGTAGTCGTCATCGACTTCATAGTTGGCTTTGAATTTCTCTTCACTATCATTGTTATCTTCTTCCTAACCTATGGATTTCATCCATATTCAACTCCTCGCCAACCGCGTCCTGCCCCATATGCTGTTCAAACTCAATATACAACTCTATCGTTGGCACGCAAAATTGGATTTGTTGATTAATATAGAATATCTGCTGCATACGTATGTTGTTAGTGATGGTATTATTTGAAACTATATAAAATGTTGATCACCCTTTTTGAAATGTGACTTTCTATGTTTTCACAAATACTATTTTGTAACTCTACAAAACTTATGGTGCATGGAATAGCAAAAAAAAAAAAAACTGACATTTACATACAAAAGCCACTACCTCGTGTGTGTTTGGTATGATCTCACGGTTATAATACACTTGTAAATTTGCAATACCTTCCATAGCTTTAATCTCACCTCACCCAATTTTTTTGACACTATTAATTGTCACAAAAAAAATCACAAGTGTGAAAGAGAGTTGAATGATAATGGTGTTTATAGGTAAGGCTCTTATATTAAAATATTTTAATTACGCAAAATGCAACCTATGATTTATAATATTTAAAAAAAAAATCAAAACGCAACCTCCATTTTGCAGGTTTTAAAATAAAATAAAAATTCAAAATTCAAAACATAACCTGCATTTTGTAGTATTCAAAATAAAATAAAAAAATAAAAAAGAAAAGCATAAAATGCAACCAAGATTTTGTAGATTGCATATTTTAAAAATATTAACCTGCTAATCGTAACCTACGTTTTGCATGATTCAAATTTAAAAAAAAAAATCACATCACAACCTATGTTTTGTGCTAACATCATACCAGTGTAAATTCTTTACCCACGTCCATTTCATTATGTAACACCAATTTTATTTTCATATCTAAAAAAATCAGCCTTAAAAGTTGCATTAGATATTTTTGTTAAAAATTGCATAATTTATTTCATCACCACCACCACTACTACCACCACCACCACCAATAAAATGGGAGCCAACATAGCTTGGCATGGCCATTTGTCAGATAGTGGCTCATGCGAAATGAAAAAATGTGATGGTAGGCCATATCAATAATGACCTATGAAGCACGGATACTTCGTTGAGTTACCGTGTCCGGGTGTCAGATAGTCTAGGGTGTACATGGGTCGAGTGAAACCGGATTTTTTTCTAACCAAGATCCGGCCCTAAATATGTACCGAGCTTATTTTTTAGATCCTAATCTGACCCTAAATCAGATGAAATCTATAACATTCAGGCCACAATTATACCGGATAAAAATCGGACCATTCATATAATTTTCAAGGAAAAATAAGATATTATTCAACAATAATTAGTAACAAATTAGAAGTTCAGACCAATAATTAGCACAATAAATAGAATAAAAAACCTTACGATAATAAGAATAAAAAAATCAATAATAGCCACATCAATTCAAATAAGAACAAATCAGAAAAAAAATAGAACAGTAATTAGTTTACTACAAGAATTAATAATTAAAACAGTAATAAAAAATTTAGAATTAAAATTTTAGAATCAGAAGCTCAACCTTAATTAATTTTTTTCAAAAAGAAAAAATTTCAAGTTCACTGAGAAGAAGAACACCAATTCAAAAGATAAACATTAATTATTTATTTTAAACAAAAAAGGAATTATCGGTTTACTTGAGAAGAAGAACAAGGAAAGGCTTAGTTGAGTAGAGAAGAAAAAGAACAAGGGCAGCATGAGCGGAATTTCCAAACCACAAACTACCGACAAGTGCATCAGATTGTATCAAGTAATACCACAGAAATGGGTTATCGTTTCCACAAGGATTAAGGATTAAGCAACCAATAATCGATTGATTATTCTAGTTAGATAATCAGAATTTAGAGTTTCAATAGTAAAGAGCATAAAACAATGAATTAAGTAAAGCAAACAGTAAATGTGTGAGAAGATAATATGAGAAGAGAGTTAAGGTATCGGAGGTGTTTAGATTTCTGGATTAACATTCATATTCATCTACTTGATTATGCAAAGATACAATTCATGGCTAGGTAATTGAACTCTAATTCCTTGGTAATTCAACTTCTTCTAACTAAGGATCGTTGTCGTCTTTGAGGGTCATCGTAGCCACCGATGGTCGTCGTCGTCACTGAAGCAGGGCAGCATCGTCAATGTGAAGCAAAGAGCGGCGATAAGTAGAGAAGCACCGAGAAGCAGGACAGCATCGTCGGCGTGACTCTGTGGCTGCTATAGACGGTGGCGTCTGCGACTACGACAAGGTGGGGATGAGACACAAAGAGGGGGCCACCGTGCCCTAATGGAGAGAAGGGAGGAAACAGTTTCTTCTTTTACCGTGCCCTAGCTCCTAAGTATATTTCAAATTTTGAAGCCTTAACTACTCACCGGACTGGTCCGGGTGACCCGTGCCATGGCCCAGACTCGGTCTCGATTTTCTTCAGATGGTTTGCTTTTTTCGTGTCATACCCGGGTCATTTCGGGTCCGGGTCAAGGCATTTAAAAATGCATGGGTCCCAGGCTGGGCCACTAGACCATACCAAGTCATGTACAACCCTATCTAGGGGTGTTCAAATTCAAATCAATCCAAATTAAACCGCTCATCCAATCCAATCCAAACCGAAAATTGATCATTAAACCACACTAATTCGGATTTGATTGGATTCTATTTTTTGCAAACCGCAGGATCGGATTGGATTTCGGATCTACTTTTCATAACTGATCCAATCTAAACCAAACCGCATAATGTGCTATAATATTATTATTTTATTATTATATTTATAATTATACTTATAACATGTTCAATTTTTTATATATTTTTATGTTATTCATGTATTATTATTATTTAATAAATATTTTATGTTAATTTTATTTATATTGTTATGTTATCATGGGTTGTTTAAGATATTGTTGAGACTTGTTATGTCATTGTTGATTATTTAAAATTTGATGTTGAGACTTGTTATATGTATTTATTTTTTTTAATTTACAAAACTGCAAATCCAATCCAATTCATACCGCTTGAAACTAGATTGGATCGGATTTTTTTAAAAATCATCCAATCCAAACTGCACAGCAAATAAAATTAGTGTTCGGATCGGATGAGTTTTTGACTCAAAACCGATCCAAACTGCACCGCGAACACCCCTAACCCTATCAAACACCATTCGGATACGACACTCGTTCGATATGCGTGTCTGCTTTGTCCAACCGTGTCTTAATAAAACAATAAAAAAATTTCTCCGGACATGTTTAGACACATCTAAATACCATCACGTATCAGTGTGTCCAACCTTATTCTTAACTTATATTTTTGAAATAGATTTAGAAATAGTATATATTATTATTTATTAAAATAAAAAATATTTTAAGTACTTTATATAATTAAAATAAGACATTAGAAATAATTAAAAAAATTAATTTATATTATTCACAATTTACAATATAAAACTAAAAAAAAAAAAGTAAGAATAATGATAGAGAATAAATTATATTGAAAAGTGTTTGAAACAAAATAAATAGATAATATTTCGATACTTAAATCAAGGTTTCATTTTTGTACCTCTAGTCTGTAATTGTTAATTAGACAATGGTCTCTACGCATCTTCTCCATCTTTAGATTTAAGTTGGTGTCTTAGGCAGATACAAATTTAAGTATGCAAATAATATTACTCATTTGATTATACTTAAAAGAACGAATTACCTTTTCTACCTTTTGGAAAGCTTAGTTGATGAATAATTCACGTTTTTAGCTTTTACATTAGTCTTTGTTTCCGGATGTGTATATTGGTGGTTAAAGATGGAATTAATTACATTTAACCTTAGGTCAAGAGCTGCTTAAGAATCAAAACAACCACTTAATTATTAGATTTGAATGCAATCAATTCACATAATTAAGGCAACACTTTAGGTTAACACCGAGTGCAAATTGTTGTAATTAGAGAGCAATACTAGCTTACATGACACCCTTCGCATGGTGACGTTGTCATCATTCTACAGAAGACAAGGCTCACTTTAAGACTCCACTGTTTATTCTTTTGAAAACACTCATCATTATGGTAGATAATGAAAGGGACCTATATCATGAAATATTCAAAAGCTAGAACACATGGGCCTCAACAAGATCATTTCTTTTCATCTTGATTCTCCTTCTTTGTTTTTTAAATATACAAAAAGATTAAGATCATTTTATTGCACTATTTGTTTTTTAAATAGAATAAACACCCAACTCGGTTCTTGTCTATTTTTACGAAGAATAAAGTGATCTTTATCCAAAAAAAAAAAAAAGGAATACTTCGATCCTCAACTTTTTTATTTTGGGATAATAGGATTCTTCTGTTAAAAAATTCGTTAAATAATAACAAAAATTAATTTTGTGGGATTTTATTTGTATTTTGTGGAGGGTTTTAAACCTCCACAAACTATTAATAAGTTTGTTTTTGAAAAATTCCTTTACCAATGGGGTTAAGTGAAGAAAAACCATTAATGAAAATGATGTCGAAAAAAAATTATAGTACAAATACCTTTTAAAGGAAAAAAATAACATCGAATAAAAAATAAAAGAAGAAAATTTTAATGTTGATAATATTGATATTGGTGATAATAACGGTAGAGGATATAATGATTATGATAAAGCAATAAAAATAATAGAGGTAAAAGTGATAATAATGAAGATGAAGAAGGTAGTAATAGTAGTGGTAGTAATTGGTTATATTATTGAAAAATTTTTTATAAAAGTTTAAAACCCTCACAAAATATAAATAAAACTATTTTAGTACTTATATAGATAGATAGATTCTTACAAAATATTTATCAAAATGACTCTCACATCATTTTATTGCATTTCTATGTTAATTATGTTTAAAAAAGGATTTACATTCCATGTCAACAACCCCAATATTAAGCTTTATGGTTCCCCTAAGTTGTTATGGGCATGGGCACTGTTGTTGCTGTTGATTGAGGAAACATGTGGTTATAACACTGGAGATTTTGTATATAGAAAGTCAAGTATATGGTATTCTCAAGGCTGTAATTCATCATGGAAATGTGGGGTAGCTCAGGCCAACAAATATGAAAGGACTCAGATTGCAGCCGTGGAATTGGAGAACCGAGATAATGTAATGTATTCTATAATTTAGGAAGAGTTTTTTTCTTGTCCATTGTCCACCAAGAATACTTAATATTACAGTGAATAAACTATTAAAATTGTCTCCGATATTTTAACACGTTGAAAAAAATATCATTTATTTTTATTATTAATAAAAATATTCTCAAAATATTTTAAAACACGACAAAAATACATAACATTATTTATCTCAATATTCTTATTAAGTTCTGTAATGTTGATTATACATGATACAATTTTGTTTTGTCTCTTAATGATTAAACAAGAACAGAACAAATACGTAATTTTTTAGTGTATTAAAATACTGTGACTTTAGCTAGATTTATTATATAGGATATAATTTTATTTTGTCTCTTCTCGAATAAAACCAGAAACAGAATAGAGAAGAAAAGATCACACAACCATATATCCTGATTCAACCACCATGTGCAATGTGGCCTACATCCACTCTCTACCACAACTGTGGTAGAATTTTCACTATCTTTCACAAAGATTACAATCACCAATTTCCTAGGATTCTACCAAATTCTATTTGGGACAAACCAAACTTCTACCCAAACTTGATTTGGCTAGGTTCACTCCCTATACTTTCAACCACTAAGTGCTTACCCAACTTAACAAGAGAATCCCCTCTGGATCATGAATACAAAATAAAAATACATACAAAAGATTTTTTAGCCTTTTTAAGATTACCCTCTTTGCCTTTTCTCTCAATGACTTTTACTAATATCTCACTTAATACCTTTTTTCATTGATAAGAAACAAATAAAGATAAAAGTTTGAAGAACAGAAAATTCAATGTAAAACCATGAAGGAAAAGAAAGGATAGCTTGAAAGCTATGAAGATCCAAACGGTGTGCTCACTCTCCTTACTTCAATTTCTAGTCATTTGCCCTTTTAAAGAAGATTAAAACTTCCAAAACTTGAGTTTGGTTGAACACCTTTAATTTGTTCTTCTTCCTCAAAATCAGAGCAGTAATACAGAGAAAAGATGGGATAACAACAATGATTAGAGTTGGCACGCATCCTTAGCTAACTACTTCTCTTAATTTCTTTTTCTTTTAGCTTCAAGAATCTTAGCATTTATCTATTCTTTGGCTCTAAGTTTTGTTTTTAACCTTTAATTTGTAGTAGTGATATACAATCCTCTATTTTTTTTAATCTTTTTCAAATAGTGTATGCATGAGAAAGGCAGTTTCAACAAGCTACAATAGAAGCACAAAGATAAAAATGTTGTTTTAATACAATCTTATATTTGATTTTTGCTTTTGTGCCCTATCCTCTGATTTTTCTTTTTTTTTCTCTTTGTTACTTGGATTTAGTAATCTCCTTTTTCTTTTTTATTGAACTTTGATTTTAACATCTCTTGTTTTAGTAAGTTCTCTTTTTTTCTTAACTTAGGATTAATCACATGGGTTACTGTTTTGAAGAGAGAGGAGTTTTTGGTTGCTAGGTTAAGGATTAGAGAAGAAATTGTTGTTTTCCTCCTTATTTTGTGATCAGTAACAATTGTCATGGGTCTCAAGAGAATAAAATATCTGTTTTTTAAATGTACTTTTAAATAGTTACTCAAATATTTTTACAAATTTTTTTATCAAATGCATAAATAATTTGTCAAATATAAAAGTAATTTGTTGCTTATAAAAAAAACTAATATTATTTTTTATTATTTTTGTCGCATTTTAATATTTTGAGAACATTTTTATCGTTATTAAAAGTAAATTTATTTTTATTAGCATTTTCAAAAATTAAATGCAATTTTGATACTTTACTCTAAAAATTTCAATTTCTTAAATTATAAGTTTAACATGTATTCTAAAAATATAAGTTAATTAAACTCATTTTTTAAATCATTAAGATTTTTTAGTCTCTATCTTAAAAAAATTTTTTTACATGGTATTTACAGCTAACATGTTGGTAGATTACCATTTTACAATTGGTTAGAAGAAGTAATTTGATCAATAACTTTGATGAATAAACATCAATATGATATCTCATGATAATCGAAAGATACTTTATCCATTAGAAAAAATAATTAGAGATCAAAGTGGATATTTATTCATGTGAAAAAAAATATGATTATTTTTAAAATTTATTCTTTTTTTTTTAATCCATCCTCTAAACACATTCTATGGATTACTCTTAATTAATTCAAAAAACACTAAGCCTGGTTTTTTTTTTCTTCTTAATTTGCTAGAATTTTTTTTTTTGTTTACAACATATTAATTAAGAGGATACTTGATAGTTATTTATTGGGATAAAAAAAATCACAAAAGTAAGTATCTACAAAAATTATCCGTGATGAAAAGATATATATGAATCCATTAAATCTCTATAAAGACAGAATCCGTCCTCATAAATAAATGAGAATGGAGACGAAAATGAAAATAGAAGTACCCATTCAATGATAAATTATGTTATTTTATATGTTAAAAATTATTTTTTTAATTAATGAATAGGTTGGATTATATTAAATTGTTCTTGAATTATGTTATATTATGTTAATTTTTTTATTAAATTAAATTAGATTATATTATATTATAATTT
>NC_029791.2:112627296-112632667 GCF_000816755.2 Arachis ipaensis
ATCTATGGATATCACGGATATCCTCCATTTCCGTAAAAATAATTAAACGAGGACCTACAATAAAGATAGGACAGAAATAGAACATATTTTTAAACAAAAATAAAAGATAAACAGAAATACCGTCCTAATGATTATCCATTATCATTCCTAATTATTTAATTGATAAGCATCACTTGTTGAAAAATACTTGGTAGTTGAAAGATTCTCTAACCTAATAAAATTTTGAGTTAATTGTTTTTTATTTTTGAAAAACGCTTATAAAAATACATTTTATTTTGATAACGATAATAATATCTTTAAATTATGAATTTGATAAAAAAAAATTATCGAAATATTTAAATAATTATTTAAAAATTACATGAAAAAATGACCAACATTTGATCTCTATTTTTATTTTTTAAAATTATACTTAGTCATTGACTAAAATATCATAAAAAAAATACTTAGCCTAAAATCTCAAATTTTAAGAATAAAAATGTCTCTTTTTCTAATCATATTTAGTAAAAATTGTGTCAAAAATCTAATATCTAAAATATTTTTTAAGAATATATATTTAATTTGAATATTTTTATTATATTTTAAAATATTTTGACGATTTTTTTTTTGTTCATACACTACTGATTCATTATGAGAACCGAACCTAAAATATTTAAAATCCCAATCAACAATCTACAAAGATCAAGAGACCAGATCTACTTTGACAATTATGCCCGACTTGATATACTCGACTTGTATCCAGAGTTTAAACTCACTCCACCTATACATCCAACCTTTTCTGTCCGACTTCGTACGCAGAATCTTAATTGCACCTACAAATATGCTCATATATTTAAATATGAGATCTTAACAATCCCTAAATAAAAGGGGTTAATCACCTACACAAAAGGGGAGGAAGTTACAAAGTGATATTGATCCGGTCAATACCTACCCCACTTCATAGAGGTCGGACATGGCGACACGGGCCTATTCCTATTTATTTAAATAAGGGAAAAGTATGAGGAGCCAATAAGTAACCGACTCCTAAGATATCTCCTAATAATCTAAAAGGAAGATCTTAACAACGTTCCTAACAAAAGGAAACGGTTATCCACCATCAAAGGTGGAACTACTCTAAAAAGTGGTCATCAATTCTACTACTATATTCAGAACCTAATCTACTAAAAATCTGCCTAATTGCTAATTTAAGTATCAGAGTCTTTTGCAGGTACCACATCTCACCTCCTGACGAGGAACTCGGACGGCGGCACCTTGGCATTAATACAAGTCGGGCGTTGTCTCAAAAAGAGTCTGGACCTGACGTTTAGACCCAAATACAACCCGATTTTAAGTAATCTATGGAACATTTTTATTGTTGTAGAAGAAATTTTTGTTTGCGCTTTAAAAAATAAAAGGAATTTTTATCCAAATTTTGCTAAGCTTTGTTATATGAAAAATTATAAAAGAAGAATGATAAAAAGTCAAAATTTTAATAGAAAAACTAAGAAATTGGTTAATGTTAATTTAAGGGTAAAATATATGTATAAATCAAACACATATTAATATTACACAAAAGTCCCAAAATAAATAATGTTATATGTATGTCTTTACTCATATATCTATATAAATATTGAATTCGATTCAGGTCTTCTAGTACTAAATCGAATTAAACAGATTCAAATTAATAGTGTTTGATATATTTACATAAATCAAATTCATTAAATTCGAATTAGTCATTATAATGCTAAATCGAATCTAGTTGATTCGATTTACTACTGCACAACACATATATAGTAAATCGAATCAGTTTGATTTGATTTACTACCTGTACAGATTATTGACATTTACTATTTTTAAGTTAATAATAATTAACTTTAAAATATAAATGTCAATAAGAAAATACCCTCATTTAAATTCAAATAAAATATAAAAAAATCAAAATAAATAAGAAAAAATTTAACTTTTGTGATTTAGTTCAAATTCCAAAATGTCTATATTTCTATGAACTTATGAATTTAAAATAGAATAGTAAACGATTTATAAAAATTTATTAAAAATCATCATTTGACTCATTAGCATCTAAAAACTCATTACCAAAATTTTTGATGTTGAAAAAGTTAATATAAAGTATATCCCTCCAAGATTACATAAGAGTTAAAACTTAAATTTTTTCAGAGTCTGAAATAATAGATAGTTATACATTATAAAATGACCAACTATATTTATGCAATATGTAAATTGAGAAATAATTAAAATGCTATATCAATTAAATTATCATTTAATTTGTGAAATTAAGTATAGAATGTATTGTTTTAGTGCATTTAATTATCAATACATTCTATACTTAATTTCACAAAGTAAATGATAATTTAATTGATATAGTATTTTAATTATTTCTCAAATTACATATTTGTGTAAATATAGTTGGCCATTTTATAATATATAACTATTTGTTACTTCTAACTCTGAAAAATTCAAGTTTTAACTCCTATGCTACCTTGGAGGGCTATACTTTATATTAACTTTTCAACATTAAAAGTTCTGGTAATGATTCTTCAGATGTTAATGAGTCAAAGGATACTTTTTAATAAATTTTTATAAATTGTTTACTATTTCATTTTAAATTCATAAGTTTATAAAAATGTCTATTTTCTGAAATTTGAACTAAATCTCAAAAGTTGAGTTTTTATTCTTATTCGTTTTTTTATATTTTATTTGAATTCAAATGGGGTATTTTCTTATTGACACTTATGTTTTAAAGTTAATATTTATTAACTTAAAAGTAATAAATGTCAATAATTTGTACAGGAAGTAATCGGATCAAGCTTATTCGATTTACTCAAGGTTGCGAGAACCGAACCGATCAATAAATCGGTGAGATCACTGGTTCAATGGTTCACTGGTTCGACCGAAGTTCAACCGGAGTTCAACCGGTTTAATTAAATATTAAATAAAATTATTAAAAAACCTAAAAATAATTTTAAATATATAAATTCAATAATTTCTAACTTAATAAAATTTAAAATTTCACATAATAAAGTATGCATAACTTAATATTAGAGGTTCACAAACAACTTCAAACATCAAAGTTTATAATTAAAAACAAAAAAAAGGCACATAATGACAAAACACATAATGTTCTACGTTCAAAAGAAACAATTACTAGCAAGTTTTTAACTAATCAAAGGTTTAACTCATCACAAATCATAATCATAATCATCACTAATCAAAGAGGCTCCAGTTCCTCTCACATCCGGATGATGAACATGTTTAATGAAGAAGACGAATTGCCATTTTTTGCAAATTAGGAGCACTCCCACCGTGTAGCCTTTCACCACTCACCAACCAAGATATGAAAGTCAAACATCAATTCTCATTCAATATTTAAAAAACCTTCAAAGTAAATTGAACATAAAAATATAATAACTTACCAGGTTCCAGTCTCTTTATCGCTTTCAAAGCACTTTCCCTTCATACTTTATTGTCAATTCCCTGTCACAGACAAAATCAATGACAAAAACTTAACATATACTATGAGATAGGTATACATTTTACAGGAAATAATTCTAGTCAAGTTGTATCCCTCCTTAATTTTCTCTATTTTCATTCTATTTCAACAAAAGTTA
This sequence comes from Arachis ipaensis, assembly GCF_000816755.2. Classification (NCBI taxonomy): domain Eukaryota; kingdom Viridiplantae; phylum Streptophyta; class Magnoliopsida; order Fabales; family Fabaceae; genus Arachis; species Arachis ipaensis. Next base: position 112,630,899 of record NC_029791.2, read on the forward strand.
TTACATTAATAAAAAATTTCTCTTTATCCAGTTTTAAATAGACTTAACATACCTCAGAGATAAGTTCAGTGGCTTTAATGAGAGAATCAGCCACACTATATGCAACTCCAACACCGATGCTTGACTCCCCTTTTGTTGGTTTTACCTGAGACAAAATTGTAAATGTATATGAGCATAACCAACTGCTGAAATCAATCAACAAATCTCCAAGGAATGGACTAAATCAACTGCCTTACCACAACTTTTCCAGAATCAATAAAGTTTTACCAGGTTATTTTTGTGATACTTTACTGTAAAGTATTGCCAAGCTGGATCAGATTTACCTCTAAAAGAACCAGTTTGAGAATCTTAAACAGCATTATCTTGTGGTTGTGGGTTACTTTAGAATTGTTCCATCTGTAACATACAAATTTACAAACAAATAAATTCAGCAACCAAAATCATGAATAAATAACAATAACTTCAACAAACAATTACCTTAGAAAATCAAAATTAAAAAATAACCTCAGAAAACCATGAACAAATAAATAACCTCAGAAAATAAAAAATCATGAATCCAAAATAACCTCAGAAAAGTGAAAACTATGAATTCAGCAACCAAAATGATGAAGTCCAGCAAACAAATAAATCATGAACAAATAACCTCAGAAAATAAAAAATCAAAATCATGAATCCAGCAAACAAATAAATCAGAAAATCATGAACAGAAAATTAGAAGGCGGCGAGGAGGAATAACAGAATATTACTTACCGATGGCGAGCTCGACGATGATGCGGTGGTCAAACTCGTCGCTGCTGTGGCTGCGGGACGCGGTGGTCAAACCCGTCGCTGCCATGCCTGCGGGACGCGGTGGCCAAACCCGTCGCTGTTGTGGCTGCGGGAAGTGGTGGCCAAACTCGTCGGTGACTGTGGGCTTCTTGATTGGTGGTGGTGGCTATGCGATGGTCCGCAGAAAAGAGAGGAGAGATGAGTTGCTGCGATGGTTCGCAGAGAAGAGAAAAGAGATGAATTGCTATTGCTGCTGAGTATGAAGATGGTGATTTAGGGATTAGGGTTTAGCAATCAGCACTCGTTAGTTCGTTTAGCCTTTTTTTAGGGACAAAACAATGCCGTTCAGAGGCTTTATTTTCAAACCAAAAACCCGCAAAAAAATCGGACGGCTCTGTCGGTTCACCAGTTAACTGCCGGTTTGACTGGTTTTTCACCGGTTTTTTGTCAGACAGTTTCTAGGCTTATCCGGACCGGCTAGGTGATCAGTTCTCGGTTAACCCAGTTGAACCGGCCAGTCCGGTTTGATTTTCAGAACCATAGATTTACTATATATGTGCTGTGCAGTAGTAAATCGAATCAACTAAATTCAATTTATATATATTTAGTGTACTAGTATTAAATCGAATCAACTAAATTGGATTTAGCACTATAACAACTAATTCGAATTCAATAAATTCGATTTATGTAGATATATAAAATACTACTAATTCAAATCTGTTTAAATTCGATTTAGTATTAGAAAAATTAATTCCATTTATATAGATATATGAATAAAGACATACATATAATGTAACACCCTGACTATCAAAATGTCATGCTTCCGGCTGCGTTACCCTGACAGTTTGTGTATTACGACGACTTTTAAAATACTTAATACTAAAATATGAGCATGTTTGAAACTTAAATCGAATTTTTCAAAACATACATCTATACTTACATTACAAAATTACAATACTTACAAAGAATACATATATATATATATATATATATATATATAT
>NC_029791.2:112632709-112639227 GCF_000816755.2 Arachis ipaensis
GGGAAGTGATACATCGTCTTCGCTGGTTCTCACTATGGGGTTAGAGAATTACTATAATAAGATACGTCAAATAAAACGGTTTTTAAAATACAGTGATTAATAACCGCCTTATGCATCATTTCAAAACCAAAGATTTAATATTCAAAATCTGAAATCCTTTCTGAAAGAGAAAGCTGTTAATTTCTCAAAAATCCAAAATTCTTTTTAAAAGTTTTTCCTAGACAGCATGAATGACCAAGCTGTTCCAAGCAAAGGTTCATTAAGCCTATGCTGAATCAGTTTAGTTTTTCATACTCTTCTAAACTAAAAACTGAAATCAAACATGGCCTTCGGCCCATCTCATACTCAACCACGTCCATAGGCCCAAACAAATCAATCCACAGCCAATTCACCATAAATTCAACCAATTTCAATCACAAACACAAGTAAGAAGATTCAAACACAATCAAATAGTTACATCAAGAAGAGCAGTTAACAATTAAACATAATTATTCACATAAGCAAACTAATTACAATATGCGCATACCCAAACAATGTCACATAGATGCATATGATGAATGCCTGCCCTGTGGCTGATGAGTCACATTTGTCGGTTATCAAGCCAACCCGACAAGTAAGGCTGCTAAAGCCTTGACTGTCTCCCATCGCACATTTCCATGAGTCTATGCATAGCTTTTTCTCTTTTCATTCATAATTTATACATATGTAAAACTTTACTCAATGGGGGTCAACCTTTTCGGGAATTTATAAGTGTCCGGTCACATCTTACAACGTAAGGTCAACAGAGTATTGAGTCTCAACCTGGAACACGTGGTGGCAAGCCATGGTACTTTACTCAAGGAAACTCGTATCTCAGATAAAAGAAGTGCAAAGCCACTTATTCATTCATAATCATTCATTCATCATCACTTCCGCACTTCATTAACAATTCATACCAAGTTAAATCATCATTCCTGCCATATATCACTTTTTCCTCAAACCACTTTACTTTAAAACCAAAATGAAACTCATCTTTGTCTCAAAATTCAAAATTCTCATATCTCAAACCATTTCAAACACATAATCCACTTTTTTCTTCGAAATCAATTTTCTTTGAAAAGACTCAAATCTTTCCCTTTTAAATCATCTGTTCAACTATTTCAAATTAGAATTATCAATCAACAACCTTGACAGAAACCCAAGACTCTAGGGAAGAATAGCCTACCTTATTTCTTAAATATTTTTAGAAATAATCGAAATCATAGTTACTTGAATTGAAATCGATCAAAATAAAGATTTAAAACCAAAACCAAGGAATGTAAGCTAAAAGTTCTGTACCACTTTCAAAACTAAAATTATTTAAGCCTAAAGGCCAATTCCATTTCATTCTTAAATTGGAAACCTTTCCTAGGCTCAGAAGTGTTTAGTCTTGCTAAGTTAAAATTTAAAGAATACTTCAAAAGCAAAACGAATTTAATTAATCAAAGTTCAATTTTTTTTTAAAATCCACTAAAACTTCTCCAAAGACACGTCTTTAATCAAACATCAAAACATATGTTCTTTCATATTTAAATCAATCTTAAAACATGAACTTTCTTTAAACAAATTAAACTCAAAACACCTATTTCTTAATAAATCATGAACCAAATAATAGAATTTCTCAAATTCATTCCTTTTCTAAATCGCATTTTAAAACAGAATCTTAAATCTCATAAAAATTCGACAGCATCTCCCCTAAAACTTGAACTTTGTCACCCTTTTCGAGTTCCAACCAAACCAATCCGCAACCCCTTCCACGGGTTCAAAACCAAATCAGTTTAAAATAAGACTAATCCCAAAAATTCATATCATTCGCATATATTTCAAGAAACAACTTCATTTTCAATAGATTAAACTCAATTTCAAAACTTTAAGAAAACAACTTCAAGAACCGTCCGTTTAACAAAACCAAACAATAACCCAGTCAAACGAACATTCATATCCAACCAAGACAACCAAACAATACATAAGACTTATACAATCACTAAAGATATATTTCTCACATCAGCATCCATATATAACAATTCCAAATTAAAAAGTATAACTTTCTGAAAAAGGCCCCTACCTCGATAAGCGAAACCATAACCCAACGTATCACAAAAAAATCCTTTCTCTCGACCCGCGGTCAGTGAAAGCCGCAATCTCAGCTCAAACCATTCTCGCAGCAACCACGGCAACATAAATGTGACATGCAACATTCAGAGCTCGACCATACGTTACCAGAACCTCAGAGTTTACAACCAAACATAACATAAAGCTTATACGCTAGTGACGAGGGTTTCAGAACGGAGATGCCTACTGTAACAAGGAAGAATAGCTGAACTGAACGGCAGTAGCTCCGGTGGTGGTAACTCGCGATAAAAAAACTCCAAGACAGAAGCTTCAGTGGCGGTTTCCGACGGCAGCAGCGGTGGCGATGGCTCGACGGCAGCGACACACGTGGATTCCTTCCCTCCCATCGCATTCTGGTCGCGTTTCCATCTTCTCCTCTGGCCAGATCTGCGTCGACGGCGGCTCAGCAGTGACAAGGAACGGCGACTGGGCACGGCAGCTGGATTGGTCGCGATCCTCTCTTCCTCGCGCGTCTTCTTCTCCTCGCTGTTCTGTTGCTCGACAGTGGCTCATGGACGGTTCGGCAGCGTGGTCTCCCTCCAAGGTCCAATGACAACGCGACGGCGGCGGCGAGGCGTGTAGCAGCGACGGCGGCGGCGAGGCGTGTAGCAGCGACGGCGCAGCTTCTCTTCCTTTCCTCCCTCGGATCTCCTTTTTCTGTCAGTAGCAGTGGTGATGGTGGCAGTGACACCCACCACGCCGCCTTCCCTTTTCCTCCCTCTCCTTCCTTCCTCGGTCCCCTTCCCCTCTTCCCCTTTCTTTCTTTTTCTTTCTTTCTTTGTGGGTGTGGGTGTTTGTGCGTGTGTGAGGGTGAGCCGTGGGTGAGGGGTGAGGTGTGGCTGCTGTTTGCGTGTTAAAGGGTTAGGGTAAAAAATTAGGTTTAGATAAATTTAGGATTAGGTTAGGGTTTTAGTTTTATCATTTTTATTAAAAATAGGGATAGTAGTATAATTTTATGAAATAAATAAAAAGTAGGATAATAATAAAAATCAAATTAAATATAAAGTATCCATCTTTAAAAATACTTTTTAATTAATAATTTTTAAATCATTTTCAGTTAAATACCAATTTAGTAAAAATTGGAAATAAGTAAATTAATTCTCCTTTATTTATAAAATAAGGTTAAAAATCCATATATTAAAGTTAAGACATATAAAATACTCATTATTTTTCAATTATATGAACTCTAAATAATAAATAAGAATTTACTCAACTTATATATACAAATCTCTAAAAATATAATTTTAAATAAATATAACTAATCACAAATAATTTATTAATAACTTTTCAAAATTCGGGGTCTTACATCCTACCCCACTTATAAAAATTTTCATCCTCGAAAATTAACTTAATACGCAAAATGCTAAAATACTTTTGAATACTTTAGAAAAGCAGGGGTCTTGGCATATATATAATCTTCCAAGTACAGGCCTTATAACTTGAATATACATATAAGGAAGAAAATGTGTGGTAGAAGGCTGGAGATACAGGATAGGCTCGTTGTAAAAAGGCTATATGGTTTCAAGACTTTGCAAAAACTCAGAGAAATACAGTAGGTGTGCAAGCTTTTTAAGATAGGCATTCGCAAAATTAAGGCGGTAGTTAAAGTGGTCAAAGGTTACAAGGCAGACTGGTCTTAAAACGACGGGTGTAACATTCGCACACATACATCGTACCCACTTCAGAATTTTAACTTTCCACCTCCATCAATCGCTTTACAACCCGATAACCAGTCACAAGCATAACGCCCGCAAACTCTCTCGCAAGGAACAAAACTCCTACAACTCCTTATGACGTTGCACACTTACCGCACCACCTTTTCATGTTCACGAACAGCTTCTAAAGAGACTAACGTTTCGCTTGCTACGCCTAAAGGTCATACGTGACTCTAAAGTAATCCTCGAGTTTATTCAGAAGAATACAAGACATGAGAAAAAGGACAAGTAACAGGGATAGCGTCTATAAGAGTTTGAGAGAATCGTTAAAATTACAAACAGATGAGGAGGTAAAAACATTGAAGGGTGCTGGAAGGAAAATCGATTGACAACTTTGAGGGTTAGAAAATAATACAGTGGTTTGAAACGCATTCAAGCTGAGTCAAGGAGTATGAAATTTATAGAAAAAGAAAATTCCAAGGCTAAAAACAAACTCACAAAATTCGAGTATGAATGAAACCCTTTCGAACGCATTGCCCATAAAGAATGGAACTTAAGAAAAATTATTTTAAATTCCAAAAGAGAAAGAATGCAACATATTGTAAAAGAATAACACAAGCATAGATGTGACATTACTTTTGTACAAACTCAAGTTGAAGGAGATTATGTAAAATTTGAAAAAGGTAAGAGTAAAAATATTTAGGTGCATCACTAACCAAACGCTTGCATAAAACTGTTGTATAGTCGAAAGAAAATCAAGTTGTATTACACCAAAACAATTTCCAAGTTTAAAAATGGAATATGGAAGTTCTAAAAAGTGAAAACCATAACCAACCCAGTATTCAAAGCCTAGTCATTAGTTATGAAACTTAAATAATGATTAGGGAAGATTAGTAAATTAAGGAACAATTAAAACATAAAAGAAACAAGTTCTCAATAAAACAAGGGGGTCATGCGCACGCATTCCCCTGTCCCACGTACACGCAACGATAAAAAGGGGTAGCCGCGTACGCAGCAACTCACCCGCATATACGAGAGTCCCAAACAAAAGGGAATCCCCGCGTCTTGTGTTACATGTAGTGTACGCATGTCCTGAAATTAATGTACCTGCGTACACATGCCAGTGCCCGCATACGCGAGATCACTTGGCAGTGGCCAACATCCACGTCACGTGCATTGCTTCGCGTACGCATATCTTAGAAAAATTTGAAAAATTACAGGATCTTAGATTTTTATACCGAACTTTAAACGCGCATAATTTTTTTATTTTAAAACACTATTTATCCATTCTTCGAACGTCATAAATTTTACGGACCCAATTTTTATTTAAAACAAGTTTTACAAAATTTGGAGATCCGAAAGTCAAGCAATGGCTCATTAAAGTTGGTTAAAAATCGAGTTTTTATTAAAATTCGCAAACACTTTTTCAAAACTCATGATGCCCAAGGTGATTTTATCGAAATTCATATTCAAACAAAACGAGTATAGAAGTTGCAACAAAGATCAGCTTTATTTAAGAAGAAAGTTCGAGGTAAAAATTTTCTTATAAGTCAATAAAGGAAATGAGTGATGAGTTGCAAACCGATAGATTTTCAGTCATATAAAGTTTTCAAAGTTTCATATAAGGAGTGCATGCAAAGCTCAAAACAACTTTATCAAAGTTTAAAGAATGGTTATGAATACAACCGAGTAAGAGAAAGATTAGTTTTGAAATTTCTTTAAAAAGAATCTAAAACTTTTTTTAAATGATTTGAATCAAAATTTCGAGTGTAATCTTAAAATTGTATCCTAATAAGGATATTTCAGAATGCACTAGAAAGGAAAGTCAACTTGCTTTCAAGAAAGGAACTCAATTCAAAGGAAATCAAGCAGGATTCACAAAGCTGGAAATAACGAACAAGTTTTTAGGTGATTCGATGAATTACAGAACTTACAAAGAGGGATAACTCAGTCGATAATGATTTCTTAAAGATTTTTAAAGATCTTTTTGATGTACCAAATAATTCAAAAAACATCAAAGAACACTTGAGTCAAGATAAAGAGTTTTAAACAAACGGGACAATTATTCCAAGGAATTTCAAATAGACATATACAGTTAAGATCAAACAAGAACGCATATGAATAAGAGGGAAGGATTGGAAGATAATCCGATTATTCTCCAAGAAAAGAATCGCAAACAAGAACCTCGGAGCATACCAAGAAAGACCAAGTCACATGACATCCGCAGAGTTCGAGACACCTAACCGAGTAACCTAGAGGAATAGATTCTAATGTTTCCCAAAACCCACGATTCGCGTTATCTATAACTCGTATATCGTCTATGATAACCCATTAGTACTTCCATATACATAATTCACTAGTTTTAAGTCGGCCAAACTTAATACCAGGAATTATGCAATGTAAGGCTAATGGCATTAATCAATAGACCGTCATGTGCATAAAGCTCTAATTCTCGTTATCCGAATAAGACCTACTACATGACAAACGGTCAGAGTATGCAATTGAAGCATAGTCGGTCAATTCCTCAGGCTCTACAGGAAAGACCGCTCTGATTCCATAATGTAACACCCTAACTATCAAAATGTCACGCTTCCGACTGTGTTACCCTGATAGCTCGGGTATTACGACGACTCTTAAAATATTTAATACTAAAATATGAGCCTGTTTGAAACTTAAGCCGAATTTTTCAAAACATACATCTATACTTACATTACAAAATTACAATACTTACAA
>NC_029791.2:112640007-112651353 GCF_000816755.2 Arachis ipaensis
TAATCAAATTCCTACCCCTCTGATAAAAATTTGTACAGATAAAGGCGAAGGAAAAAGTAACTAATACGACATAAACCATCGTTTGAACAGAAAAGAAATAAAATAGGCTCTTCCAAACTTCTTCATCCATAACTTGAAAAGAAAAGACCTATAGGGGAGTGAGAATATCTTCCTCACTGGTTCTCACTATGGGGGGAGAGAATTACCATAATAGGATACGTGAAATAAAACTATTTTTAAAATACAATGATTAATAACCGCCTTATGCATCTTTTCAAAACCAAAGATTTAATATTCAAAATCTGAAATCCTTTTTGAAAGAGAAAGATGTTAATTTTTCAAAAATCCAAAATCCTTTTTAAAAGTTTTTCCTAGACAGCTGATACAAGGAATCTATACCGGTTCGGAATTTCACAAAATGATTTCGTCGATAGTATAGCCCAAATCGATAATCGATCCTCGGATCAAATTTTAAAAGATTGGTTGTCACAAAGTTCAACCCCAGTAAAAGTTAACCGAAGTATTCAAACCTCGGGTCATCTCACAAGGAATGGGCAAACATGTGCTTCAACATTGGTTAGAAATCCGGGGTTGGAAGTCATGATCACAAAATTAAACTACTAAACTTAACATGCAAGAAATCTTAAAGCGCAAGAAACTAAATCAAGTAACCAAAGCTAGAAGTGAGAAATTTCAATCTAACAAGAGAACATATAATCTATTTCTACTCTAGCATTAAGCAATTGACTATAACAAGAATCAAGCAATCGAAAATTTTGGGTTTTCAAGTATGAATAATAAAAGAAACTCTTGGCTAAGCATAGGAATTGGGGTCACCATCCTTGTCTACAACCATAATTTGCCAATTATGAGGAACCAAACTCACTAAGCCTACCTCTAAGAGCGTTAAGTACGTAATATCTACTCCTAAACTTGAGGTACGTCAAGTGGCTTGATCAATCTCAACCCATAAGTCCCAACCTATCTACTAATTAAATTAGTAGTGGGTTAGTGTCAATGGGAATCAACTTGACCACCAAGGGTTCTCCAATTAACAACTCAATGAGACCCAATGACTCAAGGTCACCCAATTCTCATAGCTTAAGCCAAGAGTAAAGAAAACTACTCCATAATCAAAAGAAATATTTCATCAAACACATGGGATGCACTAACAAAAGATAGGGGTGTTCATGGATCGGATCCGATCCGCATATCTACGGTATTTATCCGAATCCGATCCGAAAATTGCGGATATGGATCCGATCCGCAAGGCTTTCGGATCGGATCCGCACACTAATCGGATCGGATTGCGGATTTTGTGTTGATATCCGCATATCCGCGTATCCGCAAAATAAAGAAATAAATAAATAAATATTCTTTTTATGTTTTATTTCAACTAATAATTATCATATATGTTGTATTATTTTAATTTATTATTTAAGAAAAGTATGTTTAATATTATTTTAAGAGTAAACATATTTAAAAGAATAGAAAAAATGAATTTCATTGATATTTTTTTAATAAAAATAAGCTTTTAAAAATATTTTTGTATTTTGCGGATATATCTGATATCCGATCCGATCCGATCTGCAAATGTACGGATCGGATCGGATCGGATCCAACCTTAAAAATTGCGGATATTGGATCCGATCCGATCCGATGATTTTAGTACGGATCGGATCAAAATTTTGGCCATATCCGATCCGATCCGATCCGCGTGCAGCCCTAACAAAAGACATATTCAAAATTGCAAATAAATTGAAAATTATAAGGACCCACTAACAATTATCAATGAAGTACAACTCAAACAACACTAATGATCATGGAAAACATCAATGTATTCATAGAAATTCAAGATCTACAAAATTCATAAAGTGAGTAGAAAATTGGAAATAACAAGATAACATAAATTCAACACAAAATCTAAGCAAAATTATACTAGAGAATTCAAATTAAGCAACCAAAACTAGAAATTAACAAAACCCAATTCAGAAATTCACAATGGAAGATTAAATCAAACTAGATCTAGAGAGGAATAAGGGTTTCTCTCTCTAGAAGAACAAGAACAAAAAATTAGCTAAAATTGTATCTAAGTGTGTAATGAATGATCCCCCCCCCCTTTTCCCCTACAACTCCTGGGTCTTTTCCATCCGAAATCAGCTTGGAATTGGGTCTGGAGAGCCTCAGAAATCGCTAGCCACAATTTCATTAATGAGGTCACGTGCTGAGCGCCACTACAAGATTCAAGCTTATTCGTGGCAGTTTTTTTTCTTTGTTTGTGGAGGTTTGAAACCCCCACAAAAAGGTTTGTGGGAGTTTTCAAAACCTCCAAAATTTGAGGTGCCACGAGCTTATTTGTGGCGGTTTTACAAAACCCCCCACAACGTAATTTAGTGGCGGTTTTTTGTTTACTTTGTGGGGGTTCTGAGTGAAATTTTGTGGCATTTTTTTTAATTTTTGTGGCGGTTTAAAACTCCCACAAAACTGAATTTTCAAATTAAAAAAATTGCAGCAAACTGAATGGTTGCAAACCCATTTAAAATTGAAACTAAACGGATCTGGAAGCTATAAATTACTATTATTGATTGAACAAATAACATCAATCAAACTAAAGATTATTTAACTTTAATAAAATTTAAATATTGTAATTTGATCTTTGCTTATGAATTAAAAATAAATATTATAATTTGAGCATTGCAAAGAAAAGAGGTACATAACTAGCCACATTACTAAGCACAGAAATCAACCATAACTACACAAGTATATATAACCATAACTTAATACTACACTAGTAGTGTGGTAAGTCAGAAATACACATTACAACATAATCTCTACAAGATAAGTAGATAAAAAGGAACAAAAACTAATACAATTTTTTTAGATATTTAAGATGCTAAACTCTTTCCTCTGATAACAACAGCAGTAGTGAAACAGTGCTTGTTCCGTGTTTTCTTGAATCTCAAAACTAATACCACTTTAAACATTTTTGTCCAGCATAATCAAAAGCCAATGGCAGCATTTCATGAAGTGTTAGAAATGCCATTACTCCACCAACTGGGTATTATGTTTAATGCAATCTGACGAGCCAATGCAATGGCGATACATTATAGAGCTATATAGGAAAAATGATAAAACATATAACAAGTGAAGAGCTGGCTTTTTAATCAACAAATCTAATTTTTATATACAATAATCAATTAAATTAAATACACATTTTTTATATGAAAGTCTAATCAATAACCATGCATCCTCAAATTAATGGTTGTTGCTATATTTGTGATATTTGATATGAAAGTCTACATCATAAACCATAGATTTAACTAACAAGAGAAAAAGATCCAGAACTTATTACTTCTCTGTTGTAAAATAAATAGGAAGTGTAATAGCAATACCCTGGAAAAGAGATATATACAAGAAGAGTGTCATAATTGTTTAACATTAAACTAATTAAGGAATTTATTAATAGAACACTAAAATTATATTATAAGGTAAAATATAATAAAAATACCTTTGAAATATTGTGCAGAGCAATGGCTAATGCAAAGTTAAGACCAACCTGAAGACCCTACATAATTACATATAAAGAAGAATTAATGGCATAAAGTTACAATATTAAGGCAATAACATGCAACAATAACACCAAAATTGAGGTTTATTACCTTCACAGACCCAAGGAACACTGCCATTCCTTCAGGAAAATTATGTAAGCTAATACCAATGGCAGTGATAATTCTGCTGAATAAAACTTGACGGTGCTGCCTTTTCATAATGTCCCTGTTTCTACGCTCCAAGAAAAATGTTCTATAACTACGCTCACCTGGCTCATCACCCCACTCCCTAAAGAAATTGATAGAAAATACCTGCAAAATGGAGTCGATAAAGTGGATCTGATTAACCATAGTTTAGTTTTTTATAATTTTCTTGTACTAAAAAGTAGAGTATTATCATGGTTTTTCAACTACCTTTGAGTCTACAAGCCATATCTTCTTGCAAGTTTCCTTTATCGGTTTCTTTGTCTGCACAACGAAAGAGAACAACCCTATAGATTGTAATTTAAAATTCACTCTATAAATCAATATAAGACTACTGTGTCAGCAATGAAGATTGAAGTATTATTATTATTATTATTATTATTATTATTATTATTATTATTATTATTATTATTATTATTATTATCACCTGCTTTGACATCTCAAGAGCTATAAGTTCTGCTATTCCAGTTCTTGCCTGAAATCATGGCAAAAACATGAGATGAATTAACTTGTCAAGTGCAAATATATACATATATAAAGCGTATTTTAAAAATAAAAAATATAAATAGTATCTGTTTTCACTCTTTTCCCCCCGAAGCACCAAGCAAGTTTTTATGATTTTCAATTTGTTACCTCACCGGCACCGAGGAACAGGAAAGTGTGGTCGGCCAAAGTTCCACCAATCAGCTTCAATGCTGCCACGACCCCGGCAAGAACAACAGATGCAGTCCCCTGAGATATATTATAAAACATTCATGATTTGAAATTTTGAATAGAACAATCTCCATGGTATAGATGCTAAGATGCTACTTATAGTACCTAAATATCATCATTGAAGACTAGATGAGATGTGCCGTATTTCGCAAGCAACTCGAAAGCATTGTGATTTGCAAATTCTTCAAACTGCAGAAAAAATATTTTAAGGTAACAGAAACTCAATTGAATGATTCAGGTTCATAACATCATAAAAACTTGTTTAAAATTCACAACCTGCACAAGAACTTTTTTCCCATAGTTTTGCTTTACAGCAGCCATGAACTCACTCAGAAGTTCAGAATATTCCTATATAGAAACCAGATATAATCAAAATCACTTCATATCAATGCAAATGAAAGTGATATGCAGATATCAAGGCATGTATGTAATGGTATAATGAGAAGAAAAAAGTTAGTAGAAGATTGAAAATGCATACTGCTGATGGACGAAGCCCTCCTAGTGTTGTGTACAAAGCCAATTTTCCAACAGGAATTCCCATTCCCTGAAATTAAACACATCTAACATAAACTATATGAAGCCTAAGTTACCTATTTTACTATATATCATGTTTTCATTGAATTAATGTATCTATATACTAAAAAGTAACAGCTTCAGATAAAACAGAATGATAGGAGTCTAGTAGTTATAATAAATCAAGGAACGAATACCTGACATCCAAGGTCTCTGAGTCCTAAAATTCGCTCGCCATCTATGACAACAATAACTTGAGTACTCCTCTCAGGCCAATTTTTCAGTACCTCAAGGATCTTGCCCCTGAAAGAAAGCCAAAAGCTCTTATGATGATACTGAATCAAACACAGTACAAAGTTGCATACAAGAAAGAAATTTATTATATACTTCTCTTTCAAACTATGAACCCTAACATCCTTTTTACTTCAAGAAAAAATCAAAATTTTCAATAGAGAATAATAATTTTCTATTTATGTCTCTTCACCTTAATAATATATCAAATCAACTTAACAAAATCTATATCAAATTCTTTGCCTTGACCTGAAAATTTTACAGAAGAGAAAAGTACATTAGAACATAAGAAACAGAATTTGTGTTTAACTTTGCCAAAACTATATCATCAAATTATCACAAAAACTAATATCTTTGAAAAATTTTGAAAATTTAAAGAAAGCAAAGAACAAGAAAAAATTAGGAACAAATCCTAATTGTAATAACTCGACATGACATAAAACTTGACTCGACTCAAAGCTTACAGAGACTCGCTAGCTCGCCTTCTTGATCTCCTCAGCTAGCACCACCGAATCTGCACCCAAACCACACCACTGAATCCGCGTCCAAACCGCACTCTGAGTGCTTCAAGCCGCCGGAGGAAAAGCAGAACCAGCGGCACAACCCGCAGTGGAAGATGACGCAGAAGCAGAAGATTTAAAGCATTACCTCAACAATCTGAATGAAATCGTCACTCTGAGAGGTCAACGAATTCATAGGTTCCACGATCACCTCGTCCTCCATTCATAACTCTACACCGGCAACGATGGTGCACGGAATTGTGATCACACTTTTCACAACTCCGGTACAACTAACTAGCAAGTGCACTGGGTCGTCCAAGTAATAAAATCTTACGCGAGTAAAGGTCGATCCCACAAAGATTGTTGGCTTGAAGCAAGCTATGGTCATCCTGTAAATCTTAGTCAGGCGGATTCAATTGGTTATGAGTTTTGATAATTGAAAGATAAATAAAACGTAAATTAAAATAAAGATACTTATGTAATTTATTGGTGGAAATTTCAGATAAGTGTTTAGAGATGCTTTGTTGCTTCTGAACCTCTGCTTTTCTATTGTCTTCATCCAATCATGCGTGCTCCATTCCATGGCAAGCTGTATGATCCTCTCAGTGAAAATGGTCCAAGTACAGTTTCTGCACGGGTAATCAACTGTCGGATTTCTCGTCTCGGATGAAAAATACCAGGCACAGCTACTGCACAGCTAATCATCTGTCGGTTCTCACTTATGTCGGAATAGGATCTCTCTATCCTTTTGCACACTGTCACTGCGCCCAACATTCGCAAGTTTGAAGCTCGTCACAGTCATCCCTTCCCAGATCCTACTCAGAATACCACAGACAAGGTTTAGACTTTCCGGATTTCAGGAATGCTGCCAATTGGTTCTAGCCTATACCACGAAGGTTCTAACCTCACGGACTCGGTTCGTGGATTAGAGACCCAAGAGAATATACTCCGGCTGTCGTCCAATGACAACGTTGAACATCATGTAGACCACTTGTGGTTGTCAGGCACGCGGATCTTGGCTAAGTGAGTAACGAAGATAGTGGGTGATTATCACGGGTCACCCCTTCATTCTGACTTAACTGAATTAAGGACGAGAGTATATCTTGGAGAAGAAGTAAGTGTGAATTGAAAGAGAAACAATAGTACTTGCATTAATTCATGAAGAACAGCAGAGCTCTACACCTTAATCTATGAGGTGTAGAAACTCCACCGTAAAAAATACATAAGAGAAAAAGGTCTAGGCATGGCCGAATGGCCAGCCTCCAAAACATTATAAGATGTGTTCCAAAACTGTGCAAATACAATAGTAAAAATTGCTATTTATACTAAAACTAGTTACTAGGGATTACAGAAAATAAGTAACTAAGTGCAGATAGTGCAGAAATCCACTTCTGGGGCCCACTTGGTGTGTGCTTGGGCTGAGCATTGAGCTTTACACGTGCATAGGCCTTCTCTTGAGTTAAACGCTAGCTTGGATGCCAGTTTGGGCATTTAACTTCAGTTTTGGTGCCAGTTCTGGCGTTTTACACCAGAAAAGGGTCTCTGGCTGGCGTTTAGACGCCAGTTTGGGCCATCAAATCTCAGGCAAAATATGGACTATTATACATTACTGGAAAGCCCAAGATGTCTACTTTCCAACGCAATTAAGAGCGTGCCAATTAGGCTTCTGTAGCTCCAGAAAATCCATTTTGCATGCAGGAGGGTCAGAATCCAACAACATTTGCAATCCTTTCTCAGCCTCTGAATCAGACTTTTGCTCAGGTCCCTCAATTTCAGCCAGAAAATACTTGAAATTATAGAAAAACATACAAACTCATAGTAAAGTCCAGAAATGTAATTTTTGCATAAAAACTAATAAAAATATAATAAAAAGTAACTAAAACATACTAAAAACTACCTAAAAACAATGCCAAAAAGCGTATAAATTATCCGCTCATCAAACGCTTTGACGGAGGAGACGACAGCGGCAAGGAGATGAATGGCGGCGGCAGGGAGATCGAGATTTTAGGGTTTCACAGAGGTCCCTCTCCCACTCTCTCTCTCTCTTTCTCGCAATCACTCGAAGCCCCCTCTTCTGAATATTTTTTTTTCAATTTTTGTTATGGGCTAATATTTATTTGGGCTAGAAATGTTTTTAGTATGGATTGATCTGTGGGAGTTATTGTTAATAATTTAGAGGATTTTTACAAATTGTCACTATTAAAATATATTATGGAGGTTTATAATAACTTCCACTAAAAAACTTCCACAAATAAACAAGAATTTTGTAGTGCGCCACGCGTACGCGTCAGTTACGCATGCGCGTCGGCGAGCTTTCCAATCCACGCATACGCGTAAGGCGTGCGTACGCGTCGGTGAGGTTTTTTCTAATGCACGCGAATGCGTAGACTTTGCACGCCGATTCCCAGCAGCATGCATCCACGCATACACGTCAGGTACGCGTACGCGTCCCGGCTTAAGCTCCAAAGCTCCATTTTCATGTTCCTTCCACTTGTGCATGCTTTCTTTCCATCTTCTAGACCAATCTTGCCCTGTAAACTCTGAAATCACTTAACAAACATATCACGGCATCGAATAATAATAGAAGAGATTAAAATATAGCATTTTTAGGGTCAAGTAAGTATGTTTTCAACCATGAGGCAAAATAAGGAAGGAAACACAAAACCATGCATTTTATATGGATAAGTGCGGAAAGTATTGACAAAATCTCCCAAATTAAGCACAAGATAAACCACAAAATTGAGGTTTATCAAACCTCCCCATATTTAAACTAAGCATGTCCTCATGCTAAAAACAAAAAGACCAAAGGACATAAGAGAAAGAGGTTTATGAAATGCAACTAATGCAAATGCATCTATCTACTTGGTCAAGGGTGAAGCAATCCTCCAAGAACATATATGAACATATAGGGCTAAGGTGACATGATAGTCCATGAATCCTACCAATTCAAACATTAAATGAAGTGCATATAACTTGCGAGACGAATGCTTGTGAAAGCCGGGAACAAGGAGTTGAGCATCGAACCCTCACCGGAAGTGTATCCGCTCTATTCGCTCAAGTGTATAGGGTTCGTCACTCAATCCTCCTCTAATCATGCTTTCCAAGATTTGTCTTTCATCTAACAATCAACAATTATTCAATGCATGCATACATTCATCATGAGGTCTTATTTTTTGTTGTAATGGGGCTAGGGTAAGGGTAAGGATGCATGTATGGCCAAGTCAGCTTAGAATTTGTATCTTTTATTAGCTTAGACTCTTACCTAACACATACAACAACCTATGCAATTCTAATACACAACCTAGCTACCCATTTATTCACTTTTTCACATGCTCATGCATTTCTCTTTAGTTCACAACCCATATGCATTGGTTATCATTGGCTTCGCCTTGGGGCAATTTGTCCCCTTTTTATTACTTCTTTTTCTATATTTTTGTTTCTTTTATTTTTCTATTTCTTTTTCTTTTCATTCCTTTTCTTTTGTTTTTCTTTGCTTGTCCCCTTTTTGGGGGGGGGGGGGTTTTGTACGAAAGTGCCAATGCATATTGTTCAATCATTCAATACATGAGTATGTTCCCAATTTCCAAAATTTTCAATTACAAATACAAAGCACACCTTTACATCTACCCAAGTTCTCAAGTATCCCCTTCCATTTGAAAGACACACACCCTCACTCGCCTAAGCTAATCAAGGATCCAAATCCAGGGAGGTTCATTGTTTTTCACTTAGGGGTGTTGATGTACTAAATTTAAGAACAAAAGGATTTATCATGGGCTCAAAATTAGTTAGCAATAGTAGATAAAAAGGGTTAAGGCCATTTGAAAAAGTGACTATTGAAATGATGTCCTCAATCATGTAAATGCATTCATACATGAAATAATAGATATATAGAATCAGACAAAGCAAGGATTGCAATCATAGAAAGAGAACAATGCACACAAGAATGGGAATAAGTGGTTATCAGATGTAACCACACAATTGGCTCAAAGCTCACATGCTTGTATTCTTAACTCAACAACCATGTTCCAAAATACATTCTTCGAGCAAGTTTATCACAAAAAAAATTTTCAAAATTGGTAGGGTGCCCTAAAAATACATTTTCTTAGAAAAGGGTCATCACCTTAACCAAGTAGTTCTAGAAAAAAGATTATTACCTAAACAAAAGTGTTCAAAAGTAAAACTAACTAAACATGCAATGTGTCCTAATTAACAAAACAAAAGAGAATTGAAGTCCATAGATGTTGAAAGGAGGAGATTATTACCCACGGAGATCGGTCGAACGACCTCCCCACACTTAAGAATTAGCACGGTCCTCCATGCTACTAGCAAGGCGCAAGGGGCGATCAGAACCGGAACTTCCACTATCCCCTTCATGATTGCTACCGTCACTTAGGTTCGAGGTGGATGTGGAGATCTCGGGTTCCTCTATAGATGGGGCCACAAAACTCAAAAGCTTCTTTATATAAGTAAATCGACGTTGGTTCCGCCGTTCATATCTATCTATCTTCTTGTGGAGATCCTCAAGCTGTTGGTGGGTAGATCTTTGTGGTGGTGTGGATGAGGTGGTAGGAACGGTGGATGGAGGGGCCATGTCAAGGCTCGGGGTGTCCATCGGAGGCTGAAGATATTTCCTGCTTGGGACGACATCGCCTTTTGCCGGAGTCATAGCTTTCATGTAGCCTCGCAAGGAACACCAGCAGCAGCAACTAAATTAGATACCAACGCAGAAAATGGTAAATTACCCTTGGCATGGACTCAGCTCATCACTTGTCAGACGAGGAGAGGAATATTGACTGGCCTCTCCGTGAGTACGCACCAAATAAGGAGGGCGAGGTCCGCCGTGGAGGACGACTTATGGGTGCTAGGCAGCACGTAGTGAGATAAGATCTGGGCCCAAGCTCTAGCCTCCACAGTGAGGTAGCACGCATCAATACACTTGGGCCGCATCCAGAGTCGTCCTTGGGTCCAAAATATCTCTGGTTCGGCAATTGACAAACCCCATTTGTAGGGTTTATCTTGTATTGATTTTTGGGGATTTTATCACCTTTTACCCATATTTATTCAAGAAATAGCATGGTTTTGTATATTCTCCTTTAATTGTGCTTGAATGTGAAAACATGCTTTTTAGGACTCAAAATAGCTAAATTTAATTCACCTCGATTCTATTAGATGCCTTGATATGTTTGTTAAGCGATTTAAGGTTTAGGAGGCAAAGATTGGATCAAGGGAATGAAGAAAGAAAGCATGAAAAGTTGGAGAACTCATGAAGAAATGAAAGAACCGGAAAGCTGTCAAGCCGACCTCTTTGCACTTAAACGACCATAACTTGAGCTACAGAGGTCCAATTGATGCGGTTCCAGTTGGGTTGGAAAGCTAACATCCGGGGATTCGAAACGATATAAGATTTGCCATAGTTGCACCGCGCATAGGGGCGCGCACGCGCACGGTACGCAGACGCGCCGATGGTGGCACATGACCCACTTAATGCAAACGTGGCCAGCAATTTTAGAAGCCTTGTGGGCCCAATCCAACTCATTTCTGATGCTATTTAACCCAAGGAGTGAAGAGGAAAACAT
>NC_029791.2:112653552-112653885 GCF_000816755.2 Arachis ipaensis
TTCTTTGCTTTTCTATTGTTGATCTCTTGCCTTTGTAGTTAGATCTCTCTTTAATTCTTGCAATTTATGTTGTTTACTTTTATTGCCTTTTATGTGTTTGTTGAAATGCCTCTTCTAGATATAGTATAGGTTATGCTCCTCTTGGCCTAGGTAGAGTAATTAGTGACACTTGAGTTATCTAATTCCTTTGTTGATTGATAATTGGAGAGATTGCTAATTGGTTGACGGTTTAGAATTTCACAAATGAAATCTCGTTGAAGTATAGTCTCTAAACCAACAATAATCCTTTCATGCAAAAATTTGTTTGTCACAAGTACAAACCCCTAAAATCTA
>NC_029791.2:112653952-112682946 GCF_000816755.2 Arachis ipaensis
AGATTCATGTTCTTCTACTTCTACATCTCAATTCCTTGTAGTTACATTCATCTTCTTCTATTCTTTTGTTGTAATTTCCTTTATGTTGTTCTTATACTTTGTTGTAGATCTACTATTGTTCCTTCCATTTTCTTTCAATTCAATAGGAGGTAATTCATAATAATTGTTCTTCTTTGTTTTTCTATTGTTGATCTCTTGCCTTTGTAGTTAGATCTCTCTTTAATTCTTGCAATTTATGTTGTTTACTTTTATTGCCTTTTATGTGTTTGTTGAAATGTCTCTTTTATTTTTAGTGTAGATTTTGTTCCTCTTGGCTATGGTAGAGTAATTAGTGACGCTTGAGTTATCTAATGTCTTTGTTGATTGATAATTAGAAGTTGCTAATTGGTTTGGAGTGCACTAAAGCTAGTCTTTCCTTGGGAGTTGGCTAGGACTTGTGGCTCAAGTCAATTCATCCACTTGACTTTCCTTTAATTAGTAAGGGTTAACTAAGTGGTAGCAATGAACAATTCTCATCACAATTGAGAAGGATAACTAGGATAGGACTTCTAGTTCTCACACCTTACCAAGAGCCTTTTATAGTTGTTAGTTTATTTTCATTGCCATTTACTTTTCATGCTTCTTATCCAAAACCCCAAAATAACTCATAACCAATAACAAGACACTTTATTGTAATTCCTAGGGAGAACGACCCGAGGTCCAATACTTCGGTTTATAAATTTTAGGGGTTTGTACTAGTGACAAACAACTTTTTGTATGAACGGATTAGTGATTGGTTTAGAAACTATACTTGCAACGAGAATTCATTTGTGAAATTCTAAACCGTCAAAAAAATCCATTCGTCAAAATGGTGTTATGTTATTGGTTATTGTACATATGTGAATAGTGTGAATATCTTGCTTTTTGCTTTATTTGCTAGTTGTAGAATTTTATTTCTCTTATTTTCCATTATCTTTTGATTTTTGTTTCCTCTTTCCATTATGAATTCTCATTTTGGCTATGAGTGTGATTACAACTATGTTGTAGGTGATGAGGACTACAATGAAGATGTGTATCAAGAATGGGATAACCAAAGGTGGGAAGAGCCACATGCACATGATCAATCTTCATGGCAACAACCTCCACCAATGCACTATGAAGAAGAGCCATTCTATGATGCACATCAAGCAAATAGCTATGGTGAATCTCCTTGTGATTTTCAAGAACCACCACCATATGCCTATGAGTCATATCCTCAACATGAACCTCAACCACACTCACAAGCCTATTTTCAACAAACACCTCCATATGACCATGATCCTTACCCACCATACCAACCTTCTTTTGAACCATATGAGCCATACATGGAACCACAATTTCAAGATTACTACTCCCAAGGACCACCTCAATACACACCACCACCTTACCAAGAAGAACCACCTTCCTATAATGAACCCTTTCTCCAATATGATGAACCCTCCCATCCACCCCAACCTCTAATGGATGAAACCCTCGATGTTCTTCTTCAAGGACATGAGGAGATGACAAGGGATGTGCAACAATTCATGACCGCCTTGGATGCGGTGGTAAACCGGTTAGCATCCCAATTTTTGGACACTCAAGGAACTCCCATGGCTCAAGAAG
Organism: Arachis ipaensis; assembly: GCF_000816755.2. Classification (NCBI taxonomy): domain Eukaryota; kingdom Viridiplantae; phylum Streptophyta; class Magnoliopsida; order Fabales; family Fabaceae; genus Arachis; species Arachis ipaensis. Next base: position 112,655,576 of record NC_029791.2, read on the forward strand.
AGCATAGCATGAAGGAGAGATTGGAAACTCCGGTGGAAAAGGAGGAAGGCTACTTTGTGTTAGAACAATTGGAGGAACCTATGACCATTAAAGAAGAGGAAGAAGTGGTTGAAGACCTAGGAGATGCGGAACCTCCATAGGAAGCTAAAATCATAGAAAATCCATCCAAGAAGATTGAATTTGATGTCGAGGAGGAAAGTGCACAACCTCCAAAACAATTTTTGAATGAAGACTTGGAAAGAATGAAGCAAGACTTGAGTTCCCTTGGTGATGAAGATCATGCATCCAACCATCTTGGTGGTGAATCCTTTGAATTTGAAGAACCTTCTCCCAATGAGATAGAAAGCAATGTGGAGGTAGATTTCTCTCAACCTCCCATTTATGATTTGAGTGATGAGGAAGAGTTAGATGAAATTGATGAACAAAGGATTGGAAGTGAAGGAGCTTATGAAGAGGTGGAGATTGACAAGGAAGCAAACAAGGGAGTAGAGCTTGCAAGCACATTGGAGATACCTCTCCCCAAGCCACCACCATCCATTCTCTCATTCAAGTGGGTGAATTCCTTATACTTAAGCTTTGTTATTCCCCTTGAATATGGTTTGCTTGAGACGGATGGTCAACTTAGACATATTTGTGGCTTTAAAAGCAAAAAGGAAATGGTTAGTGGTTGGAAACATTATTCTAGGCTCATTATGGTTGCATGTTCAAAGCTTAATTGCACGGTTTGGCATAGAGCTAGATTGTTTGGGTCTAGGAGAATATTTGGTCACTTTATTGAGAATTCTAAGGTCATGCCACCCAAATGGAATAATGATAATCAACTCGAAGATGGGTGTGGAAATAAGATATGGGATCCGGGAATATATGAGGATCAATTTTGGGAGCCCATGGTTTGTGAAGAACTCCATCAAAGCTTGGAGATATTAATCTTGAATGATGGAGCTTATTGGAAGTCCAAGCATTGGTGGACGGATTGCCTTCCTTCACCACATTTCTTTTCTTCTCCTCTTTCTATTTCTTTCCTTCTCCTTTCTCCTACCCCTCATCCAACTCTTCCAAACACCATTGACAACCATTTATTTTAGTTAACAAATTAGTTAGTTAGTTAGTTGATTAGTTAGTTTTAGTTTAGTTTTCATTTCATTTTCTCTCTTTTCATCATAAGTGTTGGAGTATTGACTTTGTTTACTATACATTGCTATATCCCTTATTGCCTAAATGCTATTTTAGCATGAATGTTTTTAGATAATCTTTGTTGGATTCTATGATTTTACTTGGTTTTGAGTTCTTCATGCTTACCTTTTGAAAAATACCAAGTGATGAGAATTGTCTTCGAGTCTGTAACTCTTCTTGAATTGCATGATTTGGCCACCATGTAATTTGAATCCTTTTCCTCGATTAGGCAACCTCTTGATGGATGATGTTGAGCATTTACCTTAATGCATTGTATTTCATGATTATATCCATCCATATGTTTGCCTTGAATGCTTTCATGCTTCTCTAATGCTTGTCTTACCTTACAAGCTTACTTAAAGCATCTCAAGCACACTAGGATAAGTGTAGTCAAGATAATGAGAATTTTTTCAAGATTTCTATCTATAGGGCATGTCAATTGATTTGAGTGAAAACTTTTCATAGAACTTGCTTGAATTATATATATTATAGAACATGTTTTGAGCTAAGAACACAAGCTTGTGAGATTTGAGTCTAACGGTGTGGTTACATCTTACAACCACTTATCTTTCCTTCTTGTGTGCATTATTCTCTTTCTATGATTGTAATCTTTGATTTGTTTGATTCTTTATGTCCATTATTTTGTGTATTCATGCATTTATGTGATTGAGGCCATCATTTCATTTAGCTCACTTACCCAAATAGCCTACCTTTTATCTTCCATTGTTAGCCAAATTTGAGCCTACGATTAACCCACTTGTTCTTAATTTAGCACATTACAAGCCTTAAAGCGAAAAACAATAAATGTCCTTATTTGGATCTTTGATTAGCTTAGGCTAGAGTGTGTGTATCATTCAAGTGTGGGAACCTTGGGACATTGGGTGAATAAAAGGGTAGTTTTGTAATGTTATTGGAAATATTAGGAATTGGGTACATACTCATGTATTGATCAAATGTAAAACCTTATGCATTGAGGTTCTTGTATATAAAAAAGAAAAAAAAATAAGAAAAAACAAAAGAAAAAGAAATAAAAGTGAAAAAGAAAAACAATATGGAAAAGAAAAGAAAAAAAATAGAAAAAAGAAAGAAAAAAGAAGAAAAATAATAAAAAGGGGACAAAATGCCCCAAGGTGAAGCTCAATAAGATCAATGCATATAAGTTGTGAAATGAAAAGAAAATGCATGAGTATGTGAAAAAAAAGTGAAAAATGGGTAGCTAGATTAGAACTTAATTGTATAGGATGTCATAGGTTAGGTGGGAAGTTTAAGCTTATCAAAGATTCAAATTTCAAGCTCACTTGACCAAATATGCATCCTACCTTGACCCTAGCCCCATTACAACCAATGAAAAGACCTCATGATACTTGTATGCATGCATGAAATAAATGTTAATTGTTAGAAGAAAAACAAATCTTGGAAAGCATGAAATAGAGGAGAATTGAGTGAATCAACCCTAAACACTTGAGTGAATAGAGTGCAAACACTACCGGATGACAAACAACTTTTTGTATGAAAGGATTAGTGATTGGTTTAGAAACTATACTTGCAACGAGAATTCATTTGTGAAATTCTAAACCGTCAAAAAAATCCATTCGTCAGCAATGACTCGAAGAATTGAGTCCCAGTCAAACCCAAACTCATTCCACCGACGTAGGACCTCTTGGTAACCATCCATTTCCTTCGGCACCTGTAAAACATTAAGCACTCCCTGAATAGCCTCTTCTGAAATTGGGACTTGCTTCCGGCGCATGTATACTGACTGAAGAGAAATGAGGTGATAATTGGTGTAAAACTCTACCACCCACGAGAGGTTGGCCTCTTGTGGTCTTCTATGAGAAACTCCCATCCTCGCCGCTCAATGTGGGGCATCACATAATGAGCAATGTGATCCGGAGGGGCGAGTAAGTGCTCGGAATGATAGTTCCTCTCAACCATGGCGGGGAACACGAGTTCGCAGAAGCGGTTAGGGAACCTTGAGGAGTCCCTTGCCAGATTGCTCTTCTCTTTTTCATCAATAGGAGCGATTTTATTTGCCTTCTTTGAGAGGGGTTTAGCTCTGAGTGTAGGATGCACCTTGGAAATTGACTTTTGGGGTACCCTTTTTGTGGCCGGTGTCCTCGACGCCTTCTCCTTGCCTTTCTTGGTGGCCATCCTGAAAAAGGAAGGAAAAGGGGAAACATTAAACCCAAAGAATTAACTCATAAAAAATAACATGCAAGTGAAAAGTAGTGCCCAAAAAAAATTGTGTAGCTTGAGGACATGACAGCTACACATGTGATCAAAACAACTATAGAATCATGGGTCACAACACTTAGCATGGGATGCAAGAGTGAGTAAGGCATTTAATAAGGCATGAAAAGGATAAACTCAAGCATCCATAATAAAGAAGCAAGTCATGGTAAATGAGCATAAAGATGGTAAACATAAAGCAAAGTAAGCTCAATGCACCTAGAAAGGAGCAAGTGTGTAAGGAAGAAACACCAAGTTGAGAGCATAAGGTCAAATGGAACCAAAATGGTATAGGTGCATTTTCTCAAACACTTGGTGTGCAATATTCAAGTAATGAGTAAGTAGGAAGAATTCAATCATGTAGAATCCCAAATAAAATACCAAACAACAACACAACACCACATAGTCACAAAGACATCAAGAGATAACAAAAGGATCAATCAAAGCAAGGTAAAACTTGAAGTTCAACATCCATGGAAAAGTAAGATAAGAAGGAAAGCAAACAAGTAAGAACCAAGTAATAAAATCATGCAACTAAAAGGGAAATCAAAAGAGTAAGCAAATGCAAGAAGAACATGCAACTAAATACAACTAGAAGAGGGAAAATTTAAAAGAAGACAAAAGATGAGAAGAAGTAGAAATAGAACCTTGAGAAGGGATAGAAAGCAAGGTAGAGTGTGGGTTGAAAATAGGAGAGAAGAGGGAAGAAACTCTAGAGCCGCCGGAGGTGGTGGTGGTCGCCAGTACAGTGGCCGGAGACAAGAGTGGTGGAAGATGGGAGAAGAAGGAGAAAGGTAATGGAAGAAGGAAGATGGAAGAATGAAATGAAGTAAAGAAAGAAAGAGGGGTGCACAGGTTTAAAATTGAGTCAAGCAATCGACGCGCGCACACACCACGCGTACGCGTGGTGGGCAAAGAAGGGAGGGACGCGTACGCGTCAGGGGCGTGTACGCGTGGGGAGAGTTGTGCCTTGGGTATAGAGTTGGCATAAAGCAGGCCCAACTCTCGGATTTATGTACCACAAATGGTGTGCAGCACAAGCGACGCGTATGCGCACAGCACGCATACGCATGGATTTCCAAATAGCGATCGACGCGTATGCGTCACCTACACTTGCGCGTGGGTCGCCTGGCACAAAGTGGGCATAACTATCAGATTTTTTGTACTAGAGAGTTTAGAATACACAACCGACGCGTACGCGTCCCCCGCCCTTACGCGTGGGTTGCTACTGTGCCTTTGGCAAAAAATGGGCATAAAGTGGGTACAACTCTCGGGTTTTAGTACCAGGAGTTGTGAAACCACGTCGACGCGTACGCGTATAGCATGCTTGCACGTGGATGCCCCTTGGCATTCACTCAGCTAGGAAACACTCAAAACTCCATACAACATCAAAATAAAGCATTTTCTTCAACACAACCAATTCAACAAAATTGCCAAGATTGATGAAATCCTAATGAATACCACAACAATCTAACAAAATCAACAAAACCTAGCATATCCAAACAAGCTCAACAACATCAAGAAGCACAAAATTCACAAAGAATCTAAGACTAAAAGCAAGAAAGTATATACAAGGACGATCATACCGTGGTGGGGTGTCTCCTACCTAGCACTTTTCTTTAACGTCCTTAAGTTGGACGGTCATGAGCCTAAGCTTCCTCTCCTTGTGGTGCATCCTCAAGTAGGAGCACCTCCACTTCCCTTGGTGATTTGTAGCCATAGTACTTCTTCACTCTATGGCCATTCACCTTGAAGGCTGCCTCACTTTGAGGGTCAAACAATTCTACCACACCATAGAGCTTTACCTCCTTCACTTTGAAGGGTCCTTCCCATCTTGAACGGAGCTTTCCAGGCATGAATCTAAGCCTCAAGTTGTAGAGGAGAACTTCGTCACCTTCTTGAAAATCCTTCCTCCGAATATGGTGATCATGAAATGCCTTAGTATTTTCCTTGTAAATCCGATCATTCTCATATGCCTCCATCCTAAGACATTCAAGCTCCTCCAGTTGCAATTTCCGGGCTACACCCGCCTTGGTGATATCCATGTTACACTACTTCACTGCCCAATAGGCTTTATGCTCAATCTCCACCGGAAAGTGGCATGCCTTACCATAGACGACCCGAAAGGGACTCATTCCTAACGGGGTCTTATAGGCCGTCCTGTATGCCCATAATGCATCTCCCAACCGAGAGCTCCAGTCTTTTCTTTGTGGATTCACCACTTTCTCCAAAATTTGCTTAATCTCCCGGTTGGACACTTCTACTTGCCCATTCGTTTGGGGGTGATAGGCAATTGAAACCTTGTGTGATATCCCATAGCGCTTGAGTAGTGCTTCTACCTTCTTGTTACAAAAGTAGGAACCTTGGTCGCTCACAATTGCTCGTGGCGACCCATAGCAGCACACAATATTATTTCTAATGAAAGAGATTACGGCATTAGCGTCATCAAGGCGGGTAGGTATCGCTTCCACCCACTTTGAGACGTAGTCAACCGCCAACAAAATATACAGATACCCACTTGAGTTAGGAAATGGCCCATAAAGTCTATGCCCTATACATCAAAGATCTCACAAAATAACATTGGTTGTTGAGGCATTTCATCCCTTTGGGATGCATTTCCTGACTTCTGACATTGGTGACATGACACACAAAATTGGTTAGCATCTTTGAATAGTGTTGGCCACCAGAATCCACAATCCAAAACCTTTTTAGCCGTCTGTTGTGGGCCAAAGTGGCACCAAACTCGGACGAGTGACAAGACTCAAGAATGGGTTGAATTTCGGATTCCGAGACACATCTACGAATTACTTGGTCTACTCCCCTCTTCCACAAGTGAGGGTCATCCCAAATGTAATATTTGGAATCACTCCTCAACTTATCCCTTTGGTGCTTTGAAAAGTTGGGAGGGAAAATCTTAGCAACCAACTAGCTCGCTATAGGAGCAAACCAAGGAAAACTATCCGAAATAGCATGCAAACTATCCAAAGGGAATGAGTCATCGATCGGAAATAGGTCATATTTGAGATTTTCAAGGCGGATTAGATGGTCCGCAACTAGATTTTGTGACCCACTTCGATCCCTAATCTCAATGTCAAATTCTTGCAAAAGCAAGATCCAACGTATGAGCCTAGGTTTCGACTCATTCTTAGTCAACAAATATTTTAAAGCTGCATGATCTGTATATACCACTATCTTGGAGCCTAGCAAGTAAGATCGAAATTTATCCAATGCATGAATAATGGCTAAAAGCTCTTTCTCAATAGTGGTATATTTGGATTGTGCCGCATCCAATGTCTTTGAGGAGTAAGCAATGATATAAGGGAGCTTACCATCGCGTTGTGCAAGCGCGGCACCTACGGCATGATTTGACGTGTCTCACATGATCTCGAACGGCTGCGTCCAGTCAGGGCCCCTCACAATTGGTGCTGTGGTAAGAGATCTCTTCAACTCCTCAAATACTTCCGCACAAGCACTATCAAACTCAAAGTTTACGTCCTTTTGGAGTAGGCGCGACAATAGAAATGCAATTTTGCTAAAATTCTTGATAAAGCGTCTATAGAATCCTGTATGCCCTAAAAAGGAACGGACCTCCCTCACAGATGAGGGGTGAGATAAACTGGTAATGACATTAACCTTGGCTGGGTCCACAGAAATGCCCTTGTCAGAAACTACATGTCCTAACACTATACCTTGTCTCACCATGAAATGACATTTTTTGAAATTTAAGACAAGGTTAGTATCAACACACCTAGCTAAGACCTTGGCCAAGTTCTCTAAACAACTATCAAATGAAGTCCCATGCACACTGAAGTCATCCATAAAGACTTCCAGACAACTCTCCATAAGATCGAAAAAGACACTTGTAATGCTCCGCTGAAAAGTGGCGGGTGCATTGCATAGCCCAAATGGCATCTTTTTGTATGCAAAGGTGCCAAAGGGACAAGTAAATGTGGTCTTTTCCTGATCTTCAGGAGCAATGTGAATCTGGAAGTAGCCAGTAAAACCATCAAGAAAGCAGTAGTGAGATTTACCCACAAGTCGATCTAACATCTGGTCAATGAATGGCAAAGGGTAGTGGTCTTTCCTTGTTGCGGCATTCAACCTCCTATAATCGATGCACACTCGCTAAGTATTTTGCACTCTTGTGGTGACCACTTCACCATCTTCCTTCTTAACAGCTGTGATGCCTGATTTCTTTGGGACAACTTGGACCGGATTCACCCATTCACTATCAGAAATCAGGTATATGATACCCGCCTCAAGTAGCCTTGTGACTTCCTTTTTCATCACATCAAGGATAGTGGGGTAGAATCTTCTTTGGGGTTGTCTAACCGGCCGAGCTCCTTCTTGGAGGAAGATACGATGCATGCACATATGTGGGTCAATTCCCACAATGTCGACCAAGCTCCAACTGATTGCTTTCTTGTGCTTCCTTAGGACCTCTAGGAGCTTCTCCTCTTCTTGGCTAGAGAGCTCACTAGCAATAATGACCGAAAACTTTTGATTGTCTCCAAGGAAGGCATACTTCAAATGAGAGGAGAGAGGCTTCAATTCACTTTTTACCTCAAGTTGAGGTTCTTTCTCACCAAGCTTATGGGGTTCATTCTCAACAACTTTCCCTTGTTCACCCTCACGATCATCCTTCTCCTCAACAATGGGGTAGCACAGCTTGTTGTGATCTTCGCTTTGCACCTCCACTACTACCTCATCAATTACATCACATCAGAGGATAGAATGCTCTTCGGGTGGGTGTTCCATGGCTTCCTCCAAGTTGAACTTAATTGTCTTGTCCCCGACCTCAAAAGAGTATGTGCCGATAAAGGCATCCAATTTAAATTTAGAGGTCTTCAAGAAGGGTCTACCAAGTAGAACGGAGGAAGAACTTCTATTATCCGTTGGTGGCATTTCAAGGATATAGAAATCAACCGAAAATACCAAGTCCTTGATTGCCACAAGTACATCTTTGGCTATCCCCATCACGGTAATCACACTCTTGTCGGCCAAGGCAAATTTGGCGGCCGACCTTTTCAATGGAGCTAAGTTCAACCTTGCAAATATTGAAAATGGCATGATGCTCACGCAAGCCCCTAAATCACACATATAGTCATGAAAAATGACTCCACCAATACGACAAGACACCAAACAAGGTCCAGGGTCACCAAACTTTTCTGGAATAGGCTTCATCAATGCAGAAATGGAACTACCCAATGACAATGTTTTCAACTCACCAATCCTATCTTTGTGTGTGCACAAGTCCTTTAAAAATTTTGCATACTTTAGAATTTGTTGAATGGCATCAAGGAGTGGGATAGTTACCTCAATTTTCTTGAATACTTGAAGCATGTTCAAATCAAACTCCGGAGTTTTCTTGGCTTTCTTTATCATGGAAGGAAATGGGATAGGAATGGATTCATCCATTGTAGCCTTCCTCTTGGGCTCCTTGGTGCTCACTTCTTCCTTCTCTTACTTTGTGTCCACCTCCTCTTCTTCATGGTGAGCTTCAACAACCACTTCCTCCTCATGAATGTCTTCCAAGACCCTAGGAGGTATCTCCTCCAATGTAGTCCCCCACCGTAGTGTAATGGCGTTGAGGCCGCCCTTTGGGTTTGGAAGGGATTGGGATGGAAGGTTAGAAGAGTTTGAGGGTTAGTTAGTGTTGTTGGAGGAAGGTAAAGCCAACTTTAAGATCATCTCGGTGAGTTTAGACAATTGAGCGGTTATGGCACCAAATTGAGCCTTGTTGTTCTCTTCATGTTTTTCCACAATAGCTCTAAGTTCATCAACTTGGTTGGTAGAAGAGGAAGAGGGTTGGTTGGGTTGTTGTCTTTGATGTGGTGCTTGGTATCTAGGGTAGTTGTTTTGGTTTTGATGAGGTGCTTGGTTGGGGTGATTTTGGTTGGCTTGATGGTTGTTGTTGTTATGGTGTTAGGATGAAGATTGGTAGTTATTGTTGTGGTGAGAAGAAGAGTTGTTCCATCTTTGATTTTGATTGTTCCCTTGTGCATTATCCATCCATCCTTGGTTAGAATTATTGTCATGAGAGTAGTTGTTTTGGCTTTGGTTTTGGTAGGGTGGACGGTTGTTGTGGTTCACATTGGCTACCGTAAGGGCATAGTCCTCTTGAATCTGGTGGCACTGATCGGTGTAATGTGCGGTGCTAGAACATAAACCACATAGTCTCAGAGGCACTTTGGGTTGGAGGATTTGGGTTGGAGGAGCTTGAACGGCTTGGATTGAGTGGAATGCTTTTTGTTCCTTACGCATATCCGTGAGGATGGTAGTCATGTCCCCAAGCACCTTGCTCAAGCTTGATTCGGAAGGTGATGCTTCCACCACACCCTTGAGGGGGTTGTTCCTCACCCTTGAATGTTGTGTAGCCTCGGTGACATCATTTATCAATCTCCAAGCTTCTGTCGCCATCTTGTTCCTAGAAAGGGAACCACCACTAGCTGCGGTGAGTAACCTTCTATCCGCCTCTAAGAGACCTCCGGTGAAGTAACTAATAAGCAAGTGGGTGTCCAATCCATGGTGTGGACAAGCTTCCAATAGCCTTCAGAATCGAGTCCAATACTCATACAAGCTCTCTTGGTCCCTTTGCATTATACCAGAGATATCCTTCCAGACATAGTCAGTCTTCTCAGGCGGAAAGAACTTGTCTAGAAACTCTCTTCTCAAGAAATCCCAGTTGGTTACTATTCCGAGGATTACCTGAAACTGTAGGTCGATCTCGGACAAGATCTTCTGTACGGGTCGGGGATGACGTGTCCGGCTGGTGGGTGACGGCCGGAGCTGTCGTGTCCGACTTGTGCGACTGGCTGCACTGCTGATCCTTGGTCACCGGAGGGTGGGGGGTACCTGCAAGAGACTCCGATGCTTAAGTTAGCATAGGTATTAAATAGGTTTTTAGTAGAATCAGAGTATGAGTTATACCTAGGTGTTCTAGTGTATTTATAATAGTGTGGAGTGACCTTTTTAGATAAGATAAGTTAGTTATCTTATCTTATCTTTATCTTTGGGTGAGGTCAGCTTATCTTCAAGGGAACCGCCTTTGTCTCTATAGGCTTGGACTGCCTTTGGACTTGGGTCGTGCTCCTCTATTTGGGCCCCTTACTGGGCTTTCCTGTCGATTTGACCGACCTCTTTGAGAAGAGGTCGGATAGCCTGACCTGAAGAGGTCGGTCGCTTTATCACTGAACGTCTCGGATCGGATAGCTCGACCCAGGGTATGAACAGTGCCCCTGCTTGAGCTCGGTCTTCTACTTTGAGGTCGAGTTCTTTGACTTCGATCTTTCTCTAGTGAAGCCGAACTCAAGCATTTTGTCGATTCCTTTCTTTGTGGAACCTTTTTTTGAATGTGGAACGTTTTCCTCTAAAAGCGCGCGCTTTTTATATCAGCGCTTTGTTCTTGGGAACGTGTGAGGGTTTAATACCTTCATTAATTGGTATTAATTGCCCCGTTTCCCTTGGCTTTTATTTTGAATTTTTGCAATCAGAAACGGTTTCTCTCCTTCATTTTCCTTTGTAACTTCTCCCTTCGTTCTCTCGCTTTCTGTTTTTTTGCCTATAGCTTGCCTTTTCCTTTCGTTGCGGCGTCATCCAGCGATCCGGCGATTCTGTCTTTCCATCTTCAACTCTCCTGAAGCTTTCTGCTTTTTTCCAGGTTGGTTCTATTTACAATTTCTTCACTTTTTTTCGTTGCCTTGTCTTTGGTTTTCTTTGATGTTTGACTGCATGTCGAAAAAAGCTTGAACCTTTCTATGATCTTGTGTTTGCTTGTCGTTGTAATGTGTTTTTTCTTTTTTCGTTTTTACGCATACTCCTGGTATTTCTGTTTGAGGCTTCCTAGGGCTTTGCATGTTCTACTGTCGCTTCTGGCTGTTCATTTTGAAAAAACTGTATCTTGCTCATAATTTCAAAAGATTGCCCCTTGACTTCTGCTCTGTTTTGGTGGCTTGTTCTGTCTGAGACTGTGAATTTTGGGAGGTAATTATTTTGATGATTTTTGATTTGTAACTCGTGGCTTTTCTTCTCGGAGTGTTATCTTCCTATCAGGACATGTAGGGATGTAAAGATGTAAACTTGTAGGTTTCCTTGAGTCCTCGCTCCTTAACTTGCCCCCAAAAGGATGCCCCTGGATCTTTAGTGTGTGTCCCGGGGGTTTCCTTTTGTTTGTATTGCTCTGTGTCGCGCTTGTCCGAGTTGTTCTGAGATGTTTTATTTTTTATCCGAGATGTTTTTGGGTTAGTAATCTGTTTTCTTCTCTTCTTGCTGTAGGACTAGTTGACCTCATGTCTTCTCGCAAGAACATTATTGAGACATCTTCCCAAGTCCCTGAGGGCATGGCTGATTGGGTGGATTCAATGGTTCTTTTATGTGTTTCTTTGGTTGATTCTAAATTTTATCAGCAGCTTAGGCAATTTTATAGGGTTTGTAGTAGTGTTGGTGAGGAAAAGAATTACGAACTTGTGCCTCCCACTTCGGAAGAGAGAGTTTGTTTCTCTACTTGGGTTGCTGGAGATCGCCCTTTTTTCTATGCTTACGATTTCTTTTTTGGCCAGATGAGTATTACCCTTCCTTTTACTGATTTTGAGACCAACCTGTTATGGTCCTGTAATGTTGCTCCTTCCCAACTTCATCCCAATTCCTGGGGTTTCATAAAAATCTTTCAATTGTTGTGTCATGGATTCGGTATTCTTGCCTCGCAATCTCTTTTCTTCTATCTCTTTGTTTTGACGAAACCTGGGGTAGTAAAGAAGAAAGCTGCTTGGGTTTCTTTCCGAGCTTCCCAGGGAAAGAAGGTCTTCTCCATGTTTGATGAATCTTTCCGTGATTTTAAAAATTACTTTTTTAAAGTCCGAGCTGTTGAAGGAGCTCGGCCGTTCTTTCTGGATGAAAATGACGAGCCTGCCTTTCCCTTGGAATGGAAAAAGGACGTAAGGGTATCTAGATATTCATGGGAAATGTTGGATGAGGCCGAGCAAGCTTTCGTGACTGTTCTGGAAGAGACCTGGGGTCAGCCTCCCCATCTCGACACAAAGAAATTTTTAACCAATCCTTCTCTCTTCCGAACTGAGCTGGGTAGTTAATTTTTTTATTTTCCTCTTTTGTCTGCTCCTATATTGTTTGCAAGCTCTTTTTCTGATTTGTTGATTGATTCCTTACTGTTGTGTTTTGCTTGCAAAGATGATTAAGGATAATGAATCTATGAAGGCCTTCAAGAGGGTGAAGAAAGCTACCGCCGCCAAAAACGTCTCGGCCAAGGCGGCTGAGGAGGGATCATTCCAGGCTCAGTCAAAGCCGGCCGTTCCGAGCTTACCTGGGGCGAGGAAGGTAATCCCGACTCCCTGGGTTCATTCGATTGATCCTCCCCAAGCCTCTGTTGTTACTTCTGGTGCTCCCCCCAACAAAAAGCAAAAAACCATTGAGCCTTTCAACCTTGATGCCCCTGATTTTGATGCGGTCGAGTTCGTAGATCAGCAGATCGGTCCTTACGGTGTCCTCCCTATGGATGATGTATCACTCCTTCGCCACTTGGACTTTATAACTCGAAGTAGTGTTAAGATGGCGCACATGGGGGCTGCCTTGTACCGAACTGCCCAAAATCTTCCTTTTCATGCCACCAAAGCCTTCATGGAGGAGGCTAAACAGGAGTTTGATCGGATGAAGGGCTTGAAGGAGGGGCTCGAAGTGAAAGTGACAAAGCTGGAGAAGGAGCTGGAGAGTGAGAAGGCTAGCTCCCTTACCTTGGCCGCTTCTGTGAGGTTGGCCGAGGACACGGCATTGAGGCATAAAGACAACTACGTGACATCCTATCGGGAGGTAATGCGTCTGAAGGAGGAGTTGGAGTCTGCCTGAGCTGATTACTCCGAGCTCCAAGGTCACCTTGTCGGCAGCGTGAATGCTGCTTATGAGAACCTGAAGGAGCAGGTTCGAATTCTGGCTCCCGAGGTCGATCTTTCTCTCTTCAGCCTGGACAATGTTGTGAGGGATGGTAAGATTGTCCCAGACGACCCGGATGATGATGATGTCGAACCTCCCCCTGCGTCTGCCGCCAAAGTGTCAACTTCTTCAGTTCCTTCAGCTGAGGTCGATCATCCCGTATCCGATCCGGACTGTCAAATCCTGAATCGAGATTATGGGACCGTGGATGCTGTGCCCATTCAGACTCGCCCTCCTTCTCCTCGTGCTGATGCTACCGGGAAGGCTTCTGATGTTTAACTGAACTTTTTTTTATCTTGGTTGTGTGGATAGCCCGGCTTGTGGGCTTTTAAACTCTTTATTTTGTAAATTGTATTTTGCTGACTGTTGACACTTATTAAAATAGCTTCCAAGTTCTTGGAGCTGATTTGGGTAGCCCCTTTGAATTTGTTTTTATCACAACTTCGCGCCTTTAGTATTATATCGATCTTTATCTTGTCTAGGCACTTTTTCTAGGCTTTTGGTAGTGCTTGAGGTCTTGTCGCTCAATCTCTTTGAGTGGCTTTTGTGCTTTTGGCTTTGATTCCTTTTGAGGCGAAAATCCTGTTACTTTGGACCTTTTGTGAGGTCTCTGGCAAGTATTACCTTTGTAGCCTTTGCACTCTATGTGGGTTGACTTTATCATGTCGGACCCTCTAAGTTCCCTTTGTAATCCTCTTTTTTTGACCTTGTTTAGGTTTCTTTCTGGGATTACATTTATAACTTTTACGTTTTGGGCCGACTTCGTCATGTCGGATTAAGTTATTTTGTAATCCTCTTTTTTGGACTTTGTTCAAGTCTCTTTCAGTGATTATTTATATAACTTTATGTTTTGGACCGACTTCGTTATGTCGGATCAAGTTATTTCGTAATCCTCTTTCTTGGACCTTGTTCAGGTCTCTTTCAGGGATTACTTCTATAACTTTATGTTTTGGACCGACTTCGTCATGTCGGATTAAGTTATTTTGTAATCCTCTTTCTTGGACCTTGTTCAGGTCTCTTTCAGGGATTACTTCTATAACTTTGTGTTTTGGGCCGACTTCGTTATGTCGGGCCCTTCTAAGTTAAAGTAATCCTCTTTTATAGGGTTGGCCAGACCTCTTTCCAGGGTTTACTTATAACTTGGTTTGACTTGGTCCGACTTCTTAACGTCGGCTAATCTTTTAAGTTATTATTTAGCAATCCATCAGGACCTCGTCAGGTCTTTTCTCCGGATCACTTTCAATAACTTCTTGCATTATTCTATTTTCATCTTTGCCGATTTGTAGAAAGTGGATTAATTCCTCATTTAGTCGACCTCTAGATGAATTTGGTTTTCTTCTTTGTTGGTCTTTATCGTGATCGTGCAGTGAATTTGTTTTTCACTTTTTGCCAATCTGTCGCTTTATAATCGGACGATGAATGTTTCAGATTAATGCGTCTTGAAAACTTTGTAGAACGTCTAATATATTTTATTTAAAAGAAAATGAAAGTATGTACATATAGATTTTTTATCCTCTGAATCTCAACTTGGTGCATCATTAAAAAACCTTTTTAGGAAAAAGAGTGCATCCTATGATGAGATCTTTTACCTTCTCTAGCTATAGTACCTTCTTAAGTTGCAAGCGTGCCACGACGTAGGAAGTTCTCACCCGTCGAGTTCGGATAGTCTGTAGTAGCCCTTCCCGAGTACTTCTATGACTCGGTATGGTCCTTTCCAGTTTGTTGCTAGCTTTCCTTCCCCGGGTCGAGTTGTTCCAATATCATTTCGGATTAGGATGAGATCGTTCTCAGTGAAACCTTTTGGTACTACCTTTTGATTATATCTGGAAGCCATTCGACGTTTTAGTGCTTCTTCCCTGATCCGAGCTCTTTCTTGAATTTCAGGAAGTAGGTCGAGCTCTTCCGTTTGAAGTTGGGAGTTGGCTTCTTCATTGTATTGGACCACTCTAGGCGACCCTTCCTCGATCTCTACCGGGATCATTGCCTCCGTTCCGTATGCTAATCGGAAGGGTGATTCCTTTGTGGTTGAATGTGGCGTTGTTCGATATGCCCATAAGACTTGTGAAAGTTCTTCAGCCCAAGCTCCCTTTGCATCTTGTAATCTCTATTTTAGTCCGGCCAATATGACTTTATTAGCAGTTTCGGCTTGTCCATTGGCTTGAGGATGTTCGACGGAGGTGAACTGGTGCTTTATATTCAAGTCGGCTACTAATTTTCTGAAGCTTGCATCTGTGAATTGGGTGCCATTGTCTGTGGTGATGGAGTATGGAACTCCGAACCTTGTGACGATGTTCCTATATAGGAATTTTCGACTTCTTTGAGCAGTGGCGTTAGCTAGGGGTTCTGCCTCGATCTACTTTGTGAAATAGTCTACCCCTACTATGAGGAATTTAACTTGTCCCGATCCTTGAGGAAAGGGTCCGAGAAGGTCGAGTCCCCACTTCGCGAATGGCCAAGGCGAGGTTACGCTGATGAGCTCCTCTGGTGGGGCGATATGGAAGTTGGCATGTTTTTGACATGGTAGACATGTCTTTACAAACTCTGTAGCCTCCTTTTGTAGAGTTGGCCAATAAAATCCTGCCCGAAGTACTTTTTTGGTGAGTGCTTGTGCTCCGAGATGATTGCCACAGATGTCACTGTGTATTTCTTCTAGAACTTCCTTCGTGTTGGAAGTTGGTTCATATTTTAGCAATGGTATTGAAATTCCTCTTTTGTATAGAGTATTGTTTATGATAGTGTAGTATTGTGCCTCCCGTTTTAACCTCTTTTCCTCCTTTTCATTTGTAGGGAGTGTTTCTGTTTTGAGGTAGTTAATTATGGGGGTCATCCATCCTTGATCCTGACCTGCTATGGTTAGGAATTTTTCCTCTTCCGAGATTGACGGGTTTTGTAGCATTTCCTGGATGAAGCTTCTATTGTTGCCCCCTGGTTTGGTGCTGGCTAGTTTTGAGAGTGCATCAGCTCAGGTATTTTGTTCGCAGGGTACGTGGCGGATCTCATATTCCTCGAGTTGTCCGAGCTATTCCCTGGTTTTATCCAAATACTTTTTCATGGTGGGATCTTTAGCTTGGTAGCTCCCTGTTATTTGTGAGGTGACTACTTGTGAGTCACTGAAGATGATGAGTTTTTTAGCTCCCACCTCCTTAGCCAGCTTCAAACTAACTAGTAGTGCTTCATATTCCGCCTGGTTGTTCGAGGCAGGGAACCCGAATTTGAGGGGAAAGCTCAATTTGGGTTCCTTGGTTGCTTTCAATTATCACACCTGTGCCGCTTTCGATCTTATTCGAGGAACCGTCCACGTAAATATTCCATTCTATGGGGGTTTCCGGGGTGTCTGTAAATTCTGCAATAAAGTCGGCTAAGTATTGTGATTTAATGGCTGTCCGAGATTCGTATTGAAGGTCGAATTCGGACAACTCGACTGCCCATTGTAGAATTCTGCCTGCTAGATCTGTTTTCTGCAATATCCCTTTTATGGGCTGGTTGGTCCGAACCTTAATGGTGTGAGCTTGGAAGTACGGGCGGAGACGTCGAGATGTTAATATGAGTGCATAGGCAAATTTTTCTATTTTTTGGTAGTTCGGTTCGGATCCCTGTAACGCTTTACTAATGAAGTATACAGGTTGTTGTCCTTTGTCGTCCTCTCGAACTAGTGCTGAGGCTACTGCCCGACTTCCTACCGCGAGGTATAATATGAGTGGTTCTCCTTCTCGTGGCCGAGATAGGATAGGTGGCCGTCCCAGAAATCTTTTGAAATCTTGGAAGACTTGTTCGCACTCTTTTGTCCATTCGAACTTCTTTCCTTTCCTTAGAGTAGTATAGAAGGGAAGAGATCTTATTGCTGACCCCGCTAGGAATCTGGATAAGGCTGCCAGTCTCCCGTTGAGTTGTTGTACCTCTTTGACACAAGTTGGGCTCTTCATGTTGAGTATTGCCTGGAATTTATCCGGATTTGCCTCAATTCCTCTTTGTGTGAGCATAAAACCTAAGAACTTGCTTGCTTCTACTGCAAATGTGCATTTTGCAGGATTGAGTCGCATGCCATGCTTTCTTATAGTGTCGAACACTTGGACCAGGTCGGACAATAATGTCTCTTCACTTTGTGTTTTTATTAACATGTCGTCCATGAAGACTTCCATGACTTTTCCGATATGATCTGAAAAGACTTTATTCATTAACCTTTGCTAAGTGGCTCCCGCGTTCTTGAGACCAAAAGGCATCACAATGTAGCAGTAATTTGCTTTTGGTGTTAAAACCTAGGTTTTTTCTTGATCAGGTGGGTACATGGGGATTTGATTGTATCCGAAATATGCATCCATAAACGAGAGGTATTTATATCCGGAGGAGGCATCTACCAGAGCGTCAATACTTGGGAGTGGATAAGGGTCTTTTGGGCAGGCTTTGTTGAGATTTGTGTAGTCGGTGTATATTCACCACTTCCCGTTTGATTTTTTCACCAAGACGACATTAGCTAACCATAGTGGGTACTTGACTTCTCTTATGAATCCTGCCTCCAGTAGAGCTTGTACCTGCTCTTCCACAGCCTGGGATCTTTTGGGTCCAAGCTTTCTACGCTTCTGTTGTACTGGCCGAGATCCAGGGTAGACTGCTAGCTTATGACACATTAACTCGAGATCTATGCCTAGCATGTCTGCAGCTTTCCATGCAAAGAGGTCGACGTTGTCTCATAAGAACTATACAAGTAATTCTTTTATTTTTCTTTTTAAAGTTGTGCCAATATTGGTTGTTTTGTCCGGGATGTCTCCGATCTGGACTTTCTCTATTTCACCTTCAGGTTGTGGATGGAGTTCTTCTCGCCTCTGCACTCCACTGAATTCGATTGTGTGGAATTCTTCTCCTCTGCCTCTGAGGTTTAGACTTTCGTTATAACTGCGACGTGCCATCTTCTGATCTGCTTTTATCATAGCTATCCCTTCTGCAGTTGGGAATTTCATGCATAGATGTGGAGTTGAGACTATGGCGCCGAGTTGATTTAATGTTGTTCGACCTATTAGGGCATTGTAGGCTGAACTCACGTCGACTACGATGTAGTCTATTTTGAGTGTTCTGGATTGGTTTCCTTTTTCAAAAGTTGTGTGTAGCGGGATGTATCCCAGTGGTTGCACTGGAGTGTCTCCCAATCCGAACAGGCTGTTTGGATATGCTTTGAGTTCTTTATCTTCCAGGCCGAGCTTGTCGAAGGCAGTTTTGAATAAGATATCGGCGGAGCTCCCTTGGTCTATCAGTGTGCGATGGAGATTTGCATTAGCCAGTATAATGGTGATGACCATGGGGTCGTCGTGTCCTGAGATGATGCCGGATGCGTCTTCCTTGGTAAACGTAATTGCGGGGATGTCGGGTGCTTCCTCCTTTCCTTCGACATGATATACTTCCTTGAGATATCTTTTTCGAGATGATTTGGAGATTCCTCCTCCTGCGAATCCTCCGTGTATCATATGGACATGTCTTTTTGGCGTTCGAGGTGATCGCTCGGTTCTTCCTACTTCCTCGTCTCTTCTCCTTTTTCTTTGCTCATCGTCTCGGGTGGCCAGAAACCGATCTAGTTTTCCTTCACTCACTAATTTTTCTATGACATTTTTTAGGTCAAAGCATTCGTTGGTGGAGTGCCCACGGACTCGATGGTATTCACAATATTCATTCCAGTTTCCTCCTCCTCTTTTGCCTTTGAGTGGTCGGGCTGGGGGTATTTTTTCTGTGTGGCAGACTTCTTTGTAAACATCCACCAGGGACACCCTAAGAGGGGTGTAATTATGGTATTTTTTAATTTTTTTCCTTGTCGATCTTCCTTCTTTTTGGATTCTCTGTCTTTGTCTCGGTAGGTGAATCCGGCTTTTGAGGTTTCTCCTAGTCGAGAATTTTTTTCCATGTTGATGTATTTCTCTGCTCGTTCCTGTACTTCGTCCAGAGATGTGGGGTACTTCTTTGATATGGATTGGCTAAAGGGTCCTTCTCGTAGGCCATTGATGAGGCCCATGATGGCGGCCTCTGTTGGTAAGCTTTGTATGTCTAGGCATGTTTTGTTGAATCTTTCCATGTAGTTGCGAAGACTTTCCCGATCTCCTTGCTTGATTCCTAATAGGCTGGGGGCGTACTTAGCCTTGTCTTTTTGGATGGAGAATCTGGCTAGGAACTTTTTGGCTAGGTCATCAAAGCTTGATATGGACTTCGGAGGTAGGTTGTCGAACCATCTGATTGCTGTCTTTGTGAGAGTTGTTGGAAAAGCTTTGCAACGAACTGCATCTGAAGCGTCGGTAAGGTACATTCTACTTCTGAAATTGCTGAGGTGATTGTTGGGATCCGTAGTGCCATCGTACAAGGTCATATCCGGAAGTTTGAAGTCCTTAGGAATTTTGGTCTTCATGATTTCCCTAGTGAACGGATCTTGATCTTTGCGTGAGTTGTCCTCAGGGGTGGTCCGAGTAGCTCTTGCTTTGAGATCGGCTTCGAGTTTTAGAAGTTTATCTTCTAATTCTCGACGTCGCCTTACCTCTCTTTGTAGATCCTTCCCGACTTCTCGTTGATGATGGGTTTCCTTTTCAAGTTGCTTTAATCGATCTTGAAGCGCTTCTATCACTCCCGGATTTGATGAATTTTTGTCCCCGTTGGATTCCGGAGCGTCTTTTAGCGTAGTGTCTACGTTTTTGTGCGGTGTTCTA
This sequence comes from Arachis ipaensis, assembly GCF_000816755.2. Classification (NCBI taxonomy): domain Eukaryota; kingdom Viridiplantae; phylum Streptophyta; class Magnoliopsida; order Fabales; family Fabaceae; genus Arachis; species Arachis ipaensis. The sequence continues at coordinate 112,675,594 of NC_029791.2, forward strand.
TCCTCTAGATCTGAATCGTGGTCGTTGTCATGCTCGTCCGCCATGGTGGTGGGATGACTTCCAGGTTCCCCGACAACGGTGCCAATGTTCCGAGGGTTACCTGAAACTGTAGGTCGATCTCGGACGAGATCTTCTGTATGGGTCGGGGATGACGTGTCCGGCTGGTGGGTAACAGTCGGAGCTGTCGTGTCCGACTTGTGCGACTGGCTGCACTGCTGATCCTTGGTCACCGGAGGGTGGGGGTACCTGCAAGAGACTCTGATGCTTAAGTTAGCATGGGTATTAAACAGGTTTTTAGTAGAATTAGAGTATGAGTTATACCTGGGTGTTTCAGTGTATTTATAGTAGTGTGGAGTGACCTTTTTAGATAAGATAAGTTAGTTATCTTATCTTATCTTTATCTTTGAGTGATGTCAGCTTATCTTCAGGGGAACCGCCTTTGTCTCTATAGGCTTGGACTGCCTTTGGACTTGGGTCGTGCTCCTCTATTTGGGCCCCTTACTGGGCTTTCCTGTCGATTTGACCGACCTCTTTGAGAAGAGGTCGGATAGCCTGACCTGAAGAGGTCGGTTGCTTTATCACTGAATATCCCGTATCGGATAGCTCGACCCAGGGTATGAACAGTTACCACTTCATCCGGTTGGTAGTAGAATCACTCTTTTGCTTGCCCCTCAAGAGAGTAGGGAAAAATAAACACCATAATAGCAATTTCATCGGCTCCATGCCTTCGAGCCGTAGAACAAGCAACTTGAAAATTCCTCAGATGTCTAATAGGGTCTTGACCAGGAAGACCATGATACTTCGGGAGCAAATTAATCATGCTACTCTTCAACTCAAAGTTTGGATCAAGGTTAGGATACCTTGCTTGTAGTGGTTGAAGATTGATATCCGGAGCCCTTTGCTCATACAAAGTGATTCGGTGTGGCTCCGCCATGTATTATTCACCTGTGGGATGCAAAGAAGTATTAGTGGTGCCAACAGAAGAATAGGAGGTTACGGACTCCAAGTCGCTCTCGGACCCGTCAAGTGATTCGGTATGCTCCTCAAAAGAGGCCGAAGCACTATGCGTATAGTCCAACCGACGCCTAGCTTGCCGAGTGTATAACAAAGTCCTTTCAATTTCTAAATCAAGCTCGGCTAAACTAGCATTTGGTTGGGACCGAGTCATCAAACTTAGGAGTCATAGCTCATGTATACAAGAAATCTAAATTAGAAACAAAATGTGAAAAGCAAGTAAACTATCTACACTATCTACATATTCACATAACCAACATTATGGCATACGTCACAACCATTCCCCGGCAATGGCGCCAAAAATTTGATACAAGGAATCTATACCGGTTCGGAATTTCACAAAATGATTTCGTCGATAGTATAGCCCAAACCGATAATTGATCCTCGGATCAAATTTTAAAAGATTGGTTGTCACAAAGTTCAACCCCAATAAAAGTTAACCGAAGTATTCAAACCTCGGGTCGTCTCACAAGGAATGGGCAAACATGTGCTTCAACATTGGTTAGAAATTCAGGGTTGGAAGTCATGATCACAAAATTAAACTACTAAACTTAACATGCACGGAATCTTAAAGCGCAAGAAACTAAATCAAGTAACCAAAGCTAGAAGTGAGCAATTTCAATCTAACAAGAGAACATATAATCTATTTCTACTCTAGTATTAAGCAATTGACTATAACAAGAATCAAGCAATCAAAAATTTTGGGTTTTCAAGTATGAATAATAAAAGGAACTCTTGGCTAAGCATAGGAATTGGGGTCACCATCCTTGTCTACAACCATAATTTGCCAATTATGAGGAACCAAACTCACTAAATCTACCTCCAAGAGCTTTAAGTACGTAATATCTACTCCTAAGCTTGAGGTACGTCAAGTGGCTTGATCAATCTCAACCCATAAGTCCCAACCTATCTACTAATTAAATTAGTAGTGGGTTAGTGTCAATGGGAATCAACTTGACCACCAAGGGTTCTCCAATTAACAACTCAATGAGACCCAATGACTCAAGGTCATCCAATTATCATAGCTTAAGCCAAGAGTAAAGAAAACTACTCCATAATCAAAGAAAATATTTCATCAGACACATGGGATGCACTAACAAAAGACATATTCAAAATTGCAAATAAATTGGAAATTATAAGGACCCACTAACAATTATCAATGAAGTACAACTCAAACAACACTAATGATCATGGAAAACATCAATGTATTCATAGAAATTCAAGATCCACAAAATTCATAAAGTGAGTAGAAAATTGGAAATAACAAGATAACATAAATTCAACACAAAATCTAAGCAAAATTATACTAGAGAATTCAAATTAAGCAACTAAAACTAGAAATTAACAAAACCCAATTCAGAAATTCACAATGGAAGATCAAATCAAACTAGATCTAGAGAGGAATAAGAGTTTCTCTCTCTAGAAGAACAAGAACCAAAAACTAGCTAAAATTGTGTCTAAGTGTGTAATGAATGATCCCCCCCCCTTTTCCCCTACAACTCCTGGGTCTTTTCCATCCAGAATCAGCTTGGAATTGGGCCTGGAGAGCCTCAGAAATTACCAGCCATGATTTCATTAATGAGGTCACGTGCTGAGCGCCACGCGTATGCGTAAGGCATGCGTACGCGTCGGTGAGGTTTTTGATAATGCACGCGAATGCGTAGACTTTGCGCGCCGATTCCCAGCAGCATGCATCCACGTGTACGCGTCAGGTACGCGTATGTGTCGCGACTTAAGCTCCAAAGCTCCAAAGCTCCATTTTCATGTTCCTTCAACTTGTGGATGCTTCCTTTCCATCTTCTAGACCAATCTTGCCCTGTAAACTCTGAAATCACTTAACAAATACATCACGGCATTGAATGGTAATAGAAGAAATTAAAATATAGCATTTTTAGGGTCAAGTAAGCATGTTTTCAACCATGAGGCAAAATAAGGAAGGAAACACAAAACCATTCATTTTATATGGATAAGTGCGGAAAGTATTGACAAAATCCCCCAAATTAAGCACAAGATAAACCACAAAATTGGGGTTTATCAACAGCATGAATGACCAAGTTGTTCCAAGTATAGGTTCATTAAGCATATGCTGAACCAGTTTAGTTTTTCATACTCTTCTAAACCAAAAACTCAAATCAAACATGGCCTTCGGCCCATTTCATAATCAACCACAATCTTAGGCCCAAACAAATCAATCCACAGCCAATTCACCACAAATTCAACCAATTTCAATCACAAACACAAGTAAGAAGATTCAAACTCAATCAAGCAGTTACATCAAGTAGAGTAGTTAACAATTAAACATAATTATTCACATATCCAAACCAATTACAATATGCACACCCAAACAATGTCACATAGATACATATGATGAATGCCTACCATATGGCTAATGAGTCTCATCTGTCGGTTATCAAGCCAGCCCGACAAGTTCGGCTGCTAAACCCTGAACTGTCCCCCGTCATGTATCCCCATAAGTCTATGCATAGCTTTTTCTGTTTTTATTCATAATTTATACATATATAAAACTTTACTCAATGGGGGTCAACCTTCCCGGAAATTTATAAGTGTCCGGTCACATCTTACGACGTAGGGTCAATAGAGAATTGAGTCTCAACCTGGAACATGTGGTGGCAAACCACGGTACTTTACCCAAGAAAACTCATATCTCATATAAAAGAAATGCAAAGCCACTTATTCATTCATAATAATTCATTCATCATTACTTCCGCACTTCATTAACAATTCATACCAAGTCAAATCATCATTCCTGCCATATATCACTTTTTTCCCAAACCACTTTACTTTAAAACCAAAATCAAACTCATCTTTGTCTCAAAATTCAAAATTCTCATATCTCAAACCATTTCAAAATCATAATCCACTATTTTCCTCAAAATCAATTTTCTTTAAAAAGACTCAAATCCTTCACTTTTAAATCATCTGCTCAACTATTTCAAATTAGAATTAACAATCAACCACCTTGATAGAGACCTAAGACTCTAGGAAAGAATAACCTACCTCATTTCTTAAATATTTTTAGAAATACTCGAAATCATAGTTACTTGAATTGAAATCGATCAAAATAAAGGTTTAAAACCAAAACCAAGGCTTGTAAGCTAAAAGTTCCGAACCATTTTCAAAACTAAAATTATTTAAGGCCAAAGGCCAATTCCATTTCATTCTAAAATCGGAAACCTTTCCAAGGCTCAGAAGCGTTTAGTCTTGCTAAGTCAAAATTTAAAAAATACTTCAAAAGCAAAATGAATTTAATTAATCAAAGTTTAATTTCTTTTAAAATCCACTAAAACTTCTCCAAAAGTACTTCTTTAATCAAATATCAAAACATAGGTTCTTTCATATTTAAATCAATCTTAAAATATAAACTTTCTTTAAACAAATTAAACTCAAAACACCTATTTCTTAATAAATCAAGAACCAAATAATATAACTTCTCAAATTCATTCCTTTTCTAAATCACATTTTAAAATAGAATATTAAATCTCATAAAATTTGACAGCATCTCCCCTAAAACTTGGACTTTGCCACCCTTTTTGGGTCCTAATTAAACCAATCCGCAACTCCTTCCACGGGTTCAAAACCAAATAAGTTTAAAATTAGACTAATCCCAAAAATTCATATCATTCTCATATATTTCAAGAAACAACTTCATTTTCAACGGATTAAACTCAATTTCAAAGCTTTAAGAAAATAACTTCAAGAATCGTCCGTTTAACAAAACCAAACAATAACCCAGTCAAACGAACATTTATATCCAACCAAGACAACCAAATAATACATAAGACTTATACAATCACTAAAGATATATCTCTCACCTCAGTATCGATATATAACAATTCCAAATTATAAAGTATAGCTTTCTGAAAAAGGCCCCTACCTTGATAAACGAAACCATAACCCAACGTATCATAGAAAAATCCTTTCTCCCAACCTGCGGTCAGCGAAAGCCGCAATCTCAGCTCAAACCATTCTCGCAGCAACCATAGCAACATAAATGCAACATGCAACATTCAGAGCTCGACCCTACGTTACCAGAACCTCAGAATTTACAACCAAACATAACAGAAAGCTTATACGCTAGCGACGAGGGTTTCGGAATGGAGATACCTACTGTAACAAGGAAGAATAGCTGAACTGAACGGTAGTAACTCCAGTGGTGGCTCCGATGGCGGCAACTCGTAATAAATAAACTCCAAGACAGAAGCTTCAGTGGCGGTTTTCGACGGTAGCAGCAGCGGCGATGGCTTGACGGCGGTAACGTAGGTGGCTCCTTCCCTTCCATCGCATTCTGGTCGCGTTTTCCTCTTCTCCTCTGGCCAGATCTACGTCGACGGCGGCTCGGCAGTGGCAAGGAACGGCGACTGGGCACGGCGGCTAGACTGGTCGTGGTCTTCTCTTGCTCGCGCGTCTTCTTCTCCTCACGGTTCTGTTGCTCGACGGCGGCTCATGGACGGTTCGGCAGCATGGTCTCCCTCCAAGGTCCAATGACGACGCAACGGTGGCGACGAGGCGTGTAGCAGCGGCGGCACGACTTCTCTTCCTTTTCCTCACTCGGATCTCCTCTTTCTGTCAGCAACAACGACGACAGTAGCAATGACACCCACCGCGCCGCCTTCCCTTCTCTCCCCTCTCCTTCCTTCCTCGGTCCCCTTCCCTCTTCCCCTTTCTTTCTTTTTCTTTCTTTCTTTGTGGGTGTGGTTGTTTGTGCATGTGTGAGGGTGAGCCGTGGGTGTGGGGTGGGGTGTGGCTGCTATTTGTGTGTTAGAGGGTTAGGGTAGAAAATTAGGTTTAAATAAAATTCGGATTAGGTTAGGGTTTTAGTTTAGGTATTTTTAATAAAAATAGAGATAGTAGTGTAATTTTATGAAATAAATAAAATGTACGATAATAATAAAAATCAAATTAAATATAAAGTATCCATCTTTAAAAATATTTTTTAATTAATAATCTTTAAATAATTTTCAGTTAAATACTAATTTAGTAAAAATTGGAGATAAATAAATTAATTCTCCTTTATTTATAAAATAAGGTTAAAAATCTATATATTAAAATTAAGGCATATAAAATACTCATTATTTTTCAATTATAAAACTCTAAATTATAAATAAGAATTTGCCCGATTTATATACAAAATTTCAAAAATATAATCTCAAATAAATTTAGTTTATGCATATATTTTATCCTTAATTTAAATATAAGATAGATCTCAAAACACTAGTCAGTCAATATTTTTGTTGTGAAACTTTAAGTATGTAACTCTTTTACAAAGCAACAATCACCGTGTGAGTTGTCAAAACAAAAGTAGTCTAGAGATGATTTAGACAAAGTAGTAATAATATCTAGGGTATAGTATTAAATTGGTATTTATATTTAGGTGTAATTTTAAGTTAATTTTTAAAATTTAAAGTGTCCTATTTGAATCCAAAAAAAATTTATTTTGCTTTAATGTAGTCCTATTGTAAGGTCAAAGTTAAATAATTAACGAAATATCCTACATGACAACAGTACAAGAATAAGATCGATAATCTGGAGAACAAGTATAAACTCTAGAGGCACAAAATTAACTATGGATGTATCAATACATTTATTTATTATTTTTCTGGGTAAAGTATATTTTTTGTCCTTGAAATTTGGCAAAAATTTTAAAAATACCCTTAAGTTTTATTTTGTTTCAATTTTGTCCCATAAGTTTTCAATTTGCATCAAATATACCCTTGACGGCTAAATTTTCGAAAAATTTAAGACCAATCTAACAATAATGTATGAAAATTATGATTAATTTGCTTGTGTTGAGGATTGTTCTTATGAAATTGTTGTTGAATTGGTCTTATATTTGTTGAAAAATTAGCCGTCAGGAGTATATTTGATGCAGATCAAAAACTTCTAGGATAAAATTGAAACAGAATAAAATTTATGGGCATTTTTGAAACTTTTGTCAAACTTTAAGGACAAAAAGTATACTTTACCCTATTTTTCTTATAATTTAAATGAAACATTTTCTATAGAACTAAGGAGAATAATAAATAAATATATTAATGCATCCACAGTTAATTTTGTGCCTTTGGAGCTTGTACTTGTTCTCCAGATTATCGATCTTGTTCTTATCATGTAGGACATTCCATTAATTATTTAACTTTGATCTTACGGTAGAGTTATATTAAAACTAAATGAACTTTTTTGGATTCAGATAGGACACTTTAAATTTTAAAGATCAAAATAGAATAGACCAATTTAATACTTTATCCTAATATCTAATAATTCAATATCTTTTTTAGTTAATGTTAAATATTATTTTAGTTGTTTTTTTTTTTTCATTATGTT
>NC_029791.2:112682982-112696878 GCF_000816755.2 Arachis ipaensis
AAAATAGTTCCTAACATTTATATAAATAATATAGCAAATAAAACGCACAATGTAAATCCATGTAAAATATTGTAATTTTGGATTTTATTTGATTTATTCATGTAACCTTATTTATTATCTACTATAATCTATTTGTATATAAATAATGGAGATGGAGATATTCAAAAGATTGTTGTCTATTTTTTTTAATATCTTATATTTTATAAAATTTATAAAAAAAATATTTTTTAAGAATTAATTTAAATATTTTTAGTTAAATTATTTTTTTATTAACAAGGGGCTTAAAACCCAAAAAAAAAAAAACAAACTAAAAACAACGGTTCTTGAAAATAAGATGTCGATAGAATCAGCATAAAGATGAAAAAAGATACAAGAAGGTAAATTAAAGAATACATGACAGCTAAAAGATAAATTACGACTATAATTAGTCATTCTATCTACACAAGAATTTGATTCTTAAAATTGATGTTGTATTCTCCAATTGATTAGTCCGTTGCACCTCTTTTTAATTGTCAAAATAAGAACTCGAGAAGAATGCAAATTAATATCATCATAAAGAATAAGCTTTATTGCAACAATTGAGTCCACCTCCACAACCACATAATTATACCCAAGATTTACAGCAAAGTCCACACATCGTTTAAAATTTTTCAGAACTTTGCCGAAGTAACCGAAATAAAAGCAAAGTTTGCACTAAAACCAGCTAAAAACCTTCCATTTATGTCTCTAATAATCAAGGTGGCAAGAACCGAACCGATCTTTAAGCTGATTGAGTGACTGGTTCAATAGTTCAATGATCCAACCGTGGTTAAATCGATTTAATTAAATATATAAGAAAATTATTGAAAATTCAATATACAATTTTAAATACAAAAATAATTTCTAAACTAATAAAATTCAAAATTTTATAATTTGACATAATAACTTGTTCATATTTTATCATTAAAAATCTATAAAAATAAAAAACTTTTAATTAACTTCTAAATTATAACGAAATAATCAATAAGAATACTCATTGCAACAAAAATTTAGAATTACAAACTTACACTTACACAAAAATTTAAACCATCACAACAAAAAATTTAGAATACAAAAATTTCACAACAAATTTCAACAAAAACCTTTCAATCAAGTATTTATCAATAGAAACTCAGAATAAAAAAATCAACATCCAAATCCATAAAATTCAGAAACAAAAAAATTAAACAAAACAATCCAAACTACGTTCAGAATCACATAAGCAACAACCCAACTTAGAATACAATCCCAACTCAGAATCTAGCACAAAAGCTCAACTCTGGAGCCAGAATCTTAGAAATTAAAACTGAAGAAGCAGTGGCTTACTAGAGACACAGTGAGAAAGGAACGTCGTTGACAAAGTGAGCTCGGAAGAGGATCAGTTTGCGATGGTAAGACCTCGAGCAGAGATTCCACGGTGAGGCTCCGGTCAGAGATTCACGGAGGAGAGGAAGCGCTTAAAGATAGAGGATCGAGCAACCATTCACGTGACGTAGAGGAGAAGAAGATCGAGGACGACAACAACGACAACACCTTCAGCAACTGCCACCAACGACGATAACAGAGGTGTGCTTCACAACGAGCACAGAGACGGTGAGGAGGAGAAGAGTGGCGGCAGCTGGGGGAGTGACGGTGGCTGGTGGGGCTTCACGACGAGTACAGAGATAGTGAGGAAGAGAAGAGTGGCAGTGGCTAGGGGCTAATGGTGGCTGGTAGGGATGCATGACAAGCAGGCGGGTTGGAGGGCTGACGATGGTGGTAGTGTTTGCTTTGATAGCGTTAGGTAGTGAGTGAAATTAGGGATTTTGGTGAGAATGTGAGAGTGAGAGAGAAAGGAGAGGGGGTTGGGTGTTCTACCGTTTGAGGTTGGTTTGTTTTTTTCCTATATCAAAACGACGCCGTTTTGATGCTAAAAGGGATATTCGGACCTTTAAAAATCCGGCCGATTCAGTCGATTCACTGGTTAACTACCAGTTCAACTGATTTTTTAATTAGTTTTTTGCAAAATGGTTTTGGGGTCAACCGAATTTGCCAGAGGATCGGTTCTCAGTTAACCCAGTCAAACCGGTCAGTCTGGTCTATTTTTAGAACTTTGCTAATAATCCTTTCGCAAGATGCTTTTCCATTATGTAGAACCAAACCGTCAATATTTAGCTTAACAAAAGGAGGTTTTGGGGTGTCATTTAATCTTCTTCTCAATATAACGGCTAACTACCTTCCTAACTCGACTTACTTCAGCCCGAGCACGCTGAAAATTCTTTGCAAGATAGACAGCAAGGGGAGCAATCTTTTCCTTCTTAATAATATCATCAACATCAAAAACAAATTTATTTTTTCGATACCATAAGAAATTCATCGTAGTAACAAAAAAAAAGGGGCTAAGATTGCCCTTGATAGGAAGATTTGGTAGATAAATTCTCAAAGAACCAAGCCAAGAGAGGAGAGTTAAAGAAGTTATCCGAAATCAAACTATTATCAATGCTCATCTACATGCCTCTCGCCACCCTGCAGTCATGGAGCACATGGAGCAAAGATTTAGGGGATACACCACAAATGGCATAACTGTCTTTCTCTGCCATATATCTTCTAGTGCGTTCTGCATTGGTCAAAAGGATTTAGTGTGCTACGAGCCAGCAGAAAGACCGCAGCTGTTGCGGAGGCTCCAACTTCCATATTTTTTAGAATAAGAAAGCATTTGGGTAATTCGTATTTTCCAAAAAGATAGCACGAGCCGACTTTATCAAGAAGACACCACTCGATATCGGAAGCCAAGCTATTAACTCCTAACTCAGGTTCAGGAGGTTTAAAAGAAGCAAAAATAGAATATCAATACTCTCCCACCATAGTACCAATTCGGTCATAGTCTTAATGACCATTAATAACAAACTCGCAAATTCTCTCTTTCAGCATCTATTCGATAACTTATGGCTGAGCAAAGTCCACAAGTTTATGAATACTTGGAATTTATTGTTCGGTCTAGAAATTAATCTAAATACCGAATCTTACCCTCCATATGAAATTATTCTAAAAATCTTTCTAAACTCTTTGGATGCCTTGCCAAGTATTTTGAAGCCATTTTGATTTTTTTAACAACAAAAAGAGTAGCCTTACCACATCCATATTTGCTTCGAAAAATTTTAACCCAAAGATCTCCTCTATTATGGACAAATTTTCAGGCTAATTTCAACAAATTTGCATTATTAAGAACCTGTGTAGGTCTAAAGCCGAGGCCTCCTTGCACCTTAGGCAAGTAAATAGTTTTTCACTTAAGAAGACGAGGCTTTCTAACCAAATCAGTTTTCCCAAACAAAATTGCAACATATGCTGTCAATTTGATCACACATACTCAAAGGCAGCTTCATGGTGTCTATTGAGCAAGAGCTCTACCTACCAACGAAAGGTTGTAAACTTTTCAAGAGTCAAGACGTTTCGACATTTTGTCAAGAATGAATTGAAAATCCTCCCTCTTTGACTGCCATGTAGTAGAGATACTCTCAAATACTTATCCAAATTCATTGTAAGTCTCATCCCAAGGGCATTACTAAGAACACATTTCCTCTCCAAGTTCATATTCTCCGAAAAGAAGACAGAAGACTTTGCAAAATTTACCTTTTGTCCCAAATAATGGACAAAAAAGAAATCTAAAATACCCTTCACTACTAGCATTTGATCCATAGTTGTTGTTCATACCCTGGGTCGAGCTGTCTGACCCGGGACGTTTTGGTGACAAGTCGACTGATCTCTTCAGGTCAGACTATTCGACCTCTTCAAGAGCTCGGCCAAATCACTATAGAGGCCCATGAAGGCCCAAACGAAGGAACACAGCCCAAATCTAAAGGCAGCCAAAGCCTAGAAAGATAAGGGCGATTCCCTTGAAGATAAGATGACCTCACCTAAAGATAAGATAAGATAAGATAAGATAAGATAACTATCTTATCCCCAGAAAGGTCACTCCTCACCATTATAAATACACTGGAGCACCCAGGTATAACTTATACTCTGATTCTACTAAAAAACCTGCTTAATACCCTTGCTAACTTAAGCATCGGAGTCCCTTGCAGGTACCACCACCCTCCGGTGACAAAGGATCAGCAGCATAAACGGTCCAACAAGTCAAACGCAACAGCTCCGGCCGCCACCCACCAGCCGGACACATCCACTCCGACCAGTATAGAAGATCTCGTCTGAGATCGACCTGCAGTTTCAGGTAACCCTCGGAATATGGGAGTCATCCATCCTTGATCCTGACCTGTTATGGCTAGGACTTTTTCTTCTTCCGAGATTGACTGACTCTGCAGTATTTCTTGGATGAGGCTTCTATTGTTGCCCCCTGATTTGGTGCTGGCTAGCTTTGAGAGTGCGTCAGCTCGGACATTCTGTTCTCGGGGTATGTGACGGACCTCATATTCTCCGAGTTGTCCGAGCTGTTCCCTGATTTTGTCCAAGTACTTTTTCATGGTGGGGTCTTTGGCTTGGTAGCTCCCTGCTATTTGTGAAGTGACTACTTGTGAGTCGCTGAAGATGGTAAGCTTTTGAGCTCCAACCTCCCTAACCAGCTTCAAACCAGCTAATAGTGCCTCATATTCCGCTTGATTGTTTGAGGCAGAAAACCCGAATTTGAGGAAAAGTTCAATTTGAGTCCCTTGGTTGCTTTCAATTATCACACCTGTGCCACTTCCATTTTTATTTGAGGAACCGTCCACGTAGAGGTTCCATTCTGTGGGGATTTCCGGGGTGTCTGTAAATTCTGTAATGAAGTCGGCCAGGTATTGTGATTTAATGGCTGTCCGAGCTTCGTATTGAAGATCAAATTCGGACAACTCGACGACCCATTGCAAGATTCTACCTGCTAAGTCCGTTTTCTACAAAATCCCCTTTATGGGCTGGTTGGTCCGAATCCTAATAGTGTGAGCTTGGAAGTACGGATGAAGTCGCCGAGATGTTAGTATGAGGGCGTAGGTAAATTTTTCTATTTTTTGGTAGTTCAGCTCGGATCCTTGTAATGCTTTACTGATGAAGTATATGAGTTGTTGCCCACTGTCGTCTTCTCGAACTAGCGCTGAGGCTACTGCTCGACTTCCTACCGCGAGGTACAATATGATTGGTTCTCCTTTCCGTGGCCGAGTTAGGATAGGTGGTTGTCCCAGGAATCTTTTGAACTCTTGGAAGGCTTGCTCGCACTCCGTTGTCCATTCAAACTTTTTTCCTTTCCTTAGAGTGGCGTAGAAGGGGAGAGATCTTATTACCGATCCGGCTAGAAATCTGGACAAGGCTGCCAACCTCCCGTTGAGTTGTTGCAACTCTTTGACGCAAGTCGGGCTTTTCATGTCGAGTATGGCCTAGCATTTATCCGAATTTGCTTCGATTCCTCTTTGTGTGAGCATAAAACCCAGGAATTTGCCAACTTCTACTGCGAAGGTGGATTTTGCAGGATTGAGTCGCATGTCATGCCTTCTTATAGTGTCGAACACTTGGGTCAGGTCGGACAATAGCGTCTCTTCACTTTGTGTCTTTATTAACATGTCGTCCACATAGACTTGCATGATTTTTCTGATATGATCCGAAAAGACTTTATTTATTAACCTTTGGTAAGTAGCTCCCGCATTTTTAAGACCGAAAGGCATTACGATGTAGCAGTAGTTTGCTTTTGGGGTTAGGAATGAAGTTTTTTCTTGGTCGGGTGGATGCATTGGAATTTGATTGTATCCCGAATACGCGTCCATGAACGATATGTATTTATATCCAAAGGAGGCATCCACTAGGGCGTCGATACTTGGGAGTGGATAAGGATCTTTTGGGCAGGCTTTGTTGAGATCAGTGTAGTTGGTGCACATTCACCACTTTCCGTTTGATTTTTTCACCAAGACGACGTTAGCTAGCTATAGTGGGTACTTGACTTCTCTTATGAATCCTGCCTCTAGTAGAGCTTGTACCTGCTCTTCCACAGCTTGGGATCGTTCTGGTCCAAGTTTTCTCCGTCTCTGTTGTACTGGCCGAGATTCTGGGTAGAACGCCAATTTGTGGCACATTAATTTGGGGTCTATGCCTGGCATGTCTGCAGCTTTCCATGCAAAGAGGTCGACGTTATCTCGTAAGAACTGTATGAGTAATTCTTCTATGTCTCCTCTTGGAATCGTACCAATATTGGTTGTTTTGTCCGAGGTGTCTCCAATCTGGATTTTCTCTACTTCACTTTCGGGTTGTGGGCAGAGTTCTTCTTGCCTCTGAACTCCCCCCAGTTCTATTGTGTGAAATTCCTCTCCTCTGCCTCTGAGGTTTAGAATTTCATTGTAACAGCGGCGCGCCATCTTCTGATCTGCTTTTATTGTAGCTATCCCTTCTGCAGTTGGGAATTTCATGCATAAATATGGAGTTGAGACTATTGCGCCGAGTTGATTCAATGTTGTCCGACCTATTAGGGCATTGTAGGCTAAACTCACGTCGACTACGGTGTAGTCTATCTTGAGTGTTCTAGATTGGTTTCCTTTTTCGAAGGTAGTGTGTAGTGAGATGTATCCAAGTGGTTGAACTGGGTTGTCTCCTAGTCCGAACAGACTGTTTGGATATGCTCTAAGTTCTTTTTCTTCCAGGCCAAGCTTGTCGAAGGCAGTTTTGAACAAGATGTCGGCGGAGCTCCCTTGGTCTATCAGTGTGCGGTGGAGATTTACGTTTGCCAGTATAATAGTGATGACCATGGGATCATCGTGTCCTAAGATGATACCGGATGCGTCTTCTTTGGTGAAAGTGATTGCCGGGATGTCGAGTGCTTCCTCTTTCCCCTCAACATGATATACTTCTTTGAGATATCTTTTGCGAGATGACTTGGAGATTCATCCTCCCATAAATCCGCCGTGTATCATGTGGATGTGTCTTTCTGGTGTGCGAGGTGATCGCTCGGTTCGTCCGACATATTCGTCTCTTCTTCTTTTTCTTTGTTCATCGTCCCGGGTGGCCAGGTACCGATCTAGTTTTTCCTCTCTTACTAATTTTTCTATGACATTTTTTAAGTCAAAACATTCGTTGGTTGAATGCCCGCGGATTCGATGATATTCACAATATTCGGTCCAATTTCCTCCTCCTTTTTTGCCTTTGAGTGGTCGAGCTGGGAGTATTTTTTCAGTGTGGCAAACTTCTCTGTAGACATCCACAAAGGACACCCAAAGAGGGGTGTAATTGTGGTATTTTTTTATTTTTTTCCCATGTCGATCTTCCTTCTTTTTGGACTCTTTATCCTTATCCCAGGAGGGATAGGTGAATCCAGATTTAGAGGTCTCTCCTAGTCGAGAGTTTTCTTCCATGTTGATGTACTTCTCTGCTCGTTCTTGCACTTCGTTTAGAGATGTAGGGTGTTTTTTCGATATAGATTGACTAAAAAGTCCCTCTCGCAAGCCATTGATGAGGCCCATAATGGCAGCCTCTGTTGGTAGGCTTTGTATATCCAGGCATGTTTTGTTGAATCTTTCCATGTAACTGCGAAGACTTTCCCGATCTCCTTGCTTAATTCCTAATAGACTTGGGGCGTGTTTAGCCTTATCTTTTTGGATGGAGAATCTGGCCAGAAACTTCTTGGCTAAGTCGTTGAAGCTTGAAATGGACCTAGGAGGTAGATTGTCGAACCACCTGATTGCTGTCTTTGTTAAAGTATTTGGAAAGGCTTTGCAGCGAACTGCATCTGAGGCGTCGGTGAGATATATTCTACTTCTAAAATTGCTGAGATGATGGCCGGGATCTGTAGTGCCATCGTACAGAATCATGTCCGGAAGTTTGAAGTCCTTAGGGATTTTGGTCTTCATGATCTCCCTAGTGAATGCGTCTTGATCCTTGCGAGAGTTGTCCTCAGGGGTGGATCGAGTAGCTTTGGCTTTGAGATCGGCTTCGAGTTTTAGAAGTTTATCTTCTAATTCTCGGCGTCGCCTTATCTCCCTTTATAGATCCTTCCCAGCTTCTCGCTGATGTTGGGCTTCTTTTTCAAGTTGCTTTAAACGATCTTGAAGCGCCTCTATTGCTCTCGAATTTGGTGAGTTTTTGTCCCCGTTAGATTCCGGGGTATCTTTCGGTGTAGTGTTCGCATTTTTGTGCGGCGTTCTATCCTCTAGATCTGAATCGTGGTCGTGCATGGTCGTCCGCCATGGTAATGGGATGACTTCCAGGTCCCCAGCAACGGCGCCAATGTTCCGAGGGTTACCTGAAACTATAAGTCGATCTCGGACGAGATCCTCTGTACTGGTCGGAGATGACGTGTCCGGCTGGTGGGTGGCGGCCGGAGCTGTCGTGTCCGACTTGTGGGACTGGCTGCACTGCTGATTCCTTCGTCACCGGAGGGTGGGGGGTACCTGCAAGAGACTCCGATGCTTAAGTTAGCATGGGTATTAAACAGGTTTTTAGTAGAATCAGAGTATGAGTTATACCTGGGTGCTCCAGTATATTTATAATAGCGTGGGCTGACCTTCTTAGATAAGATAAATTAGTTATCTTATCTTATCTTATATTATCTTTGGGTGAGGTCAGCTTTATCTTCAAGGGAACCGCCTTTATCTCTATAGGCTTGGACTGCCTTTGGACTTGGGTCGTGTTTCTCTATTTGGGCCCTTTACTGGGCTTTCCTGGCAGTTTGACCGAGCTCTTTGAGAAGAGGTCGGATAGTCGGACCTGAAGAAGTCGATCGCCTTGTCGCTAAACATCTCGGGTCGAATAGCTCGACCCAAGGTATGAATAGTTATTGATACACTAGCATATATTATACTGAAGATATTTATTTATCGAACGAAAATATTAAAAAAGTTGATATCTAATTCATAAAATATTGTTTTCAAGATTTGAATTTAAAATTTTTTTAGTTAAATAAATTATAAATTATCTGTCATCTCAATTAATTCAATTTTTATTATTTTTATACATATATAATAAATAAAAAAATTAATTAACATGCATGTTAAAAAAAATACATTTTTTTATAAGTAACATTTTTAATAATATTTTTAAATTTATTTCAAATATTTGAAAATATTCCGAGAAAGTTTTTTTTAACGTATTTTACTATTTTACAAGACACAGCGTACTTCGCAGGGCTTAAACTGTAAAAGACCCAATCCAAAGAAGGCTCTTTTCCCTTTTTCATTAGAAGATAGATTCTTCCTTCTTCTTCTTCTTCCGATTCTCCATTCTCTCTCTCTCTCTCCACGCGCATAAGAAGAGAGACATGTCAACATAATAACGAAGCATCTTTCATTCTCACAAACACAGAATCAGAAGCAAAGGGGGGAAAACATTGATTTTTGTTTTGTTTTGTTTTGTTTGGTTATGTTTTCTTCTTCGGAGTGGATTTGTGGAATCGGAAGGACGAAACGAGCGAGGATCGAAGCGAGGGGCATTTGAGTAATTTCAGCTCCCTCTCCTCCTCCTCCTCCATGATCTCATCGAGTTACTTGAACAGCAACAACGACAGTCCCTTCATCTCCGGTGGCAGTGGCGGCGGTGGCGGCAGCGGCAGGGGCAGGCTATCGTTAATCATGGCTGCGGTGGCCGCGCCCTCCACTCCGGCGGTGGTGTTCACGGCCTTGGCTGGCCTCGCTCTCGTCGCTGTCATCTTCTACGGTGCTAGTAGGTAAAACCGAAGAAACCCTCAAATGAACCAAAAAGGGGAAAAAATTTAGGGATTGAGAGAGAGAGAGAGCGCGCATCGCGAAACCCCTAGCTAGCTCACTCACTCTTTCTCAGACATAGATGATGTTTTCGATTCCAATTTTGTTAATCTAAAAAAAAAGTGTAAATTGGAAGACAATTTTTATAGATGAATCCTCTTAGACGAAGTAACAATTCGAATTCTTCGTCTTCGAATTCCTCCCCTTCTTCATCATCGTCGTCGTCATCGTCTTCATCGTGGATCCATTTGCGTTCGGTTCTATTCGTTGTCACTTCTTCCTCACCAGCGTCTTGTTCCACCTCTGATCGGTGAGTTCCTCTTCCTCTACTCTCTCTCTTTCTCTCTCCTTTTTCTTTGTTCTGTCACTTGTTTTCTTCTTCTTTAGCTTTGTTTGAGCCATGAGATTTGGTTAAACTCAGATATCTATTACTTTTGTGTTTTTGATTTTTGTACCAGATCTCCAGTTTTGGACATCCCCAAAGTTGCTATCAGTGTCAGCTTAGGGTTGATCAGCTTGTGTTGTTTTGGGTCTTTGTGCCTTTGCACTTCCCTCTTTCTAATTTTGGGGGTCTCTTTGTTCGGCGGCATTTCCGTATCTCGTTGTTGTGGTTCTGCTAAAATGGTTGGAATCACAACTTTTTGTTTCCGTTTTCTGTTTTTATGATATGTCTGCGAAGGGCGTCAGAAAGGAAGTAGTTGAGGAGGACGAGATAGTGAGAGGGACACGGATCTTTTTCCTTTGGCTTTGGGTTGGGGGTATTATCGGTTTTTACCTTTTTTGATAGGGTTGTCAAGCACAAGTTCCTATCTTCTTACCTTGAACTTGTTTATCATCTGATTCCCATTCCCAACTGTCTAATCAGTTCACTATGCTTGGAGGAAATGTAACTTGATGAGGATGATGAATTGATGATCTTGTTTCGGATTTCAAAACCCCTATACATGCAGTATGGTCCTGCTTGTAACTTCCATTGTTCCTGAGCCGTCAAGGGAAGATCTGTGCTAGGGTCTATTTTAGTGAGCAAGTTCGTCTGGAGAATGGTGAAATGGATTTTGAGCCCAGTTAAATTTTTGGAGTCTAAGATTATTTAAGAAAAATGTTATAATCAGTCTGTCAATATCCTGCATCATGAATCATGGGTTTGGTCTTAAGTATTCTCGATATGTATCTGAAGGATGTTGATGTGTTCAAGTCTTCAGGAACAATCTTTTCTAATTGATGTCTTTTAGTCTTTTTCTTTAATACTGCCACCCTCAAGTGCCCATAAATTTTATATTGAATAGTTTTGTTCCTTTTAATCCTCAGGTTAAAAAAGGTTAACGAAACTATCATAGTCCTGTGGTTGAGATTTGTAATAATTTGTTTGTATTTTTTTAAGACTTCAGTTAGTAATTTTAGCGTTACAGTATTATACAGAACGGAAAAACATGATTATTAGTGAGTCCTGAAGTTCACATTGAGCTGCGATTCCAAAGATGAATTAGGCAGTATTGGTTCCTGTATTGGATTGATCCTTCTCAAATTTGTTGTAGTTGGTTTTCATATGTAGGTGGAAGTAGGAAACATTGAATGCATTTAATTATTTTAGCATGAAGGCTGAAAATAGTTCCTTACTTTGGATACTTCATTCTGAAAAAAAAAAAGAATATTTATAAAATTGTAACCTCCGATGGGCTTGAAAAAGTTAATCTAGTACTGTGACATGCTTTTTATCTGCAAGAGTATCTTCGCTCATTTTATGTGTAGTTTAGTTTCTCACTACTCAAAATATCTTAACTCGTTTGCTGCTTTATCGTAATCTAAAAGTCATCTACATACAGGCAGTACTAATGAATAATTCTTTTTTGACAAAATTCCAGAGGTCGTCTTAAATCACCATGGTCACGTAGGAGAAGAAAACATGCCCTTTCACCTCAGCAGTGGAAGAGCTTGTTTACACTGGACGGAAAACTCCGTGATGGTGGAATTAAGTTCCTGAAAAGAGTTCGCAGTGGAGTAAGTTTCCTTTTACTTATCTTTCTTGAATGATCGCAAAATGTGTGTTCTGTGTTTTCATTTTGGAATTAAATACATTATTAAAATCTGGTGCAGGGTGTTGATACTAGTATCAGGGCTGAAGTTTGGCCATTCCTACTTGGAGTGTAAGCATACTATCTTCCATGTTTCATTTCTTTATAATCTTTTCTACTTATTTTCTTGCGTACTTGAGATCTAGGAAACGTGGAATTGAATTGGACACGTGTAGACACACATTCAGCAAAATTTGCAATTCCCAATTATTATTGAAAATGTTTATCACCTGTTTCTTCTATTGGGGTTTGTAGTCTGCCCCATAACTTTGTTTATTGAGTCTTTCATTTTGTGATAGCCCAAACTCTGTGCTTTCATTTGAGGGAACATTTATAACCTTCTGCTTTCTTTTAGACTCTACTATATTTCCTTTCCCCATTCATTTCTACATGCATTCATTTGTTTAGGCAGACTTTTGTATAAATACTGATTACATTGTTCATCTGAACAGTTATGACTTGGACAGTACCAAAGAAGAGAGAGATATCATAAGAACTCGAAATAGGTAGGCATACAAGTTTGATCCGAATTCAATGTTTCAATCCATTGTGTCTGTATAGTCTTCAATTTATTTTTGTTTGCTTATACTTCTCTCCTGTATGTCCTGTTTAATATAATTTTTTTTTGGTGCAAAATCTTTAAATACAGAAAGGAATATGAGAAACTCCGCAGGCGATGCCGCCAACTTCTAAAGCAATGCAATGAGAGCTTTAAGTTAAACGAAATTGGTGAAATAAGCTATGAAGGAGATGGTGAGAGTCTTATTCAAGCTTCTGGTTCTCCTAGTTCTGAAGATGCAACGAGTGCTAGGCAATCCCTTTCCAGTGAGGAAAGGAGCCCAGATGTTGAATATTCAGATGATCCGTCTAGTGCCCTGTTGGAAGGGAATGATGTCAACAACGTTGATGCAGCATCGGATACTGATTCTACTGATTCAGATTCCTCTGATGGTCCTGAGGTAATTCAGACTTCTCCTTCTAATGAATTTCAGGAGGATAACACTTCCAAGACAGCTTCTACAGAAATTTCTTCATCCCAAATGAATGGCCCATCAAGACTACCAAACAATGAAGATTTTGCCACTTGGCAACGGATCATCCGACTAGATGCAGTACGTGCCAATGCAGAATGGATACCATTTTCACCTTGTCAAGCTGTTATACCAGAGAGCAGGGCAATCCGATCTGCTGAGGCTGTTGGATTGAAGGAATATGGGCACTTAGAACCCAATAGAATTTTCCATGCTGCCCGATTGGTTGCTATTCTTGAAGCATATGCATTATATGATCCAGAAATCGGCTACTGCCAGGGTATGAGCGATCTGCTGTCTCCAATAGTTAGTGTTATATCAGAAGATCACGAGGCCTTCTGGTGCTTTGTTGGATTCATGAAGAAGGCACGCCAGAACTTTAGGCTTGATGAGGTGGGTATCAGGAGGCAACTTGATATAGTAGCAAAGATAATCAAGTTCAAGGATTCTCACTTGTTCAGACATCTGGAGAAGCTTCAGGCCGATGATTGCTTTTTTGTGTACAGGATGGTGGTTGTGTTGTTTAGAAGGGAATTGACATTTGAACAGACTCTCTGCCTTTGGGAAGTAATGTGGGCAGATCAAGCAGCAATCAGGGCCGGCATTGGGAAATCAGCATGGAGCAGAATCAGGCAGCGTGCTCCACCAACAGATGATTTATTGCTGTATGCAATAGCGGCTTCAGTGTTGCAGAGGAGGAAATTGATTATTGAGAAGTATAGCAGCATGGATGAGATCATCAAGGAATGCAATGGTATGGCTGGACACCTTGATATTTGGAAGCTGCTGGATGATGCGCACAATTTGGTCGTCACTCTTCATGATAAAATGAAACTAGAGACATCATTTCGATGACTGCAATTGATTCATGAGCAAGAACAAGAACAGGTATTAGTTACAAAAGATCTTCACTTCCATGTGAGGCTGGCAGATTTTTCTTCTGCATAAAAAATAAGCACTGCAAATTTCTGGGTTTAGCACCAAGAGTATGAGGTCTGCTGTTACTTGTTTAAAACTTGCCACTTCTTATTTACGATGTTGGTTAATCTGGGGATGAAAGTTTAGCTAGATTTACATGGCATCCTTTTCCCTCTTTTTTTTTTTTTTAAAAAAAAAAAAGCCTTTTCTTTTTCT
>NC_029791.2:112697070-112700783 GCF_000816755.2 Arachis ipaensis
ATATTAGTAATTGATTTTGGTATATAATTAAACTAAAAGTTTTTTTACATCGTGTTAGGGTAAGTTTTTTTTATGTAACAAATCTATAATTATAGGGTTCTGTAAATAGAAAATTCATTTAGGATTTATGCCTAGAAAAGGAAGTTTATATTCATGCATTTTACAAGTTTTGATTTCCTTAGGGTAAATTGAAAAATTTAGTTGCAACTTAAACATGATTTGGTTTCAGCGTAGAAAGAAAATTTACTTGTAAAATAACAATATATTTTTTTATTGTACACCAAAAAATTGTACGATGCTGTTATAGTTTCAAATTAAGAGTATTTTATGATGTGTCCACAATCACGGTGTTAATTTCCTAGAAGTAATATTGTTGTAATTCAACACTTCATTTGAGAACTATATATTAAATTTAGAATGGAGGTTTTGAAATTAAATTCGGCAATAAATATCATAAGTCGAATCTAAAAAAAGTCATCATAAATTCATAATTGATAGCTGAAATTGATTATGCACATTTGGTTTACAATTGATTACCTAGAGAATTATTCTCTGATACCATGAATTAAGCAAACTATTATAGTGAATTACTCAGGTTTGAAGATAATATTTGTCATTTGTTAATCATATAGGGAACTAACATTTTTTACTTTCACGTGACTGCATGATTACTTCACGTGGTGGAGCCAGATTTGCCGTAATAGGTCTTGTCTTGGCAGGATATTGTGTTGTTACATATTTTGCTTGTAAATTGCCTACATCATGTGTCCCCTTGTGTGCCCTGAACCTTACTTGACAATATTCCCGATCAGAGGCACCGACATACACTTGCGGCACCGGCGCAAAACATATGCAGTAGAGGGTGTAGCTGGATGTCGAGAAGGAGGAAGAGGAGGTTGTTGAGTATCGCCGACAGGAGAAGGCATTTTAATTTCAACAAAATGGAGAAATTTCGTAGCCTTGAGAAATGTGTGTTACCCAGGTGAGGCATTCAGTGCTTCAACATCAACACATCAAAAAATATGTGAGGTCTGAGAGCAAGTTGAGGAACCTTAGAATGTTGAAGTAACATCTTTCTCAACCATCTTAACCTTTGCGCCGACCGTCTCATCCACGACAACTTCATCCTCAAACTACACTCTCAAATATCCTCTCAACGTTTCCTTAAACCAAGAATTCCAATGGAAAGAAGAGTCAAACATTTGGCTTAAAATAGGAAGAGAATAACAATTTTAGATTGTGAATCTTCTAATTCTTCAATTCTAAGGAGAGTCTCTCAAGGTTTCAGAAAGCTCAAGCAACTCAACCTAAGAAGTAGGTTGCAGAATTTGAGATTGCTAAACTCGAGGTTCCCACATTAGAATCTATGGCAGAAGTTGCTATGGCACGAGTTGAATCTAAAGTTCAAGTTGTACAAGAGGAAGTTGTTACACAAATTGAGAAATGAGAATGCACAAGCTCAGAATGGGGAATAAGTGCATGCTAAGATACAAGCTGAAATAGCACATGTTGAAGAACTATAAAAAGTATAATTTGAGGAATAAGATTAAGAACAGGTTCAAAATGCTTATTGCTACTCAGATCTGGCTCGGTCCAAAATTCAGAACTTAAAAAAATTTATTTATTTAAAAAAAAAAGGATGGCAAAATCAGTTATATGATGTCTGGAAGTAAACAATTTTTTATTACCACCCACTCAAAAGCTGATATAACGCGATGATTATCAGTGGTTAAGAGAAAAGGGATTGGATCTTGTCCCTTTTTTCTCTTTCTCCTGTGAACTTACTTTTTGTTATGAAAATACAGAAGATATTTTGGTTTTGTCTCTTAATTAGGTAGGCAATACTTTTATTTTGTCTCCAATTGTGCAGAATAAAAAAAACAGAGAATAGTGTAGAGATTGACACACATATATATCTTGGTTCAACTATCTAGTGCAATGTAACATACATCTAATCTCCCAGTGACGGAATTTCACTATCTTTTTAACAGATTGCAATCACCAATTCTCCTTAGAATCTACCCAATCCTATTTGGGACAAAGTCCAAATTCTAACCTAATCTGAACTTGACTAAGACTCAACTTAGCTTTCAACAGTAAAGTGCTAACCCAACTTGCAAGAGAATCTCCACAAGATCATGACACAAAACAAAAATCCATACCGAGAATTTCTGAGATAACCATGACTTTTTCTCTAAGTCTAGTTCATTGCCTTTTTTTCACTCATTGATTTTTCATATAAACATCACCATGTTTACCTTTTTTAATGAGACTCAGACAGACTAAACTGAAAAAAAGAAATACAAAATGGTAACCATGAAAGAGAAGAACTTAGAACAGGAAGCTATGAAAACTGAACCAAGTGCTTTATTCCACTCTCTTTGCTCAACCCTTAGTTATTCACCTTTATTATAGAAGAGTGAAGCCTCCAAAGTTTGAACCAAGTTCAACACTTGGGTTGTCTTCTTTCTCTTTCATCAGAGCTCGTAGCGGCGTAGTCAGTGGAGAGAGAGAAAAGGCCGAATCTTTGACATGCAACATATCTTTCTCTTTCATTCTTTTTTTTCAAGTTCCTTTGATTTTGACCGTGAATCTTTTCTTTAGCTCCAAGTTTGGTTTTGGACCGTAGATTTAAGGCAGAGCATCATTGACTTCTTCTTTTCCATGGTTTCTTGATTTGTGCTTGAAGTTCAGTAGATTTCTTCACGGTTGTTTGGTGTAGCACAGATGGGAAAAGTAACTTTTGAAGATGCTCTGTCCGAATGGGATTTGCTTCTTTGTTGTAGCTCTTCTTCTTGCTTGAAATTGGAAACTAGCTTTTGGTTCTTCGCCGAGCCCTAGTTTCGGATCTTTCCTCTTTCTTCTTTCTTGATTCAGTGACTTGATGTGATAGGGAAGAGAGAGAAGAGAGAGAGAAAGAATATGTGTTCGGTGGAATTGAAAATGAAATCAAATAAATTAAATTTTGATTTCTTAGCTTGTGACTCAGTGATGTGTATGGATTTGGGTGTTGAACCACCGAATGGACTAGTGAAAGTTTTGGACTTGTTTCGGTTTTTTCTTCTTGGTTTAGTCATATACCATTCTTGGGTTAGATTGAAGTAAGTGAGTTATATGGATGTAGATGGTGTTGGTCAAAATATATGTGGGCTTGCTTAATGGGCTTGTTTCAATAGGATCAAATTCCTGCATACTTAACCAAACAAATTACACAAACAATTGATAATCACCTAATAATGTTTGTTCATCTCTTTAATTAAGTTTTTGTTTTCCAAACTCAACAATCTCCCCCTTAATGACAAACATTATTAAAAAATGAGTTGAAAGAGATTGAAGGTAAGAAACTTCTCTTTGATAATTTATTTAATATGAAGCTCCCCCTATCTTTTGATCACTAAACTCCCCCTAAAGTTTGCTTTTAATAATCTATGGAATCAAAGTGAAAATAATTCCAGACAACCAATAGTTTTGCAAATAGTTCCAAATCATCACATCTTGTTTGTTTTTACAAAAAAAAAAAATCATCAAACACCCTTAAGAATCAAATATCAATAACTGAAAGAAAAAATTAGATAGATTTTTTACAAGTTCAAAACAGATGCAGCCATTCAAAACAAAAGCAATTTTCACATGTTCAAATTAGAGGAGACAATTTTAGCAGCCCCGTTTTCAAGTCATTTTTTTTGTTCCTTTTCTCCCCCTTTTTGTTAGTA
>NC_029791.2:112700879-112717129 GCF_000816755.2 Arachis ipaensis
ACAGAATTAATGAGCTAGTCCTATTACACTCATCCAAAACACAGCATGTAAAGCAGTGTCCAGAGCACTAAAAATAGTGTCATCATAGAAGAGTTCAGAAAACAGAATTAACAGCAGAGTAGCAATCTTTCAGTAGTAGCGGGAGACTCAAGCTCAAGCATCAGAGTCCTCTTCTTCAGTGCCCAATACATCTTCTTTTTCTGATATCTCCTGATCCTCATCAGGTGAATTAAGGTGCTTCAAAAGTACCTTAATTCTGTCATGGGATTTCATCAAAGATTTTTCAGTTTGAATTGCAATCTTTCGAGTTTGTTTGCTTGATTGGACAATCTGTTTGGTCATAGACACAAACTCTTGAAGGACATCTTTGACAACCCCAGCAATCAAGTACTTGTGGGAGTTAGAAGTACCAGCCACTGAAGGTGAGGAAAGGCTTTCATCTTCACTTTCATCCAAAAATGGATCTTTAGTGGTCTTAGTGCTCTTTTCTTTGACTTGTTCCATTGCACCACCGCCCTTTAGTGATGAAACTTTATTTTCGACAGGCTCATTACTCAGATCAATTAAAAAATATTCAAAGATGCAAGTCAGAAATATTCCATAAGGAAGAGAAATATTTTTCTCACTTCTAACACAGTCTAGCATATGACGGATCATGAGGTAGGCAAAAGAATCAGAGCAAGATACGAAATAGCATAAAGTACCAAAATGTCACATATTGTAACGTGCTGGTATGAACCATTTTGAGGCAAAAGAATGTGTGTGATGATTCGATGCAGTTGAGCTCTATCAGGACCCAGAGATTTATGAGTGGTAATCATACCATCCATAAGTGAAAAATTTCACAAATACTAGCCAGGACATCCTGATGAGAGACACCTAGATGGTCATCCCATTTTCCAGAAATGTATGCTCTCACTCCGATGTCTTCATAACCGAGGGCATCACTAATGGTCTCCTTATTCAAAACAATTTGACAACCCTTGATATAAGAGTGAATTTTTCACTCATGAAAAAGAAAGTTGGTATAAAATTCTCTGACCAAATTCAGATATAATGGTTTTCAGATTTTGAAAATATTTTTCTATTTCAAAAGATGAAAGTTAACTTTGAAATCAATTCCTTTTTTAGCCAGAGCATCAAGGTCAACAAAAAAATAGAACAGAAAATACGATTTGAAATTACTTGTTTGTGAAACTCATAATCTATACAGGAAGAGAAGCGGAGAGGATCATAATGAGAGTGACAAAGTTTACCAAAGGAGGTTTTGTAATCAAGGGAGTCAAGGTTAGGAGGTTTCCTGATAGGTTTGAGAACTGGTCTTCTGGAGCCCTTGGAGGGACAACTTGATGAAACAGAATGACCTGATGGATGAGGGTTAGAGCGTGGAGGAGGATACGGTGGGCGATCTTCTTCATGCATGAGACCCTTTCCTTTTCCTCCCTTAGCCTGAGATGACTCGGCCCCCTTTTGTGCTGAGAAAGCCCTAGGATGAATGGTCTTTCTTGCAATAGATTCCATCAGTTGAGGTGACTGAGAAAAAGACGAGTGAGAATAAATGTGTATGTGAGTGTGTGATCGAGGTTTCTTTGAATGAGGAGGGTTGTGAGGAGGTATATAGGTGCCAGTGCCTCTTCTAGTAGCAACCTTCATTCTCATAATGAAGAAGAAAAAAGTGAATAGAGGGGAGAGAGAACAGTGCAGTGGAGTAGTGGAGAAGAGAGAGATTTTCTTAATTAAGAAACCGTCTTTAATGCATAATGAAAACTTCTCTTGAAAACATGAATTTATTCAATAAAACGGGTTTCAAGGGAAATTTTGAAATTAAAAAAAATATGCAGTTTTTGCAACGTCATAACATGATGAATTTGAAAGATAACTGACAGATATGACTTGAAATAGAGAAGAAAGAGAAAGGGAAACAAAATTTTAATTTTCATAATTTAATGATCAAGGTAAGTATGAGGCCCACTTCATTAAGCAAAGCTTATCTCACTTAGGCTCAACGGTGATGAAGAATCACTCGATACCACTTTGAGTCTTATTTCAAGCTCATATCTCAGAAGATTTCTGAGCCTTGTTCAAGCCTTATAGAGAAGTTCATCATTTTCCCAGCTTAGTTTTCCTGCGACCTGAGAGATAAAAATACAGAGATACATTAGATTTAATCCATTGACTTGGCATCCACCAATCCTAGTGCAATTCTAAGTTTACAAAATCAATTTTCACACAAAAGTTTTGTGAAGATAAGAGCCAATTGATCTTCTGATTTTACAAATTGAATGTCAATAGTTTCCTTTTGCACATATTCTCTTATAGAATGAAATCTAACTTCAATGTGCTTGGTTCTTGAGTGTAGAACAGAGTTTTTGGAAATGTTTATGACACTTAAGTTATCACTAAATAAAGGGATACTATCTATTTTCAGTTTGTAATCGGCAAGCTGTGTCTTGAGCCATAATAATTGAGAACAGCAAGAAGAGGCTGAGATGTATTCAGCCTCAGCTGTTGATAAGGAAACAGTAGCTTGTTTCTTACTTGACCAAACATTCAAGGATTGTACAAAGAAACAACAGATCCCTAAAGTCCTTCTTCTATCTACCCGATCACTCGCAAAATCTGCATCATAGTATCTAACTACACAAAAATAATTAGTTCTAGGATGCCATAAACTAAGGTCATATGTGCCTTTAATATATCTAATGATCCGTTTAACAACCGAAAGATGTGATTCTTTTGGTTGAGACTGAAATCGAGAGTATACACCCACACTTTGAACAATATTTAGTCTAGAGGATGTTAGATACATAAGAGATCCGATCATTCCTCTATACTGTGTCTCATCAACATCTTTTTCATCTTTATCCTTGTCAAGTTTTGTATTAGGATGCATTGGTGTACTCATGGGTTTAGAGCTTTCTTAATTGAACTTTTTTACCAATTCATTGGCATATTTACCTTGGTGCACAAAAATGTCACTAGAAGTTTGTTTGATTTCCAAACTAAGGAAGAATGTGAGTTCTCCCATCATGCTCATATCAAACTCACTAGTCATTAGTTTTTCAAATTCTTCACACAAGGATTCATTTGTCGATCCAAACACAATGTCTTCCACATACACTTGAACAAGTATAAAATGATCATTAGATTCTTTTCTGAAGAGAGTAGTATCCGTAGTACCCATTTGAAAATCATTTTGTAACAAAAAGGAACTAAGCCTTTCATATCAAACTCTAGGAGCTTGCCTCAAACCATAAAGTGCTTTTGCAAGTTTAAAAACATGGTTTGGAAATTCTTTGTTTTCAAAATCGGGGGATTGGGCTACGTATACTTCTCTATCAATAAAGCGATTTAAAAATATACATTTGACATCCATTTGAAAAGTTTAAAACCTTTGTAGGCAGCACATGCAATCAATAATCTTATTGCTTCTATTCTAGCCACCAGAGTAAATGACTCATCAAAGTCAATGCCGTCTTCTTGATCGTACCCTTGGGCTACTAATCTAGCCTTATTTTGAACCACACTACCATCTTCACCCAATTTATTTCTAAAGATCCATTTGGTACCAGTTACCTTCTTTCTATTTGGGTAAGGCACGAGAGTCCAAACCTCATTCTTTTCGAATTGGACTAACTCTTCTTCCATAGCCTTAACTCATGATGGATCTTTAAGAGCTTCTTTCACATTTTGGGGCTCCAAATGGGACAGTAATGCAAAATTGTTGATTTCGGCTTTCTTCTTGCTAGAGGATCTTGTGGTGACTCCATAGGACGGATCTCCAATAATGAATTTGTGGGGATAGTTCTTCAAGAACTTCCACTCTCTAGGCTTTTGAGATGTGGTTTCTGTTTGGCTTTGATTCGGTTCTGCAACATTTACATTTTCAGAATCTCCTGCTTCTTCAGGAGACAAAATTGAATTATCTCCTACATCTTGAACAGTAGGGTCAGAAGTAGGATTTTCCACTGAGGGGAATGATTTGTCCTTTTCTTGATTCTCTTGTGGGTTCACCTCAACTTCAGTTCCTACATCATCCTCTATAACAGAACTTTGAATGATGTTAATATCACAAAATGAAACATGTATGGATTCCTCTATGGTTCTATGTTCTTTGAGATAAACTCTATATGCTTTACTAGTGGTTGAGTACCCTACAAACATACCCTCATAGGATTTTAGATCAAATTTACCAAGATTATCTTTATTGTTTAACATAAAACATTTGCATCCAAATATGTGAAAGTACTTGAGGTTTGGTGTTGTTCCCTTCCGTAGCTCATAAGGTATTTTCTTTAACATTTTTCTAATAATGGTTCTATTTAAAATATAGCAAGCTGTGTTTACAGCTTCTGTCCAAAGAAATTTTAGAACTTCATTTTCACAAAGCATTGTCCTAGTCATTTGTTGGAGACTTCTATTTCTTCTTTCAACAACTCCATTTTGTTGAGAAGTTCTAGGACATGAAAAAGTACGAGAAATTTCAAATTCATTACAAAAATTTTCAAAATCTTGATTTTCAAATTCTTTTCCATGATCACTTCTTATACAAGCAATTTTTAAATCTTTTTAATTTTGAATCTTTCTGCAAAGAGAAGAAAAGGCAATGAACGCATCTTTTTTGTGAGCTAAGAAAAGAATCCATCCCAATCTAGTGTAGTCATCAACTACTACTAAATCATAATATTTTTCTCCCAAACTTTGTGTTCTAATAGGGCCAAAAAGATCAATATGTACCATTTCCAATGGCCTGTTGGTAGAGATTCCATCCTTGGGCTAAAAAGAAGATTTGGTTTGTTTGTCCAATTGACAAGCATCACAAGTAATGTCTTTGTCAAACTTTATATTAGGAAGGCCTCTAACCAACTCTTTCTTTACAAGTTTAGAAATTTAGTATATGCTAGCATGACTTAGTTTCTTATACCATAGCCATTTTTCAGATTTCATGAAAGTGAAACATGTCACATTTTGATCTTTTAGTTCCTCTAGAGTGAGTCCATACACATTATTGCACCTTTTTACTTCAAACAATATTTCACCAGATTTTTCACACACAACTAAGCATTCCAATTTCTTAAAGATAACCAAGTATCCTAAGTCACACAGTTGGCTAATGCTTAGTAGATTATGTTTTAATCCATCAACAAGAAAAACATCATTAATAACAGAAGAAAATTTTTTACCTACTTTACCTATGGCCACAATTTTACCTTTACCATTATCACCGAAAGTTACGAAGCCTCCATCATATTTGTCAAGTTTGATGAAAAATGTAGACTTTTTGGTCATATGCCTAGAGTATCTACTGTCTAAGTACCACATGTTGTCCTTCCTCTTGGATGCTAAGCAAAGCTGCATAAAGTTCTTAAATGACCTTAGGCATCCAAATCTTTTTGGATCCTTTAATGTCAAACCATCTCCTTTGGCCAAGACCATTATAGTTATCAACTATTTTGTAAAATTTATCACCTATTTGTTCTTCAATTTATAAAACATTGAATAGGAAAATGTCCATCCCGATTGCATAAGTGACAAAATCTTTTAGGTTGCTATTCTTTAAGAAGATTTGGGCTTTGAAATCTTATGTCATTAGAAATGGAGGTCATATTTTCAAATAGTGATATTTTAAGAACTATTTCAGATTTTTCATAAATGCCCAAGTCAGCCTTTTCATAAAGAGGTTTTTGACTAGCTAGTAGGTTATTTAAATTTTTAGAACTCTGAGCAAACTGGGCTAAATCTTATTTTAGACTTTTAAGCAACCTATCATTTTCTTCAAAATAGTTCAAGTATGCAATCACTAAATACTGTTTCTCACAGCTACTAAGTTCAACCTTCAACCGCTTATCTTGTTCAATAAGATCAATAGCGGTTTTGGCTTCCCTTAATTTCTTCTTGAGAAAAGCGTTTTCAGTTTTTAAGATGTCATTTGCCGATTCAAAATCATGACACTGATTTAGAAAACTTCTTAATTTTTCAGTGAGATGATCAATCATGAGATGAAAATCTTCATTAGAGGATTCAATAAAAATTAACTCATCAATTTCAGTGTAGTCAGCCGTAAGACAGACTTAAGAACTATTTTCTGAATCCTCATCTTCATCTGAATCATTCTTCAGATCTTTCCAAGAGACCATAAGCCCATTCTTCTTGTCTTTGTGGATTTTGTCTTCCTTCTTTAGTTTGGGATAGTCAAAATTGTAGTGTCCTGCTTACAAATGATTTTGCTTAGATCATTCTTTGGTCTTTTGGAACTACTTCCCTTACCTCTTCCTCTCATTTTCATCATTCTTCTAAGTTTTTTGGCAAAAAATACAAACTCGTCATCTGATGAATCATCACAGGATTCATCACCCAGTGATTCAATAAATGATTTCAAAATAACTCCTTTCTTTTTTGCATCATTTTTCAAATGAGTGATTTCAAAAGCAAGTAATTTTTCTCTCAGTTCATCATTAAGTCATTTGACTAATGTTACCATTCTCAGCTATGACTATAGCCTTTGTTTCCCACTCTTTTGTGAGACTTCTTAGAACTTTTCTAACGAGCACGGGTTCAGAGTGTGTAATCTCCATAGCATTTAAGCCATTGATGATGATAGAGAATCTTTCGAACATATCATCAATGGATTCTCCTTTCTTCATAGAGAACATCTCGTATTCTTTACACAGCATGTCTATTCTAGTTTGCTTTACTTGGATGGTGCCTTCGTGTGTTACCTGGAGCTTATCCCATATCTCCTTTGCTGTTTTGCACCTTGATACCTTTCGGTATTTCTTAAAGTTGATTGCACAGTTTAGCATGTTGACAGCTTTGGCGTTGAGTTCTATCTTCTTTGTGTCTTCATCATTCCATTTGCCTTCAATCTTGGAAATGACAACACCATCTGCTCCAGTTTTGGTTGAGACTTGAGGACCGTTCATGATGATCTTCCATATGTTATAGTCTGCCGACTGAACAAAGATCTTCATTCTTTCCTTCCAATAGTTGTAGTTTTTTTCATTGAAGAATGGAGGTCTATTGTTTGATTATTCTTCTGTTAGAGTGTATGCCACCACGTTGGAATCATTGTTGCTTGCCATCAGGATCTTTCCTCCAAGCTCCAAAACTTGTTCTCTTTGAGACCAAGCTCTAATACCAATTGATGGTTATCAGTGGCTAAGAGAAGAGGGTTGGATCTTGGCCCCTTTTTTTCTTTCTCGTGTGAACTTGCTTTTTGTTCTGAAATACAGGAGATATTTTGGTTTTGTCTCTTAACTTGGTAGGAGATACTTTTGTTTTGTCTTCTATTGTGCAGAATACAAAAATAGAGAAGAGTGTAGAGATTGATACACAGATATATCCTGGTTCAGCTATCTAGTGCAATGTAGCCTACATCCAGTCTTTATCACAACAGTGATAGAATTTCACTATCTTTTCAACAGATTACAATCACCAATTCTCCCTAGGATCTACCTAATCCTATCTGGGACAAGTCCAGATTCTAACCAAATTTGAACTTGACTAGGACTCAACCTAGCTTTCAACAGCAAAGTGCTAACCCAAATTGCAAGGAAGTCCCCACAGGATCATGACACAAAACAGAAATACATATAAAGAATTCATGAGATAATTATGGCTTTTTCTCCAAGTCTAGCTCACTGCCTGTTCCACTCATTAGATTTTTCTTACTAACCTTACCATGTTTGCCTTTTTTAATTAGACTTAGACAGACTAAACTGAGAAAAAGAAATACAAAATGGTAACCATGAAAGAGAAAAACTTAGAACAACTTAAGAAGTTATGAGAACTGAACCAAGTGCTCTATTCCACTTTCCTTGCTCAACCATTGGTTATTCACCCTTATTATAGAAGAGTGAAGCCTCTAAGGTTTGAACTAAGTTCAACACTTGGGTTGTCTTCTTCCTCTTTCATCAGAGCTCGCAGCGGCGTGGTCAGTGGAGAGAGAGAAAAGGCCAAATCTTTGACATGCAACATACCTTTTTCTTTCATCCTTTTTCTTCAAGTTCCTTTGATTTTGACCGTGAATCTTTTGTTTGGCTCCAAATTTAGTTTTGGACTGTGGATTCAAGGCAGAGCATCATTGACTTCTTCTTTTCCATGGTTTCCTGATTTGTGCTTGAAGTTCAGTAGATTTCTTTACGGTTCCTTGGTGTAGCACAAATGAAAAAAGTAACTTTTGAAAATGCTCTGTCCAAATGGGATTTGCTTCTTTGTTGTAGTCTTTCTTCTTACTTAAAATTGGAAACCAGCTTTTGGTTCTTCGCCGAGCCCTAGCTTCGGATCTTTCCTCTTTCTTCTTTTTTGGTTCAGTGACTTGATGTGATAGGGAAGAGAGAGAAAAGAGAGAGGAAAGAGTATGTGTTCGGTAGAATTGAAAATAAAATCAAATGAATTGAATTTTAATTTCTTAGCTTGTGACTCAGTGATGTGTATGAATTTGGGTGTTGAACCACCGAATGGGCTAGTGAAAGGTTTATGCTTGTTTCGGTTTCTTCTTCTTGGTTTACTCATATACCATTTTTGGGTTAGATTGAAGTAAGTGAGTTATATAGCTAAAGATGACGTTGGTCAAAATGTATGTGGACTTGCTTAATGAACTTTTTTTAATAGGGTCAATTTTTTGTGCACTTAACCAAACAAATTACACAAACAATTGATAATCACCCAATAATATTTATTCATCACTTTAATCAAGTTTTTGGTTTTCAAACTCAACATAATAATTGTTCCTCTCAAATAAAATGTGTTATAATATTTGTTATTTTTTACTATTTTATTTAATAAGTACGTTGTTTTTCAAATTTAAAAATTATTCACAAATATGTTCATAAATTTTGATCAAATATTGTTGTAGCTTTTTTTTTTACATAGTCATTTTTGTACACCTAAAAATATAAAGAATAAATTGCACATAACATAGATAATTAAACTGCATTTAACAAAAGGACTAAAACAGAAAGTGAGATACTGAAACAAAATTAAGTCTTAATTTTTGTATAATGTTTCGTACGAAGTATATAAGATTTTGTTATATCTTAATATTATGTTTAATTTAAGGGTTAAGTACGATTTTGGATCTAAAGTATAGGTGGAAATTTTTTTCTTTCCTGATCTTTTTCTGCATAGAAAATCGTCCCTAAAATTTAAAACCAAATTTTAAAATCATCGTTTTTACTTAAATATTAAAATTTTGAACTAAATTACCCATAAAAATTATAAAATAAAAAAAATGTCTTATTAAAAAATTTCAATTTCCGTTCATAAAAATTTCAATTCTTTGTATCTCTATTTTCTAAAACATTGAAATTTTGTATTCTAAAGTTAAAATTTTAATTTTAATCTCGATCACCAAACACCATACTTAATCTCACTCCGAAAACAAACCCAGCCATAGATATCAACTATAAAATGAAAATAATATAAGAATTCAGTTATACTCTCTATAATAAAGAATAGTAATCCATTATCTTTTTAAGATCAAATTGATCCCATAATTGTTTCACCACCAATATATATATATATGATGGAAACAAATTATTAATCCACACAAAGTTAGGTACAAACCACTCGTTTCTCCTAATAACTTAACAAAAATGTTTATGAAGCATCGATACTGAATTTAAAAGAAGAAACTTATCATCCAACATAAGGTTATTCAACTGTAACGACACTAGTACAGCTGCCAAAGAAGGTTGGAAGGCATTGCGTTCCTGAACTTGAATAGTCTATAATCCAGTGTCAATGCTCAAAACACCACAAAGAAGCTAGAACAATGTCCTTTTAAATGACCCTGTATAGAATAATAATTAAAGAAAAAACACACTAGCACAGACCCTTCACAATGACATAACTAAAAACAAGAGAAAAGGACCCTAATCTTTCTTGGTGTAGTGCCTAACAGCAAAGGCTAAGCCCAATATCAGGAGAGGAACCAGGAACTGCAAAATCTTGATCACAAATTCTGGAGTCTTGTCAGGGTTATAGTTAGCTTGCTGGGGTGGAATGTAGGTGCGCTTTAATGGGACAGTTGATGCATCAATCTCCCCTATGTAGTATTTGTCCATCATGTCTCTTGCAGAATCACTGTGCCCCACATCCTCAAAATCGGTGGTTGCATCTTTCCCTGTAATGCAGAGTAGAGTATTTCAACAATACAGTTATTTTTCGTGTTTTTAGCCAGGAATTTCCTTCAGTACTCTTGTTCACAATAAGGTATCAGTAACTGAGCAAGGAATTTCCTTCAGTACTCTTCTTCACATGAAGGTATCAGTAACTGTACCATATATGACAATTGTAAATTGATAATCAATTTAAGCATAATTTGAATGACGTTTATAAAGTTTTAGCAATTCAAACAGTTGATAGATACTTGTAGCCTTAAATTTTATTTCGGTACCCGAAAATGCTCCCTTTAGTGAGCATACCTGTTGCAGATAACAAAACTTCATCACCTCCAGGATGGTCGTCCATAAAAGGGGTGACATCGTAGACCTAATATGGTTGAAGCAAAAATGTGTTAAATGGCTGATATTAATAATAACATCATGATATACTATAGAGAGCTCTTGTGTTTTGGGGGTTCTTCAACCAGAGACAAAGTTCAAAGTTATTTATAATTTTCTTACAAGGGCCTTTAGCTTGAAAATCAGTCTTCTGAATATCAATAGTACTATCTCATGTAATGTTAAAATAGAGAAAATAAATTGCCTTCTACTAGTGTGTCGAAGGGAGCATTCAGATGCATAAACAAGCCAAGAGGCTAAATTGATGTTATCGCCAACAAAAGCATGAAAGGCATTCAGATGACGGTATAAATAGTAATGTACATTGATCAAAGCTGCTACACAAACTAGTAATGCACATGCAAGAGGAGTATCTTCTTAGTAAAGCTTAATCAATGACATACAAGTAGGGGAACTCAAACCAAGTAGCAAAGCATCAGAAAAGTAGATGACAAAAGTAGGACACATGTGTAAATAATGCAGGCCAGAAACGAGTTTTACTCTGCAAAATATCACATATAGCCGGGGTTTTGGCATATGAGCTGAACAATAATGACAAGTGAACTTTTGTTACCCGGTCAATTTCATAAATAAAAATAAGATTCCGTAGCCATGTAAAAGAAAATGTAATCTTGTAAAAGTACATGAGGCAAACTCACGATAGGGATCTTGATTTGTTATTCACACAATCCAAAGTGACACAAACAAAACCCAAATAGATTTGATCAGGTTTAGAAAACCATGATGTATACAACCAAACGAAGCATTCCATTAAAAAAAAAGGAGTAAAAAATAAAAAAGTCAACAAATTTGACATACAAGTTGCATTTATTAATCATAGCCAGCAAAGATGATAAGATATTATATAGGTAAACATATCTCAGCTCACTATTATGTATACAAACATATTAAAAGTAATAATCCACAAGCAGCAGCATATGCTTGACATTTTTTCTCCCTAATTTCAATCACAATCATCCAAAGAAAATTCCTGTTCCTCCGAAAATAATAACAATAATAATAACCTTTCCATTAATAATAAGCCAGCAATCTTTGGTCTGATTGTGCTTTGCCACCTCTTCGAACTTGTGAATTTTTGGATCTGAAGCCATTTTTCCCCCCACTGCGACAAAATTCCAAACAAAAATAAAAACCTAAAACCCACAAAAAATCAAGTCAAAGCCACAGTTTTGAAAGATCTAAAGACTGAAAAAGGCAAATTCAATTATGCATTAATTCAAAGGAATTCGTGTAGGTCAAAGTACACTTACCAGAGCAGAAAGAAGAAGGAACTTCCTTTATGTTACTTTACAGATTCTGTGGAAGAGAAAACCCCTACTCTCTCTATTTCTTATGCCAATTGCCAAAAGCTTGAGAAATCTCACACTGGCTTTCGGTGAGAATTTGCTGTGTGCGCTTTATTATATATGAATTGGATTACAAAAATAACCTTGTGTTATATTCAAATTACATAATTAGACAACAGATGACAAATTGTACAGAAATTCTTAATTAAATGATACTACAATAAAACAATACAAAGCAAGAAAAAAAATAAAACAAAAAACATTTAAAAAAAATATATACTATAAAAGAAATTTTCGTTTTTATCAAGTTCCTTTGATTTACGTAACCAAAGAAAATATTAAAGCATCTGACAATGGTTTCATAATTTCATCTGTCTTTTTATCAAGTTCTTTTGATTTACGTAACCAATGAAAATATTAAGGCATCTGTCAATAATTTCATAATCTCATCTGTCAAAAAAGTTAGTTGTTCTCCTATGACTGTGAATCTCTAGTACTAGTAGTATCAAGTTGAGTTAGATTGAATTCTGAAAAGAAAAAAAAAATTTATTTATTTATTAAAAAAAAAATTTTATTAAAAAAAGTAAAATATTTGAATAGAAAATATATGAAGTATTTTTTCTAATTAACAATTCATTAAAAAAATAATTTTAATTTTTTTAAATACCATCTTTTTTAATTAAGATAAAAGAAGTTTTTTATTTCGAAAATACTTTTAAAAAAATTAAGATAAAAACACTAGGTACTTCCACAACTTAGCCTCAGCTCGAAGAAGGAATAATCGGATTGAGGCCTTAAAGATTCAAGGCCGATTAGTGCGGAATCAATCTCGGATTAAGGTTGCTATATAGGAGTTCTATAAGGAATTGTACCATCAAGAGCCATCACCAAATATAGGATTTCGAGACGGACTGGTAAGGCACATAACTGAGGATGAGGCAACAGAGCTGGAACTGATGCCGACTGCTGAAGAAATAAAGTCTGCAGTGTGGGATTGTGAGTCAACGAAAGCACCAGGGAGTGATGG
The DNA here is from genome assembly GCF_000816755.2 of Arachis ipaensis. NCBI lineage: Eukaryota > Viridiplantae > Streptophyta > Magnoliopsida > Fabales > Fabaceae > Arachis > Arachis ipaensis. Next base: position 112,713,719 of record NC_029791.2, read on the forward strand.
GTATAACATGAATTTTATCAAGCAGTGTTGGGCAGAAGTTGGGAGAGAATTTACGGATGCAGTGATGGGGTTCTTCCATTCAGCACTGTTACCTGCGGGCTCGAATGTCACTTGGGTGGCGCTGGCACCGAAATTTATTAGAGCTACAGAAATAAAAGACTTCCGGCCGATCAGTATGGTGGGTTGTGTCTATAAAGTCATATCTAAGGTGTTGGTTCGGAGGATGCGGAAAGTGATGCCGGACCTGGTAGGTGAAACTCAAACTGCTTTTGTGCAGGGCCGGAAAACCCACGATGGGGCTTTGATAGCTTGTGAAACAGTTCACTGGCTAAGGTCGAGGAAAAGGAGCTCAGCGATAATTAAACTGGACTTTCAGAAGGCTTACGATAGGGTCAAATGGAGCTTTGTGGATATAGTGCTGCAAAAGATGGGCTTTAGCCAGAGGTGGCGGGGGTGGATTAAGGAATGTGTTTGTTCGGCGTCTATGTCAGTGCTCATTAATGGGTCACCCTCTAAGCCCTTTAAGATGGAAAGGAGCCTACGACAAAGAGATCCTCTATCTCCCTTTCTGTTCGTGCTCGTCGTTGATGTGCTTCATAGAATGATTGGGGAGGCAGTGAGGAATGGGCGCATATTACCATTGTTGGTTGGACGGGATAATATTGAGTTATCACACTTACAGTTTGCAGATGACACTATACTGTTCTGCCTGCCAGAGGAAGCGACCATTCGGAACTACAAGCGTCTACTGCGCTGCTTTGAGCTGATGTCTGGGTTGTGTATTAATTTTGAGAAGTCCAGTTTCATTCCAGTTAATTGTGAACAGAGGTGGACACGCAAGATGTGTCTCTTGCTGGGTTGTAAGGAGGCTTCACTCCCTGTCAGATACCTGGGCATCTCTTTGGGAGCAAATCCGAGGCTAGTTAAGACGTGGAAACCAGTGGTTGATAAGGTGAAAGAAAAGTTGAGTCTGTGGCAAGCAAAGACTCTCAATAAAGCAGGTAAGCTGGTACTCATTAAATCGGTTCTCAATAGCTTGCCTATATATTATCTTAGTTTGTACAAGATGCCAAAGGCAGTAGCGGAGAAGTTGATATCTTTACAAAGACGGTTCTTGTGGAGCAAGGAGGATGGGAGGATTGGGATACCACTAGTGAAATGGGAGGTAGTGATGGCCCCTAAAAAGGAGGGTGGTTTGGGAGTGGGTGATGCCGTGGTTCGAAATACAGCTCTTCTATTCAAATGGTGGTGGCGGTTCTCAAAAGAGGAGTGCCCCTTATGGAAGAAAGTAGTCTGCTCCTGTAATAACATGAATCCTTCTGCGATGCTACATGGTCAACCTGTTCCCTCAAGAGGGGTCCTTGGAAGGACATTTGTCAACTCCAAATCAAAGAGCCACAAATCAGAGACATGATGATTAGAGGCTTGTCAATGGAAGTAGGAAATGGCAGAACAGTCCGATTCTGGGAGGATGACTGGTTAACTGGTGGTGCATTGAAGGATTTGTTCCCTAGACTATTCTTGGTTTCAAACCTTAAAGGTTCTGTGATAGGTGACTGTGAGTTTTGGGATGGGTTAGAGTGGATATGGAGCTTTCAGTGGAGGAGGGAATTATTTCAATGGGAGCTGGAACTTTTGAGACACCTCCATGAGATATTACGTTAAGTTAGGTTAACAACAGAGAGAGAGGATAGGGTGGTTTGGAAATTTGATAGAACTGGTATTTTCTCTACTAACTCCTTTGTGCAGGTATTGCAGAAAGCAGTCCTCCCAGAGGAAGTAACAAGCTATAGCTTCACTAGTGCTATTTGGAGGGGTTTTGCCCCGCCAAGGGTCGAATTATTTACATAGTTTGTTCTAATTGAGAGGGTGAATACTAAAGAAAGACTTTGTAGATTAGGAGTCATTAACCAGTTTGATAATTTGTGTGCTTTATGCCATAAGTCTGTGGAGTCTGCTTTTCATCTGTTTCTTGGGTGTGAGATCACTTGGCAGGTGTGGTGTGCTTGGCTGTACGCGCTTGGAAGAGAATGGTCCGTTCCAGGGACACTAAAGCAACAATTTGAGAGCTGGACAGCTACTGCACAAAGAAAAGATGACAGGAAGAGGTGGTTGATTGGGTTCTTTGCTGTAATCTGGACAATTTGGCTGGAAAGAAATAATCGAGTATTCCAGAATAAAAGCTCAGGAGTAGCGAAAATTACCAACAGGTCTTTTGAGCTCTCCGACGAATGGATTGGTGGTGATTCCTTTGGTTGTTGATGGCAATGCCGAAGATGACTAGGAGTTGATCTACTTTCTTCAGTTGTTATTTTTGTTCAGTTATACTTTGTCTTTGGATTCTGCTTGCTCCACCTAGTGTGTTGAGCTTTTTATTTCAAAAAACTTTTAAAAAAATTATAAGCAAACATCCTTATATTATATACAATTACTTTTGAACTATTTATTTTTTTTTAAGAAAAAAACTAATTCAAATTAGGATTGTCCGTACACCAATAAATTAATTAACAAGTTAAAAAATCTTAAGTAAATTTTAAATAATCAGTTTTTATAGTTTATAAAAGTTATAACCACTTTTAAAGACCGGTAAACTGAATTAGTAAAATCTAATTTTTAAATTGGTTAACCAAATCAAAATCGATTTGATGATCTGAAATTTTAAAATTAATTTTTGAATATAAATAAGTTATAGATTTAAACCAATTTTATAATAAAAAACTAAATTAGTTTCTTAAAATGTCAAAAATTAAATTTATAAATTAATTTTTGAATTGAGAAATAGAACTATTTAATTTGATTCATTCTCAATAGTCACAAGATGATTATTTTAGATGATCCTTTTGTCGATAGAAACTCTTATTATACTCGTAGTTTTTGAAAAAAATAAGAATCGATTATGTAGTATGTATATAGATTTCGAATTCAAGTCTCATTCCTAATATTAAAAAAATTATAAAAAATTATTATAGAAGAAATTTTTTGTTATAGCAGAATAGATAATAGTAAAAGAAAATGAAATGTATTAAGAAAACAATAATGGATACTTTCAATTTTCAAATGTGTTTTTAATTTTTTATCAAGTTCCTTTGATTTACGTAACCAATGAAAATATTAAAGCATCTGTCAATGGTTTCATAATTTAGTCACCAAAAAAACCAAAAAGTCACCAAAAAACAATTTCGCATGTCAAAACGAGGGCTGACAGGGCTCAATGATGGTGAGTCTAATTAATTTTTCGGTTAGATAGTGAGTCTAATTAATTGTTGTGTAAAAATTGGTTGTTCTCTTCTCCTATGACTGTGAATCTATAGTAATATCAAGCTCAGTTAGATTGAATTCTGAAAAAAAAAATTCATTTATTATTTATTTATTAAAAAAATCATTTTTTATTAGAAAAAGTAAAATATTTGA
>NC_029791.2:112718413-112738742 GCF_000816755.2 Arachis ipaensis
GAACAGAAATTAAGGATCTGAGGCCAATTAGTATGGTGGGCTGTGTTTACAAGGTCATATCGAAGGTGCTGGTCCGGAGGATGAGACATGTGATGCCAGGACTTGTGGGCGAGACACAGAGTGCGTTTGTACAGGGCAGGAAAATTCATGATGGGGCTTTGATAGCTTGTGAGACTGTACAGTGGTTGAAGACGAAGAAAAGGAGCTCAGCGATCATTAAACTGGATTTCCAGAAGGCGTATGATAGAGTTAGATGGAGTTTTGTGGATATAGTGCTGCAAAAGATGGGCTTTGGACATAGGTGGCGGGGGTGGATTAAGGAATGTGTTTGTTCTGCGACTATGTCAGTGCTCATTAATGGGTCTCCCTCTAAGCCCTTCAAAATGGAAAGGGGCCTACGACAAGGGGATCCTTTATCTCCCTTTCTGTTTGTGCTCATTGTTGACGTACTTCATAGAATGATCGGGGAGGCGGTGAGGAATGGGCGCATATCACCGCTGTTGGTTGGACGGGATAACATCGAGTTGTCACACTTACAGTTTGCGGATGACACTATCCTTTTCTGCCCTCCAGAGGAAGAGACCATATGGAATTACCAGCGCCTACTACGATGCTTCGAGCTGATGTCTGGGTTGAGTATCAATTTTGAGAAATCCAGCTTCATTCCGGTTAATTGTGAACAGGGTTGGGCGCGCAAGATGTGTCTCTTGCTGGGATGTAAGGAGGCCTCTCTCCCTGTACGGTATCTTGGCATCTCTTTGGGAGCGAATCTGAGGCTAGTTAAGACGTGGAAACCAGTGATTGATAAGGTGGAAGAAAAGCTGAGTTTGTGGAAAGCAAATATCCTCAATAAAGCGGGTAAGCTAGTACTCATTAAGTCTGTTCTTAATAGTCTGCCTATATACTATCTCAGTTTGTACAAGATGGCAAAGGCAGTAGCAGATGAGTTGATCTCATTGCAACGACGGTTCTTGTGGAGCAAAGAGGATGGAAAAATCGGGATGCCACTAGTTCGATGGGAGGTAGTGATGGCTCCTAAAAAGGCGGGTGGGTTGGGAGTGGGAGATGCAGTGGTTCGGAATACAGCTCTTCTATTTAAATGGTGGTAGCGGTTCTCGAAAGATGATTGCCCCTTATGAAAAAAAGTAGTTTGCTCTTGTAATAACATGAACCCTTTTGTGTTGCTGCATGGTCAACCGGTTCCTTCAAGAGGGGGTCCATGGAAGGACATTTGTCGGCTTCATATCAAAGAGCCACAAATCAGAGAAAAGATGATTAGAGGCTTGTCACTGGATGTGGGAAACGGGAGAACAATCTGGTTCTGGGAGGATGACTGGTTAACTGGTGGTGCATTGAAGGATTTGTTCCCTAGACTATTCTTGGTTTCAAACCTTAAAGGTTCTGTGATAGGTGACTGTGAGTTTTGGGATGGGTTAGAGTGGATATGGAGCTTTCAGTGGAGGAGGGAATTATTTCAATGGGAGCTGGAACTTTTGAGACACCTCCATGAGATATTACGTTAAGTTAGGTTAACAACAGAGAGAGAGGATAGGGTGGTTTGGAAATTTGATAGAACTGGTATTTTCTCTACTAACTCCTTTGTGCAGGTATTGCAGAAAGCAGTCCTCCCAGAGGAAGTAACAAGCTATAGCTTCACTAGTGCTATTTGGAGGGGTTTTGCCCCGCCAAGGGTCGAATTATTTACATAGTTTGTTCTAATTGAGAGGGTGAATACTAAAGAAAGACTTTGTAGATTAGGAGTCATTAACCAGTTTGATAATTTGTGTGCTTTATGCCATAAGTCTGTGGAGTCTGCTTTTCATCTGTTTCTTGGGTGTGAGATCACTTGGCAGGTGTGGTGTGCTTGGCTGTACGCGCTTGGAAGAGAATGGTCCGTTCCAGGGACACTAAAGCAACAATTTGAGAGCTGGACAGCTACTGCACAAAGAAAAGATGACAGGAAGAGGTGGTTGATTGGGTTCTTTGCTGTAATCTGGACAATTTGGCTGGAAAGAAATAATCGAGTATTCCAGAATAAAAGCTCAGGAGTAGCGAAAATTACCAACAGGTCTTTTGAGCTCTCCGACGAATGGATTGGTGGTGATTCCTTTGGTTGTTGATGGCAATGCCGAAGATGACTAGGAGTTGATCTACTTTCTTCAGTTGTTATTTTTGTTCAGTTATACTTTGTCTTTGGATTCTGCTTGCTCCACCTAGTGTGTTGAGCTTTTTATTTCAAAAAACTTTTAAAAAAATTATAAGCAAACATCCTTATATTATATACAATTACTTTTTAACTATTTATTTTTTTTTAAGAAAAAAACTAATTCAAATTAGGATTGTCCGTACACCAATAAATTAATTAACAAGTTAAAAAATCTTAAGTAAATTTTAAATAATCAGTTTTTATAGTTTATAAAAGTTATAACCACTTTTAAAGACCGGTAAACTGAATTAGTAAAATCTAATTTTTAAATTGGTTAACCAAATCAAAATCGATTTGATGATCTGAAATTTTAAAATTAATTTTTGAATATAAATAAGTTATAGATTTAAACCGATTTTATAATAAAAAACTAAATTAGTTTCTTAAAATGTCAAAAATTAAATTTATAAATTAATTTTTGAATTGAGAAATAGAACTATTTAATTTGATTCATTCTCAATAGTCACAAGATGATTATTTTAGATGATCCTTTTGTCGATAGAAACTCTTATTATACTCGTAGTTTTTGAAAAAAATAAGAATCGATTATGTAGTATGTATATAGATTTCGAATTCAAGTCTCATTCCTAATATTAAAAAAATTATAAAAAATTATTATAGAAGAAATTTTCTGTTATAGCAGAATAGATAATAGTAAAAGAAAATGAAATGTATTAAGAAAACAATAATGGATACTTTCAATTTTCAAATGTGTTTTTAATTTTTTATCAAGTTCCTTTGATTTACGTAACCAATGAAAATATTAAAGCATCTGTCAATGGTTTCATAATTTAGTCACCAAAAAAACCAAAAAGTCACCAAAAAACAATTTCGCATGTCAAAACGAGGGCTGACAGGGCTCAATGATGGTGAGTCTAATTAATTTTTCGGTTAGATAGTGAGTCTAATTAATTGTTGTGTAAAAATTGGTTGTTCTCTTCTCCTATGACTGTGAATCTATAGTAATATCAAGCTCAGTTAGATTGAATTCTGAAAAAAAAAATTCATTTATTATTTATTTATTAAAAAAATCATTTTTTATTAGAAAAAGAGTATACTGGGCCTATTCTTTTTCAATATGACTTACAGAATTGTGTGTATGTTAATACTCTGTTGCATAATGTAAACACATATATCAGTATATGTAACTCATATGTATGGTGCAGATGGGCAGGTTACAACCCTTCCGATAGCGAGAAGGGTCCGAGAGTGCGGGCATGGAGGCTTAGGATAGACCGGTTACAGTCCAGGGAGGTTAGTATGCTAATTAATAACTGATGACACTTCGCGTACGCTGCATTCACGAGAAGCCTCCTAGCGTCTTTGCCCTTGAAGGTAAGGGCGAAATTGGCCGCTACGTGTCGTACCCCACATACCGGCGGTGATCGGACTCCACCACCTTGTACTGTACCCCTCGCCGGATGCTGTAAGTCTTCACACTTAACAGGGCCTCATCTTTATCCTGGAATTGCTGACCAACCTGGAACTCTGTGAGACCAGCAGTCCCTTCCGCATCTCTAGCTCCGAATCCAACATGGTGCCCTAGCGCACCCTCATGCGTCATGGCGTCCAGGTCCAGCGAAGAAAAATATGGTGGATACTGCTGTGTGCCAGAGCTAGAACCACCGCCAGCCAATGCAGGCCCAGCCGCTACAACCTCGTCCCCGCTATCATCCTCAATCGTTTCGGGCTCAACGTCGTCCTCATCAGGATCACCCAATTCTCCGTCTCCGACGCCAACCGGTGGAATTCCGGAAACTGCCTCCGACAAAGAAACATGACTTGGAGGTCCTCATCACTACCAATCGTGAGACAATCATACTTCACCGTATCGTGCAGGATCGTGACTGGAATGCGATATAAAAACTTCTTAATCCGCTTCGCACCTTCCAGGCCAAGTTTCATCAGCACAGCTCTAACCAGGTCATCATAGCTTGTCGTTCGATTCACCACAATATAGAGAGGATTCTTATCTGTGAACTTCACTCCGGACCGAGTGATTTTATTTTTATAATCTGTTTAAAATTGATTTATTAATTTTATAATCGATTAATAACCGACTTTTCTGTTTAAAACTAATTTAGTTTACTAACCTAAACCAAATTTCTAGTTAACTAAAAATAGATTTATTTTTTTGATTAACTTTGTTAATCGAAAAATATTTTGGATTAGGTGATGCTGATTCGAAGTATTGAAAAAATAATCAGAAGGGAGATAGATGTCAAAAAAGGTGCACGTGCAGGTATTAGTTGGGAGTTGCTTGACATGAATTCGATTTTGGATTCCTTCTTAAATCGAACGGGCCTGATCAAAGAAAGTATTTGAATGAGAAATCGAATAATTGCTCGAATAAAGGATCGAATGGTTACATAGATGAAGAAGTTGAAGGCTTTTACCACATGAGGAATTGATGGGTAACATTTCATTAGTAAAAGAGAGGGAACGGTTACAAAGCAGTGCGCATTCAAGACAGCACCATGTAATCGATAATCGGTTACAAGAGTAGACTATAAATATTAGAAAGTTTTAGGGAATAAAGGTTGGAACTTTGCTTCAGAAATTACTCACGCACTCTCACATCCCAGAGACTTTCTGAGTTTGCCTCGAATCAATTATCTCTAGGGTTCGTTCCACATGTCTTTATTTTTCATTTTGTAAAATTTATCTTTCAAGCAAATTTATGTTTCAAGCAAACATTTAAGTTTCAAACGTAATTTACATTCCAATACTTTTAATTTTCATGTCAAAAGCCCTTTGACCCCGTCGAAGGCATCTTTAATGCTTTCTTTTAATTTCAACGCAATCTTTTCGATTTCAGTCAATTTACCTTTTCAAATTTACTATTTTAAACCTCTTTTATCCCTTTACAATTTTTTATTTATTTGTTATTTCAATACCTGTCTAATCGAAGATATTTTGATGCACTTATAGAAAACTGATACCTGCAAAAGAGGAGTAGGTTTCACTCCCAGACCATTAGAATCAAACCACCATCGATTTGCTAAAAATTGATAAAACAAATCGGCATGCCCGGTGGGACAGTTTTAAATTGAAGTGTGTCAAATAGTTTTTGGTGTCATTTGGTGTATGCGATTAAGAAGTGGGAAAATCATTCACATAACTGATGAATTGTCGAATGTGAATGGTGGTTCATCCACCAATGATAGTATACCAGTAACTGTGCAATCGGCAGACGTGACTTCACGTTCGGAAGATGTAATCGGAAGTAAGAGTATAGTGGTTACTACCGTACAAACTGGAAATATTGGACGCAATATTCGTCCACGTGGTACTTTACCACCGACCCAGCTTCCATTAACCACTGGTTGGCCTCCTTATGGTCTTCCTCCAGGTTATGTTCCACCAGTGAATAACTTTGTTCCTCCTGTTCGATTTGGAAGTGTAAATGGAGGGGATAATTCTCAAAACCCACAACAATATTCCGAGTATTCTCGTGATTATAATGTGGGCTCTACTTCAAATGCTGTTATTTCTATGACAGTATATCGACAACAAATAGAGGAGAGTCAACATGACTTAGTCAATTTGTTGACTCAATAAATGATCACAATTCTAAATCCAATGATGGCTGATCAGGAATAGAAATTCGAACGTCTTTCTAGACAAGTCGAAAGAATTTCTCGAATCGTAGATTAAGAGGAAGGTGAGAGGCATGATGCTAGGGAAAATAATGAAGGATTCAAAAGTGTTTTTCAAAATGAGAACAATGTTTTGAATAGGAAAAATCCTCATATAGTTCTCCGTGGTCAATATGCTGATGAGGTTCTAGCTAGATTACGTGCTAATCATGGTGGTGAACGTTATCAAGTCACGAGAATCATGGAAGAAGTACTTAATCAAGTCGGTCTGAATGTTAGTTTTATAAATCGACCTCATTTTGTGTCTGCTTTCCCTCAAGTTGTTCAAATGGCTGAAGTGCCAAGATGGGTGAAAAATCCAAAAATAATCACAAAATTTGCAGGGGAAGTTGGAGAGTCAACCACTGAACATGTTGCTCGATTATTTGGTTGAGGTTGGGAATTTAGCCAATGATGAGAATTTGAAAATGAAGTTTTTTCCTTCTTCGTTAATGAAGAATGAGTTTACTTGGTTTTCGAATCTCAAGCCAAATTCGATAACGACATGGAATCAGTTGGAAACTGCTTTTCATGCTCAATTTTATCGAGGGTAAATGAATGTGGCAGTTACTGATCTAGTTGCTTTGAAACGTGAGGATGGTGAAACCATTAATGATTATATGATACGTTTTAAAAATGCTAGAAGCAGATGCTATGTGTCATTACCCGAGGTGAAGTTGTGAAAATAGCAATTATGGGGCTAGGATTTTATATGCGGCGAAAGTTGCTTAATGTGCATATCCTTGATTTAGCCCATCTGGCTGAAAAGGTCCGTCAGACCGAACTCATGAAGAAAGAGAAGGAGAAGTATAGGAGTGAGCAAAGATCAAAAAGTAAACCTTTTACTCGAAAAGAGAAAGTTGCTTATGTGACTATGGAATCCTCAGAGGAGGAACTCGATTTTGAAATAGAGATCGATTTGGCCGAACTTAAAAAGGGCCCTCCATATGTTTGCTCCTTACTTAAAAAGCTTCCTAGTAATGAAAAGTCGAATGATTCAAAACTGAAAAGTGGAAAAAAGTATAGTTTTGATATTTCAAAATCTTATCAAATTTTTGACGTGTTGCTTAAAGATAAACAGTTAATTCTGCCTGAGGGTAGAACTTTACTTTCGGTGAAAGATTTGAAAGGAAAACCTTATTGTAAATTTTACCAAGCAACCAGTCATTCGATTAATAGCTGTGTTCGTTTCAGGGACTTAATTCGGGAAGCTATAATGGAAGGACGGTTAAAGTTCGATGATGGTAACAAGGAAATGAAAGTGGATATTGATCCTTTTGATGCGGATGCTATTTTCGTTAAACCATATTTCAGAGTGAATATGGTTGGTATGTCCTATGACTTTGATGTGGCTTTGGATGATTTCGAGTCACAGGTTCGATCTGTTTATCCTTGAGCAGGAGATGGCTTGCTCGATTTCTTGGTACAGGAGAAGATTAAAAATTGTGATGTGTCTTTATGTCCATGATGTAACGCTGTATTCGATGCTGAAGCTGAAGCTATTTTTGAGAAAGAAAGGATGAAGAAAGAATTGGCGCATAGAGAGGAGCAAGCGCGTCAGAGACAGCCGATTCGGCATATAGAGGGTCAAAGCTCCAAAACCCCTCAACAAAGTGTGGTTGCACCTTTAAGCCGGTCTCAGGCTATAGGTATACAATGGATTCAGAATTTTCAGGAATTCCAAAATCGAGATGCTTTGTATCGACGGAACCTTCAATGGAGACATCGAGGACCTCCTCAAAATCAGTATTCTCATTTCCGTGGTAGAGCCAGAGGATACCCCAGGGGTAGGGGTAGAAGAAATCTTAGTCAAAATAAAAAGCCTCAAGCAGATGTAAACAAGGGGGCAACGCCTTCCGTTCATTCCCGAATTATTTTTTCTTCTGATGGAGAGACATGCCCAAAGGGGATTCCATCTCCTGCAAAGATGGAGAAAGGCAAGGCAGTAGCTCATTCCTCAGAGGTTTACAAAATCAAGGAAGTTGATTTGGATGAAGAGTACTTTGAGGAGGGGGATGACGAAATGGTTGGAACAATTTCCATTATTCATACTGAATATTTGGGAGAGTATGAAGATGACCTAAAGGAAGACTATGACATGGAAGCTGAAGAAGCTTTTTCCTTCATCCGATATGAGGATGAACTGGGTTATTTTCTAACGCCTACCAAAAAGCAGAAATCTCATCTCCACCCACTCCATATCACCACTATTTTGAGTGGGATTAAAGTAAACAAGGTTCTGATCGATGGAGGAGCAGCAATAAGTCTCCTTCCAGAAAGGATGCTAATGAAGGTGGGAAAGCATCCTGACGATCTGGTCCCTACTAACATTGTGGTGACAAACTTTAGTAGTGCCTCGACGCCAGTAAAGGGACTTGTTACCTTGGGAGTAAAGGTTGGATCATCCGAACGAAATACTGTGTTCGTGGTGGTATCATCAAAAGCAAGTTATAATGCTTTGTTAGGGCGAGATTGGATCCATAATGTTGGAGCGGTACCTTCAACTGTGCATCAAAGCGTCCTTCTTTGGACAGAAGATGGCAAACCTGAGATTGTTAAGACAGATTCGAATCTTTATGTCGAGCAACTGCATGTTGATTTCAGGATGTATAATCCAAAACTGAAGCCTTTGACTGTCGACAGGATGCTGAACTCTTACAATTGTGAAGGTTGTTACTTGTCATCAGAAGGTCTGACGATGAAGTTACGTTACCCACAATTGAATGTGAACCCGACTGACTGGGATTGTCTCTCTTAAGGATTGTTGAAGGCTCGCTCGATGGACCAGGGTCAAGATGTTTCAGACTACCTGGTAACTTTATATAATTATTTAAGTAATTCTCTTCTTGTAGAAAATAAAAATGGTTCCTCTGATGAAGTGGAATCATTTAGGGATGCAAATCTTTAATAGTGGTATTAGCTCGATGCCTTCTATCGAGTTTTGTCATGGTTTTAGTTTTTCTTCTTTTTGTAAGGGAAGTGGTGTTTCAAGACAAACTATTGATTTAATAGCAGAGTCACATTGTGTTGAAAATCAAGCTGATATTAATTTAGTAAATGATTCAGTTTATTCTATTTCTAAGGAATCTGTTGATTTCTCTTTTGATTGCATCTATGATTTAGAAACTGTGGGTTTCGAAAAATATTCAGTAAAAGATGATGATCATTTCCAAGGATTTGAATCTCAAGATCCCTTAGAAGAAATTAATTTAGGGATTCTTGATGATGTTCGAATTACATATATTTGTAAAGATCTTGTTGATCCGTTTTGAACTGAACTTTTTCATCTTTTAAATGAATTTAAAGATTGTTTTGCTTGGGATTATCATGAGATGCCTGGTTTCGATCGTTCTCTTGTAGAACATCGATTAGCATTGAAACCAAATGCTCAACCTGTGAAGCAAACCCCTCGTCGTTTTGCTCCAGAAATTAATCAAAAGATTAAGGAAGAGATAGAACGGTTAATTAAAGCGAGGTTCATTTGAACTGCACGCTATGTCGAATGAGTTTCGAATATTGTACCTGTAATGAAGAAAAATAGAAAACTAAGAGCATGCATTGATTTTCGAGATTTGAACAATGCTATTCCAAAGGATAAGTATTTTATGCCAATTGCAGATATGCTGATTGATTCTGCAGCAGGAAACGAAATTTTAGTCTTATGGACGGTTATTCAGGATATAACCAAATCTTCATCGTAGAGGATGACGTGTCCAAAACTGCATTTCGTTGTCCTGGAGCGTTAGGCACTTATGAATGGGTAGTTATGCCCTTTGGTTTGAAAAATGCTGGTGCAACTTATCAGCGGGCAATGAATGCTATATTCCATGAATATATTGCGATATTTATGGAGGTTTATATCAATGACGTTATGGTCAAGTCGATTTCAGTGAATCAACACATTGATCACCTAAGAAAAGTATTTGTTACCATGAGGAAGAAGGGATTAAAGATGAATCTTTTAAAATATTTGTTTGGTGTATCGGCTGGGAATTTCCTAGGTTTTGTGGTTCATAAGAAAGGAATTGCAATCGATAAAAATAAGGCCAATGCAATATTAGCGGTGTCTGCGCCCAAATCGAAAAAAGAAGTGCAATCCTTCCTAGAAAAGGTGAATTACCTTAGAAGGTTCATTTCAAATCTTTTTGACCGAACTCGAGTGTTTGCACCTTTAGTGAAATTAAAGAATGACTCATAGTTTGAATGGACAAATGAACACCAATTGGCATTTGATTCGATTAAGGCATATTTATCTAAGGCTTTGATTATGGCGAATGTTCGTCCATATGAGCCCTTAAAATTATACATTGCAGCATCTATGAACACAATTGGGTGTATGCTAGCCCAAGATGATGAGAATGGGCATGAACGGGCAGTTTATTACCTTAGTCGAGTATTAACTGATATCGAGACAAGGTACTTCCCGATAGAAAAATTGTGTTTATCTTTGTACTATGTTTGTATGAAGTTAAAATGCTATATGGTTGCCAAATCGGTAAAAGTTGTAGTACAAACTGATCTCATTAAATATATGTTAAGTTTTCCGATGTTACGGGGACATTTAGGAAAATAGATGCTAGCTTTAATAGAATTTGATTTACAGCATGTCCCTGCTAAAGCTGTGAAAGGTCAGGTCAGTGCAGATTTTCTGGTTGATAATTCGAATAATCTGAATGACTAGAGGGCAAATGTAATCGATATTGAAGTCGATTATTGGAAGTTATATTTTGATGGATCGAAGCATAAGGACGATGCAGGTGTTGGAATTCTTATTATTTCACCAGAAGGGATTCCATCAGAATTTTTATTTGAGTTAAAATATCCCTGCTCGAATAATGTGACAGAGTACGAAGTTTTGATTTTGGGTCTCAAAATATTAATTAGTAAAGGAGCTTTGGAAGTCCAAATACTAGGGGATTCTCAGTTAGTTTTAAAGCAGTTATCGAAGGAGTTTAAATGCAATAATGAGAAGTTGCAAAATTATTTAACAACTTTTTGGGAGTTGTTAACCTCCTTTCGAAAAGTTTCTCTAGTCCACATCCCAATGATTTATAATAAAATTGCTAATGAATTAGCCCAAATTGCTTCGAGATATAAAATAGGTCCAGAAACTCTTAAAAAATTGGCTAATATTCATCAAATATTAGTGCCTGTGGATGAAAGAGAGGCTTTGTGCATAGATGAATTGGAAGATAATGATTGGGGAAAGCCTATTGTTGAGTATTTAAAGAATCCCAGTATCCCAATCGATAGAAAGATAAAATTGCAAGCAATAAATTTTGTCTTAATGGCTGATGAATTGTATAAGAAAGGAATCAATGGAAGTTTGTCGAGATGTTTAGGCCAAGATGATCAAAATATTGCTCTGGGCGAAGTCCATAAAGGGATATGTGGAGCCCATCAGGCTGGGAAGAAGATGAAATGGGTATTATATCACAATCATGTGTATTGGCCAACTATGATCAAAGATTGTATTGAATATGCAAAGGCATGTCAAGAGTATCAAAAACATAGTTTGATACAACAGATCCCAACATCTGAGTTGCATTCGATCATAAAACCATGGCCATTTAGAGGTTGTGCTTTGGATCTAATTGGGTTAATTCACCCTCCTTCATCAAAACAGCATAAATTTATCTTGGTAGTAATCGATTACTTCACAAAGTGGGTTGAAGCGATTCCCTTAATAGAAGTTGGTCAAAATGAAATAATATACTTCATTGAGAAACATATAATCCATTGATTTGGAATTCCTCAAACATTGAGTACTGATCAATGGACTATGTTTACTGGTCAGCGGATTAAAAATTTTGCAGTCTCGAGGAATATTAATATGATTACCTCAACTCCTTATTATGCACAGGCTAATGGGCAAGTAGAGGCAGCAAATAAAATCCTGATAAGTCTGATAAAAAAGCATATCGGGAATAGACCTCGAACATGGCATGAAACTTTAAGCCAAGTATTATGGGCTTATCGAAATTCACCAAGGGGGTCAAGGTACTTCACCCTATAAATTGGTCTATGGCCATGATGCAGTGCTACCACTAGAGATTAATTTGAATATTTTGAGAGTATCAAAACAGAATGACTTGCCAGTCGATGATTACTGGAATGCAATATTTGATGAGTTGAATGAATTAGATTCAGAGCGAATCTTGGCACTTGAGAATATGATTCGACAAAAAGAAGGTGTTGCTCGAAGTTATAATCGTCGAATAAAAGAAAAGTGTTTCAGTATAGGTGAGTTGGTTTTAAAAGTTATTTTGCCAATGGAAAAAAAATCGAGATTTCTTGGCAAATGGTCTCATACTTGGGAAGGACCTTTCCAAGTAATAGGATTGTATTCGGAAAATGCATATCGGATAAAAAATATCGAATCGGGAAACATAATTGATTCGATCGATGGAAAATACTTAAAGCAATATTATTGTTTGCTAAATTAGAGTCAAAGTGCATAAGTCTGAAAAGAAATAAAACTATTACAAATACTGAAATTTAAGAAGAAGTATGAGTCATCATGAGATTTGCCAAGTCTGAGCGTAGCTTTGCTCTTTCCTGATCCAGAGCTGCAAGTGCCTCAGCATGCTTGAATTTTTCATATTGGACCTTGTCAAGTTGTTTCCCATATTCATCTTGTTTGGTCTCAATAGAAACAATTTCTTGGATGAGTTGTTGTTGTTCTTGCTGGGCAGTAGTCAAAGGTATGGCTATGTTAGCTCGTCTCTTGCGTATTTCGGCAAGTTTTTCATTGATCTGGGATAATTTTGTTTCAAGTTTTATCTCTTCCTTGTCATAAAAGAATGAACAGAGATAGCCTGAGAGATTCTCAGATCAAATTCTTCATGAGAAGCTTTGATTGGTTTAAGGGCTGCAACACAACCTTCTACTTCAGTTTTGATTTTAGCTTTCTTGTTCTCGATCTCTTGGAGTTTGTTTTGAAAAGCTACACTGTTGTTGGCAACTTGTTTGAATTGGCGGACTATGGCAAAATGTGGAGTAGAAGCCGAAAGTTCAAAGGCAGAATTCAAAAGATCAGATAAAAGCTGGTTGAGAATTGCATCATTGACCCATGTAGCAGGTGGATGGTCCAAGAGTTTAAGAAGTGACCGAAGTTGTTCTTGAGTATCAACATTCAACTCGAATAAAGAACTAGATGTAGAAGATCTTGGAAGTATTGGTGCAGAAACAGGCACTTCATCCTCTTGGATGGCTTGATTTAAGATGGAAACCAGGTTGGCTAAGGTGGCACTTTTTGGTGTGGTAGAAACACCCAAATTCCCATATCCTTCACCAGGAGGAGTTTGAAATTCAGCCTGCTGGGGAGGACTAGAGGGCCTTTGGGGAGTTTCTAAGACTCTAGATCGAGGCGAATCTGAATTGGTAGTTTCAGTAACTCGAGAGACAGAGTCAAAGTCTGGAGCCACTTGGTATTCAGTAGAAAGTGCAGCCTGGTTGATTGGTGAGGTAGGCTCAAGGATTTGAGTCTGTGTTGGAGAGTGGTGAGTAGGGTCTTTGGTCAAATCAACCACCGGTGTTCCAGTGGGAGGTGGAAAAGGAATCTGTAGTGGTTCAACGGACACCGTAGCTTAGATTGAATCATGAGATGTGGAATATCCCATATCATGATGTGGTTGTAGAAGTGGTTGATAAGGTGCCAAAGGAGATATGATTGAGTGAGCAGCAGTAGTGGGATGATATGAAAGGTACACAGTTATAAGTTAAGATTTATTCTAACTCGAATGAAATATATGTAGAAATGATAATGTTACCAGAATGAGTCTTGGCTTTCGAATTAATTGAGGACCAGGATCTGAATCGGCTATATCCTCTGATTGAGAGGAAGCAGCAAGGATGTTCCGGATGGATTGCTCACTTCCATCGGAGCTCTCACTTGACGGTTGTAACCATAACTGATGAAAAAATCAAAATCAAGAGTTGTTAAATAAATGTGATTTTCAGAATATTTCAATTTAAAGTGTATGGATATATGCAGAAATAGTTACCCTTCTGGAAGTCCTGGTGGGAGTCCTTCGACTCTTGTGTTGTGGTTGTCTTGAGCAGGTTGTGGTGTCAGCTTTTCTTTTTTAAAATTTTTTGGGAGAACCTTCAGCAATAGGGGCTGTTCGAATAGCAGATTGCTGGATTTCCTCTAAAGTACGACTGTACCTAAAGTAGTAAGCAGTCCACCATTCGAAACAAGACTTGGTGATATATGAACTGCGATCATAAACGAGGAAATTGAAATGCTCCCTTTGTTATTGATTTGTTAAGAGGCAGAAATCAAGTTCAATTTGAGAAGTTAGAGTGATGTGGCAAAATGGTTTATTGTTTCAAGGAAGAGGGGTTGGAATGACCTGTGAGAAACCCAGTTGCCTGGCTGTGAAATGAGGGGCATACAGGGTTATTTTGAACTTTTCTTTTTTGTGCTGGGGCAATCCTGTAGGAATTACTTGAACGGCCAGCAAATTTGCCCAATTTCGATTAGCCAGTTCATTTTCCTCAGTATCATGTGGAAAGAGCAAGCGATCAAGCCATGCAAGACCACAATTTCGATGCAAAAAGGGAGCGAAATTGAGGTTTTCATTATAAAAATCTTTACAAGAATGGAAGAGAGAAAAGACAGCCCAAAATTGGTCTTCATCCGATTGTGTACTTGAGAAATTTGGCTTATAATCAGCCAAGCGAAAGCCTTCCTTGTGTTGTTTATCAGTAGCACCACCTCCAGGCTTTGTCATATACTTTTCAAAAACGGCATTAAGCCATAGTTGGAGAAGCCAGAGAGGGCCACCTGTACTTATCAGATAATTATTTCGGAGACAATTTACAAATTGACCAAGCTCTTCATAAATATACCCTAGAAGAAGCTGGGCCAAATTAAGATTATTTTCCTCATGAAGCAGAGCAGCCAGAGGAAGAAAAAAATTTGATATTTGGACACTTCGGGAGCAGAAAATGATTGCATTTAGCCAATAAAACAGAAAGGCCAAGCCGTGAAGTCAACCCCTCGAGGGTTAATCTTTGAATTGTTTCTGAAAGATTTTTGATTGATGAAGAAAGAGATGTCAAGGGATTGGTTGATTAACAAATCCTCTCCTTGAGCACTGGGGAAGAAAGGTAGTTTCTTGTTGGCCCTTTCCAGGGTTTCGACAGGCCCAAGGAAATAATGAACATCTCCACCCACTGTAAAAGGGATCAGGATTCTGTTATCATTGACTTAGTTCAGTACACGAAGAGATGGTGGAGCCGGTGGTTCAACTGCGGGGCCTTTGCCTTTGTCTTGAGCGGCAGTATGAGGCGATGAAGCGGCCATTGCAGAACAGAGAAGAGTGAAGTTTAGGGATTGAAGAATAGTGGTCGCGGAGAAGATGGATGCAAGAGAAATCGAGAGAATAAAGGTTCGAAAAGATTTGTCAAAGATGGAAGTGTCGAATTTAAAGGAAATTTCACTATAGCCGTTATCGCAGATGGAATTCAAAGGGAAAGGAGGTAACTTCGCAAAGAAGGCGAAGTGGTGGAGAAAGAAAGCGCAAGTCACAGGAAACGTGTCGAACGGGTCAGTATTAATAAATGATAATTATTACCGACTTAGGAAATTGAAGTTTTGAATTTGGATTAAGTGCTTTATCTTCCAAAAATGATTTCGAAGACAAACACGTTAATCCAAGGGGGCAATTTGTTAATCGAAAAATAATTTCGATTAGGTGATGCTAATTCGAAGTATTGAAGAAATAATTAGAAGGGAGACAGATGTAGAAAAAGGTGCACGTGCAGGTATTAGTTGGGAGTTGCTTGACATGCACTCGATTTTGGATTCCTTCTTAAATCGAACGGCCTGATCGAACAAAGTATTCGAATGAGAAATCGAATAATTGCTCGAATAAAGGATCGAACGGTTACATAGATGGAGAAGTTGAAGGCTTTTACCACATGAGGAATTGATAGGTAACATTTCATTAGTAAAAGAGAGGGAACGGTTACCAAACAGTGCGCATTCAAAACAGCACCATGTAATCGATAATCGGTTATAAAAGTAGACTATAAATGTTAGAAAGTTTTAGGGAATAAAGGTTGGAACTTTGCTTCAGAAATTACTCATGCACTCTCACGTCCCAAAGACTTTTTGAGTTTGCCTCGAGTCAATTATGTGTAGGGTTCCTTCCACATGTCTTTATTTTCCATTTACATTTTCTGTAAACTTTATCTTTCAAGCAAATTTATGTTTCAAGCAAACATTTAAGTTTCAAACGTAATTTACATTCCAGTACCTTTAATTTTTATGTCAAAAGCCCTTTGACCCAGTCGAAGGCATCTTTACTGCTTTCTTTTAATTTCAACGCAATCTTTTCGATAAACCTCTTTTATCCCTTTACAATTTTTTATTTATTTATTGTTTCAATACCTGTCTAATCGAAGACACTTTGATGCACTTATAGAAAACTGGTACCTGCAAAAGAGGAGTTGGTTTCGCTCCCAGACTATTAGAATCGAACTACCATCGATTTGCTAAAAATCGACAAAACAAACTTTAACCATGTACATCTCTAATCCAAATGGACATTTAATTCTTTTAGTTTTGTCAATCATTATGAAAAGTCTTAAATGGCTTTAGGATCAAAGAAAAATCTACTTCCAGTCCTAAATAAAATAAGAAAAAAAACAATTAAGAGAACGAAAAGAAAATAAAAGAATAAGGAAGCAGTAATTCTGTCAACAATTACACCAAGTATCAGCCGAATTTATTTACATAACAACTCTAAACTGTCATTTGACTAAGAGCTATACATCTTTATAACTTAAATTCCTAATAACTAATAACTTCCTTCTACAACATTATAACTATAGTTACCTTAGGTAGTAACATGGGTCCTTTGTGATATTCTACTTGGATGAAAAGAAGCTCATGCACATTGGGGGATGAACCCCAAATAAGGCAAGAATTGATGAAGGTAGAATCCATAATCCATCACCACAAATCAAACCAGAAGCAACTGCAGGAACCATCAAACTTGCCTCCTCACTTTTTAGTTTGTGCCAAGCATACACTACCAAACTACCTACACACATGTCGATTGCAAAGTATCCACCAACTAAGAAAGGGACAGCCATTGCCATTGGAAGTGGAATCCATCTTCCAACTTTCTTGGGGGAAAGATCCCTCACTAAGTTGGCTGCTATGGCAAACGCGAAAAAACCATAACAAAGTTGCAAGCAATGCTGGGGGAGGGTGGAGAAGCCTTCAACACCAAGAATGGCCATGTTTCTGTATATGATGGCATATGGGGCCTTGTACTCACCATCTGGATTCCCTACATCAAAGGCCTTGTAGAAAAGGAAGAATGTCAGAGGCGCAACAACACAACCTATTGCTGTGCCGATTGCTTGGCTCAAAAGCATTGATCGAGGCGACGTGTAAGTTAGATGGCCGGTTTTGAAATCGTGCATCAAATCGGAACAAATGGAAACAATTGATTTGATCAAGCCACAGGCCACGAGTCCAGAAACTACACCATCGTTCTTTCCAACCAAGGCCGCAACCATAAAGAGCGCCACTTTGCCATAGTTATAGGCCATGTTCATGTCAGTTAAGCCTGCACCATATGCATTGCAGAAGCCAAGTGCAGGTGCAAGAATATAAGCAACCACCACATAATACCACTTCAACTGGGGAATCATCAGAGGGATTACAATGACACAAATGACGGAGAAGAAAATATACCCTGCAGCTGCCAACCATACTGGAATACTTTCTCTTAGAAACACTTCATGCCTTCTAAGATCATCAAGAGGCAGCTGATTCTTCTTGTCCAAACCTACATGGACAAAGAAATATTAGATTTCACAGACATATAAGCTTCAGTAATCATACATGTCTAACAGTCTATACTACATGTATCAGGCCTTAATATTTGTTTACTCAAAATCCTTACACGTATCAAGATTTTTTCTTTTCTTGTTCTCATGTATCTTCAAGGCTGCGGAACAGATAAGTTTCACAAAATTGTAGAGCCCATCACCAAGAAGCAAGGCAATTGAAATAAAGACCTGGGAGGGTATAAAACGTTGAACAAAAATTGAGGCCTTCAAAGATGAAAACAATATAGATCTTATGGAGTCCTTCAACTCTAGCTAATATACCTTATAGCCATTTAGACTTTTCATGCTACTTTCTGGTAGATTAGTAGGGAACCATTCTCCCTTTTGTCCCCTGATTTGTGGCCACATAATGCCCCATGAACAGACTTCTATTTAAAAGAATAGAGACAAAGAAGACGCACGAGTTTTTCCAGGCTTTCAATCCAAAAGTGGGAAATTGAACAAATCCACAATGATCTCCACCTGCATAGAACCATTGGAAGAAGGCCCATAGGAAACTCAATGAAAAGTACTTCATGAAACTATGAACCTGTCTCCTGCAAAGAAGTTGAACTAGTTTATCCTTTATATAGATTGACCTTGTTTCAACTTGAAAGACTCCAAGAAAAAGGGAAAAAGGATAGGAACAGATTCACACTTGGCCATGGCATCGCCTTTAGGAGTATGGAACCCATTAATAAGAACAGCGGTAGCTGTTCCACTGGGATAAGTCAATTTGTAGTCTATTACCATAATCTGTTAAACAACAATATTATCATCATCAATTACACCATTAAAGTCACTCACAACCAAATTCTTGTACAATTAAGCTTATTAATTCATCACTTCTACATCAAACTACTAAACCAATAAACTAGGAGAATAACAGCCTTTAAATTACCAATTGTGTCCAATGAAGTTTGAAAAAAAAGCCATAGAATTCCTTGCTAATAAAAATACCTTTCTTATGGGGATCAATGCAAATAGCCCAACAAAACTAGTTACAAAGAGAAAGGATGACATCCAGCCAAATCCAGGATCCTTGATGCTAGTAGGACTATTTCCATATGTATCAACCCCTGCTAGCTCGTATGTCTTCCGATTCAAGGCCAAGAGATTGGAACTAAAACCACCTGCAGTTACACAAATTTATACACATCACACATAAGAGAGTTGAGAAACACCATCATTTACACGGAAACAAGCTTTAATTAGGGGTTAATCTAAACAGTAAACAGCAGAGAATATTCCTAAAACAGTTAAACAATGACCTCCAACTGCAAGTGTGTAGCACGCCACTGAACATGTCTGGATTACGGTATTCTCCTGCCTAGTGAAAGGTGTTGAAACAATATTGGCTTTGGAAAGGAGCTTAGTCCAAGTCCTAATGAACACAAAGCCAAGTAGTGCAGCTGAAACATTAAGATTGGGGACTAATCCAGTTGTCAGGTTCAGCTTCATTGCTATCACACTATAAATGATTCCAATCAATATACTAGCTACTAGTCCGCGGATTGTGATTTGCCTCGTCCATGGAACTATCTTAGCCACATCCTCAGGCTCAATGGAAGCCTCTTCAAGGTCCTCTCTGTTGGAATTCTCTGCTTCTTTGAGTTCTTCATTGTTTATATTATTCATTGGATTCGACAAATCTTCAGCTCTTGGTGATTCCAGCAGCAAGGGAAACAGAATAGGGAAACATAATATATGAGAAGGATAATCATGTAAACCAATCAGATGATAAGAATACAGAGGAATTTGAGAATCTGATTCTACGATGAAAAAAAAAAGCAAGATTTTTAATGCTATACTTAACGTAATTAGTGCTGAAAAAAATTTCCAAATGTTAATCTTATTACCTGAATTTCCAGCTGGAGGTGGAAAAAAGCAGAATTTTCAAAAGAAGAACAATGAACTCTTGAGTGTAATTGGCAAGAATTGTGTTCTTCCCTCGGTGAATTGTAATTGAATTATGCAATTACGTTGAGCTGTCTTGCATGTTCTAACTAAGAAAAAGAGACGAGACGAGAAGCGTGAGAATCTCGGAAACTTAGGTACCTGAAATGGAGCAAGAACAGAATCAAGATGAGATGAACGAAATTCTGGTAATTACCAATGTGTGTTTGGCATTGCAAGAGAATTTGAATTGTTTTCGTTTTACCAAAAACAAATTAACATCTCTGCGTGTGAGATAGTACAACGTTGTTGTGTTGTACTGCCAACTACCTCTTTTTAAAAAATAAAAATTAAAACGTTTGTTTGTTGTACTACAGACAGTACAGTCACTCAATCAGTACTCCACTTTGATCAGAATTACTCAGCAAAGGGCCACCGCCACCACTTTGTTAGTTTGCATATTTCTAGGGTGAAATATTCGATTTTTTTTTTGAACTTTTAAATGTAAATACCCCACTTTAACAATAACTGATTACTAATTCTTGTCTTAAAAGCTTTTTCTAATCATTTTATCTATGATATCATCTTTGATCAGAAGCAAAGGGCCACCGCCACCACTTTGTTAGTTTGCATATTTCTAGGGTGAAATATTCGATTTTTTTTTTGAACTTTTAAATGTAAATACCCCACTTTAACAATAACTGATTACTAATTCTTGTCTTAAAACTTAAAA
>NC_029791.2:112741155-112743216 GCF_000816755.2 Arachis ipaensis
ATCCTTGATGCTAGTAGGACTATTTCCATATGTATCAACCCCTGCTAGCTCGTATGTCTTCCGATTCAAGGCCAAGAGATTGGAACTAAAACCACCTGCAGTTACACAAATTTATACACATCACACATAAGAGAGTTGAGAAACACCATCATTTACACGGAAACAAGCTTTAATTAGGGGTTAATCTAAACAGTAAACAGCAGAGAATATTCCTAAAACAGTTAAACAATGACCTCCAACTGCAAGTGTGTAGCACGCCACTGAACATGTCTGGATTACGGTATTCTCCTGCCTAGTGAAAGGTGTTGAAACAATATTGGCTTTGGAAAGGAGCTTAGTCCAAGTCCTAATGAACACAAAGCCAAGTAGTGCAGCTGAAACATTAAGATTGGGGACTAATCCAGTTGTCAGGTTCAGCTTCATTGCTATCACACTATAAATGATTCCAATCAATATACTAGCTACTAGTCCGCGGATTGTGATTTGCCTCGTCCATGGAACTATCTTAGCCACATCCTCAGGCTCAATGGAAGCCTCTTCAAGGTCCTCTCTGTTGGAATTCTCTGCTTCTTTGAGTTCTTCATTGTTTATATTATTCATTGGATTCGACAAATCTTCAGCTCTTGGTGATTCCAGCAGCAAGGGAAACAGAATAGGGAAACATAATATATGAGAAGGATAATCATGTAAACCAATCAGATGATAAGAATACAGAGGAATTTGAGAATCTGATTCTACGATGAAAAAAAAAAGCAAGATTTTTAATGCTATACTTAACGTAATTAGTGCTGAAAAAAATTTCCAAATGTTAATCTTATTACCTGAATTTCCAGCTGGAGGTGGAAAAAAGCAGAATTTTCAAAAGAAGAACAATGAACTCTTGAGTGTAATTGGCAAGAATTGTGTTCTTCCCTCGGTGAATTGTAATTGAATTATGCAATTACGTTGAGCTGTCTTGCATGTTCTAACTAAGAAAAAGAGACGAGACGAGAAGCGTGAGAATCTCGGAAACTTAGGTACCTGAAATGGAGCAAGAACAGAATCAAGATGAGATGAACGAAATTCTGGTAATTACCAATGTGTGTTTGGCATTGCAAGAGAATTTGAATTGTTTTCGTTTTACCAAAAACAAATTAACATCTCTGCGTGTGAGATAGTACAACGTTGTTGTGTTGTACTGCCAACTACCTCTTTTTAAAAAATAAAAATTAAAACGTTTGTTTGTTGTACTACAGACAGTACAGTCACTCAATCAGTACTCCACTTTGATCAGAATTACTCAGCAAAGGGCCACCGCCACCACTTTGTTAGTTTGCATATTTCTAGGGTGAAATATTCGATTTTTTTTTTGAACTTTTAAATGTAAATACCCCACTTTAACAATAACTGATTACTAATTCTTGTCTTAAAAGCTTTTTCTAATCATTTTATCTATGATATCATGACTAAATTTTTTTATTGAAAAGCATTCTTTTCTTTAAGTTTTCTTATTTTATAATAATAATAATTTAAATTTTAAATTATATTTATTTAATTCATTTACTAGGGGGACAGGTCAGGCAGTCTCTCTCTTTGCAATTCAGTGGTAAATGGTCAACGAAAACGAACCATAATTTACTCCTATCTTAAAGTTATAGATATGGACCTGGATTAATTAATGCAAGGGCAGGGGATGACTTTTCCAAGATTTCTGCGTCACAATCACATACTCATATGTTGACAAAGCTCTCGGTAATAAATCTGCTTATAAAATATGGGATCTGAAGTTATATTGGTATTTTAGAAAAAAAAATATATCATTAGTTATTTTTAAATTAAGATAATAGATTTATAAANCGAAAACGAACCACTCCTATCTTAAAGTTATAGATATGGACCTGGATTAATTAATGCAAGGGCAGGGGATGACTTTTCCAAGATTTCTGCGTCACAATCACATACTCATATGTTGACAAAGCTCTCGGTAATAAATCTGCTTTCTGCTTATGGGATCTGAAGTTATATTGGTATTTTAGAAAAAAAAATATATCATTAGTTATTTTTAAATTAAGATAATAGATT
>NC_029791.2:112744464-112747878 GCF_000816755.2 Arachis ipaensis
CTCTTAGCAGTTAGCATCTATAAATTCCTTTTTATATTGTATGATTCTACACAATTTGAATAGATTCAAACATTTTCTCTACTGTTTTTCTTATCCTTTCTAAGAGAATATGTTATTTATCTTTAGGTAAAATCACCGTATTCGTACTTTTTTCAGTGTCATTTTTTTTCCTTTTCTTTTCTCAATGCTTCGATGCTTTCTCACCTCACCCGATTAGTTCATTAATTCACTACTTATTTATTCTCATGGAGAAATCATATGTTTTTCATCACTTTCCGATAATTTGTCATCTCTTCACACTTTGTTACTTTTCAGTAGTTTTCCAGCATGTCGGAATATATTAGAATCAATTAACATTTATTAGAATTATTTAATATATCTGAATATTTATTATAGAATATTAGGTTTTTATTATTACGATTCTCTTAACACTCATAAATACTCTTCTATATTGTATCATTCCACACAACTTGAATACTCACAAATATTTTTTCTATTACTCCCTTTCACCTTTCTAATAAAAGAAAATTTTAGTACAATTTTTCTTAAAAAATAACCTTTTTTCTTCGTCTACTTTATCACTATAAATAATTTTAGAACTAGAAAGAAAAATAAATTTTTTCACTTTTTAAATGATAATATTATTTACTAATTGTATATTATTAGCAAATTATTCTTAAAAAAATGATAAGAAATAAAATAATAAATTAAAAGATAATTAATAAAATCGCACAAAAAAGTGATATTATTGATTTTGGGAATTATGAAATTATTCTTCTAATTGAAAAAGGTAAAAACAATAATGAAGGAGACTGGTGTATGTGCATTGATTGGGAAAGATAGATAATTTAAAAACAAAACAGATTAAAAAAGAAAAAAAAATAGAATCACCATCACCATTTATAAGCCATATATAGGATGGACAAAGCGTATGTGATTATATTGAATAGAATTAAGATCTTTTAAAGTGAGAAAGTTGATAAAGTAAATATTTTTTTTTAAAGATATATCTTTTATTGCATAAAAGAACTTTATATTTGGAGTATATTATGTTCTTGTGGAGTTTCAAGACAAAAGAATTTTTCAACAGAGATGTTAAATAAAACTTATTTAATGGGTAAAGAAGAGAAATAAAACAATTAAGAGAGGAAGAAGTTCCAAAGCGGTAGTAACTGCTGTTCGTAGAGAAGGTTGGTTTGAGAAAATGATGTCGTCGGTATTTTTCTTTCAACAATATCACCTGAGACAGAATTTCCCCAGGTTCTTGGCGTTGGTCCTCAAAGACTAAAGCGTTCTGCGCCAACCAAATCTGCAATAGAAGGTAAGCCACCTGAACACTTCTGATTTTAAAATTGGGTTTCTCAACTTCCATGAATTGACTCCACCAATCCCAAGCTTTTAGGTTAGGGT
The DNA here is from genome assembly GCF_000816755.2 of Arachis ipaensis. NCBI lineage: Eukaryota > Viridiplantae > Streptophyta > Magnoliopsida > Fabales > Fabaceae > Arachis > Arachis ipaensis. The sequence goes on from NC_029791.2 coordinate 112,745,875, forward strand.
CGCGGAGAATATTAATCACTATTAATTTTGTAACTTTTATAAAATATGTGTTTTATTATCTTAATCTAAAAATAATTAATTTTGATCCTATTGAATAATTCGGATGATGTTCCTCAGAATATTATTTGAAATATGCTTATATATCAGTCCAAAAAGCAAGAATAATTGAGTAAATAGGAGCCTTCATCATTGAAAGGATTCTAGTACTTTTTGCTGAAGAAAGTGATCATTATACTATTAGTCACATTGCTCCGCTGCTGTACACATAATCTTTGTTTATTCAACATTTGGTTCATGCATCAAAGGCAGTCTTCGACACCTTATGCAAAAACTTGTTCCCCCATGAATAATAATATTTATTTAAACCATACCCTTTCCGTCCACTTTTAAGTGTCATTTTGGTCATGTAACTTGAGAATTTGTTTTGCCTTCCAATGAATTGTAGTTGCAAACTAGATACACTGATCTCTGATTCATGAATGTAGCCAAAAAAAAAATCAAAAGGACCACCATTTAGGAATGGACCAGTAACTAATAAGCATCCTCCTCGTATGACATTATGCTATAATTACCTCATCTAGTATTTCTGCTACATCTATATTTCATCTATTTCTCCATATATGAAGGGAGATTCTGAAATACTACTTGGATGTAAAGAAGCTCATGCAGATTGGTGGCCGAACCCCGAACAAAGCGAGAAGGGATGAAGGTAGAATCCATAATCCATCACCACAAATCAAACCAGAAGCAACTGCAGGAACCATCAAATTTGCCTCCTCACTCTTCAGTGTGTGCCAAGAATACACAATCAAGCTACCCACACACATGTCAATTGCAAAGTATCCACCAACTAAGAAAGGGACAGCCATTGCCATTGGAAGTGGAATCCATCTTCCAACTTTCTTGGGGGAAAGATCCCTCACCAAGTTGGCTGCTATCGCAAACGCGAAAAAACCATAACAAAGTTGCAGGCAATGATGGGGGAGGGCGGAAAAGCCTTCGACGCCAAGAATGGCCATGTTTCTATAAATGAGGGCATATGGGGCCTTGTAATCACCATCTGGTTTCCCAACATCAAAGGCATTGTAGAAAAGGAAGAATGTGAGTGGAGCCACAACACAGCCTATCCCAGTGCCGATTGCTTGGCTTAGAAGCATTGAACGAGGGGATGTGAAAGTGAGATGGCCGGTCTTGAAATCATGCATCAAATCAGAAGAAATGGAAACAATTGATTTGATCAAGCCACACCCCACAAGCCCTGCAACTACACCGTCAGTTTTTCCGGCCAAGGATGCAAGCACAAAGAGAGCCACTTTGCCATAGTTATAAGCCATGTTCATGTCAGTTAATCCTGCACCATAAGCATTGCAAAATCCAAGAGCAGGTGCAAGAATATAGGCAACCACCACAAAATACCACTTCATTTGGGGGAACATCAAAGGTATCACAATGATGGAAATGATGCTGAGCAATATGTACCCTGCAACCGCCAACGATACTGGAATGCTATCTCTTATAAACACTTCATTCTGTCTAAATTCGTCATGAGACAGCTGCCTCTGGTTCTCCAAATCTGCAGTGACAAAGAAATATGAAAATGGCTGAGATCATAAACAGACAAACCAAACAACAGCTCTATGCAGAAAGACACATGGACTAGAATGATTACATGTATTACGCTTCTTCTTTTGCATGCTTGCATAGATATTAATGGCTGTGAAACAGAGAATTTTGACAAAATTATAGATCCCATCACCAAGGATCAAGGCGATTGAAACAAAGACCTACATCAAAGGGGATAATTGAAGGAAAATTAAAGCCTTGAAATGTGTGTGTATTTGGATTCCTTCAATTCTAACAAAATTTAGACCTTATAACCATTAAGACTCTTCATGCTACTTTCTGGTAGGCTCGCAGGGAACCATTCGCCTTTTAGTCTGCCGATTAATGGCCACATAATGCCCCACGAAAGCACAGCACCGAGAAGCAAGGATAGATTTACAA
>NC_029791.2:112748829-112756035 GCF_000816755.2 Arachis ipaensis
CATAAGTCATGCTGAAATCAAAGTAAAATCTGCCAAATTCAAAGTGATTTAATCAATGACAATGAACAAGTACTCCGTGGATGATGCATTTACTAAATGGAAGATATTTAGATGAAGAGACACACGAGTTTTTCCAAGCTTTCAATCCAAAAGTTGGAAACTGAACAAACCCACACTGATCTCCACCCGTATAAAACCATTGAAAGAATCCCCAAAGGAAACTGAATGAGCAGTATTTCATGAAACCGTGAACCTGCTTCCTGCAAAAGCAGTTGAGTTAGTTTTACCTTTCATACATAAATATTTACTTTGTTGGACAAAATAAGATAAGCCAGAAATCAACAAAAAGAAAAAACGAAACAGATTTGTACTTGGCCATGGCGTCTCCTTTAGGAGTATGGAATCCATTAATAAGAATTGCAGTAGCTGTTCCACTGGGATAAGTCAATTTGTAGTCTATTATCATTATCTGTTAAAGAACAAAAGTTTCATCAGCAACACCATTCAAGTAAAAATTCTTGTACAATTGAGATTATGAAAAAAGATGGAATTCAATTCAATACCTTTCTTATGGGGACCAGCGCCAATAGCCCTACAAAACTGGTAACGAAGAGAAAGGCTGTCATCCAGCCGATTCCAGGTTCCTTGATGCTGTTAGGTGTATTCCCTTCTGTATCAATCCCTGCTTGCTCATATGTCCTCCTATTCAATCCCAAGAGATAAGAACCAAAACCACCTACAACCAAACAATAGAGTTCAATTCAATAAACCAAATATGCAAAGCACTCCCAGTATAATTTACACAAACACAATTCAACAGCTTGAGAAAACCAACCTGCTATGGCGATGCTGTAGCAAGCCACTGCACAAGTCTGGATTACGGTATTCTCCTGCCGAGTGAAAGGTGTTGAAATAATATTGGCTTTGGAAAGGAGCTTAGTCCAAGTCCTAATGAACACAAAGCCAAGCAGTGCAGCCGAGACATTGAGATTAGGTACTAGTCCAGTTGTAAGGCCCAGCTTCATCACTATCACACTGTAAATGATTCCAATCAGTAAGCTAGCTATTAGTCCCCGGACAGTGATTTGCTTTCCCCATGTAGCTATCCTGTTCAGCTCCTCACCCTCAATCTGCGGCTGTTCAGGGTCCTCTCTGTTGCAATTCTCAATTTCTTTGAGATCTTCACTGTTTATACTATTGATTTCCATTGGATTCATCAAATCCTCACCTGTGAGTGAATCAAGCACCACCAAAAAAGACAATTAGGAAGCATAATATTCAATGATTGTTATTAAAACTCCTTGCTGATACACTTGATTGTTAAACTTATTACGCAAAGAGAACAAACAATGCCGTATTTGTAATTGAGGAAAGGAAATATACTAATATTTAAATGAAGAATAAATTAAAATTCTAATAAGATATCTGGTCCAGAGACCAAAAGGACAAAATGATATTAGAATCTGATCCTAGAGCTGGGAAAAATCAGATATTTTATTTCAACGTAATGACTGGTGAGAAATGAAACCCCCAACAGATAGATTACCGCTTAATTCTTCTTTCCTCTTCAACTACACCCAAAAACAAAAATGGAATCTTTGAGACAAAGACCAAAGCTTTCAATTCTCCACGATCAGGATCAGAAAAAGATGAAGAAGGACAATAATATTGGCCACCTAAAACAACAAAGTCTGAGACAGAAAAAACCACAATCCAGAGTTTTGCAGCTTTCAAATCAGTGAAACTCAGAACAGAACGTAGACGCACCAATAGAACGAGTCCTTCAACGTTGAAATAGCCGTTAGTATTGATGATAAAAAGACCAGTATGTAGAAGGCAATAGCATAGGTGAAAATAAGCAGCAAAGTGCGCTATTTATATATGAATACAGATGAACCTTCATCAATATCCCTCTCTGCATGTAGTACAACGCAACTGTGTGGTACTACAAACCAATTTCTAAAAAGGCGATTTGTAAGAATTTTTTTTGTACTACACAACTACCCACTTTGGAAGTAAAGTTTTGTTTTTTGTGCGCGCGCTATGTGTTCGGCTGTGGAATTTTATTGGAATGATTAATGGGAAAATGAAAATGGTTGGCGTTGACTCATAGATGGGACGAGTTGTAGGAAATAATTGGGGTAGTTGCTATGTTCTTAGCTTCACTAACTTAAACATGTTTTTGTTGTTCATGGCTTGGCTTAAAAGCTTAAGAAATCAGTGCGTGTTTTTCCATTTCTGTTATGTGTTGTTTAGCAGTGGTGGTGGTGGTGGAGACTGGAGAGAGTGGCGTGTGGCCAAAGCATGCGGTAAGAGTAAGACTGGAAATATACCACTCTTATACGCTGTACGTTATGATAGGTCAACGAGCCATGTCCATGACTATATTTCTCCTGATATTTTTTTTTTTTAAATTCATGGGAAAATGAAGGTCAATTTTTTTTTCGTTGTATGAACGTCAAGTTGACAAGACAAAAATTTCGGTTAAAAAAATGGGCTCAGAAATCTCGACTAATTTAATTGGGCTGGAGTCAACAGGTGAGCGATGCCCAGAAGAAACTGGGCCGAGGAAACAAGGGCCAAAAGTGTGGCCCCCTTTCGTCATCCTCAACCTCAAGCAATCACGTTAGGATTCTTTTCGCCTTACAGACCGACCCTCTTCGAGAGAGCGCGATAGATATAGAGAAGAAGAAGAAGAAGAAGAAAGGGTTTTGATTGTGAATGCTTGTTATCCATATCGCAAAGAAAAAAAAAATCGCCATACAAAAGTAAGATTTTTTGAGTGAGGTGAAACTTAAGGGGTTGGAAAAAAATGGGGGGTTCATCAGATACGAGGTTCCTGCAAGACTTGCTATTATACGCGGCCAGCGCTGCTATGAGTTGCCTGGTTCTCTTCGTTGGGTTACGACAACTTGACCCAACCCGGGAGGCTTCCAAAAAGGTCCTCGAACACAAGAAGGAGATTGCCAAGCGTCTTGGTCGACCCCTTGTCCAGACCAACCCTTACGAGGTTACTCTCTTTTCCTCTGTTTGTTTGTTTGTTTCTTCAGTTTACTTTGGAATTTGTTAGGATTGGTTTTATGCCCTTTAGTTTCTGAGTTACGATGTTGCTACTGCTCCAAATACATAGAATTGGTTTGAATTTTGAATTGTTAGTTTAAGTATTGAATTTTGAATTGTTAGTTTAAGTCTCCATTTGTTTTGGTTAGGAGTTAGGATGACTGTGTGTGTACGAGGAACTTTCCTAAGACCTGTTAGTTTAAGTCTCAATTATGGTTTTGGAATCCTCTTTGATGAAGAAATTATTTTTTAAGGGCAAACTATACTTATCTGCCTGAGGTTTGGTGGAATCCATTGTGACTCCCTTCTATTTGTGCAGAGTTTAATGTTTTCAATGTTATCGTTTACAAACTACGGAGTGTTTTATTATGCAAATCTACCCAAGCCTTAAAGAAGTTTGGTGGAATTTTACCGAAATCTCAAGACAGATTAGTATGATTTTGCGTTAATTTAAACATAGGATTGTATTTTCTTTTTTTAATTTGTGCCCTTAATTGTGTGCAGGATGTTATAGCAGGTGACGTTATAAATCCTGATCACATCGATGTGGAGTTTGACTCTATTGGGGGATTGGAAACAATCAAGCAAGCTCTGTTTGAGCTTGTTATACTGCCTCTGAAAAGACCGGACTTGTTTTCGTATGGTAAGCTTCTTGGACCTCAAAAGGGCGTCCTGTTGTATGGACCTCCAGGAACTGGGAAAACCATGCTTGCGAAAGCAATTGCTAAGGAGTCAGGAGCTGTTTTTATTAATGTGAGGATATCAAACCTGATGAGCAAGTGGTTTGGTGATGCCCAAAAGCTTGGTAAGTGCCACATATCTTCATGAATAATCCTACATTCTACTATAAAACATCAAAACTATAGTTATCATGACAGACACTGTTATTTCCTGATTGAATATTTGAATGTCCATGCAGAGTTATTGTCGACTTCGGCTTTCTGTTCAATAAATTAAAACTCTTATGCTCTTATCGGTCACACACAAAAGTTCAACTGTGAAGATAATACAGTAGTGTATCATTGACTATTGTTTTATGTTTATTGAAAATTGGCTTGTCTTCCTGTGTTGTACTTATTGTTATACACGTTCTGTTGTTTTAGTGAATTATGCGAGTAGTTACTACCATTCAGATAGAAAAACTTATATGAAATACTGTTTATATATGACAAAATTTCTGTGACAAATTCAACACAAGTTATCTTAGTTATTAGTTATTTTTATGGGTGAAGTTTTACAGATAAGTTGTAAGATGATATTTCAATGTAATCTGCTGAGCTTATTGATTATTTTTGAATAATAATGATAATGCATTTGTGATAAGTTATCTTAGTTTTCAAGCCTGCCTTTGATTTTTAATGTTCTTACCTCCTAATGTTCTTCATTTGATGTTTGGTTTTTGTGTTTTAAATTTTTTTATTTGTTTATATCTAATTTAATGTTAATGATAATATTCTGCTATTCTTTTGCAGTGACTGCTGTATTTACCCTTGCTAATAAGCTCCAGCCTGCCATCATATTCATTGATGAGGTTGACAGTTTTTTGGGTCAACGTCGTACATCGGATCATGAGGCTTTATTAAACATGAAAACTGAGTTTATGGCTCTATGGGATGGATTTACCACAGATCGTAAGTTCTGTAATCATTATGACATAATATTCCTTTTATGCTAAGATATTCAAAATAAGTTGTAAATATGATAATAGCAATTTTGATGGAGGTTTATTTAGTCTTTTCAAGTTATTTATATTTGAGTAATTTCTGATGACTTCTGCTTTCCTGTGTGTGTGTGTAGATAATGCTCGAGTTATGGTCCTTGCAGCTACCAATCGTCCTTCTGAACTTGATGAAGCAATACTTCGACGCCTTCCTCAAGCTTTTGAAATTGGAATTCCAGACCAGAGGGAGAGAGCTGCGATATTGAAGGTTATCTTAAGGGGAGAGAGGGTTGACGAAGGCATAGACTTTGATTATATAGCTAGCTTATGTGAGGGTTATACTGGGTCAGATCTGTTTGACCTTTGCAAGAAGGCTGCCTATCTTCCTATTCGAGAACTACTGGATGAAGAGAAGAAGGGAAAACGTTCTTCCGTAAGTACAATTTTTATCTCTTGTACTTTGTCTTCCACCTCGATCTTTCCATTTCTCTATGGTGGATATCCACAGCTCACTTGACTGGAATCCATATGGATATCAGTTCACTTATGTTAACTAAAGGACAAATTGATTTTCTTTTTGGGGTAAATCCTATTTGGTCCCTAACATTTTAATCATCCTTTTTTAGCCCAAAATGTTTAAAATGGCATTAATGTTATCCCATCGTCAAATCTCTCACTAACACTTAACAAAATTGATGTACTATCAATAATGCTTTTGTTAAAGCTATGTTCAATTCCCTATCCCACCTTCACCCTTTCAACAAACCCAAATCCCATTCTCCTACTCCCTTTTACTCTATTAATTCTCCAAGAGGGGTTTGAGGAGGAGGAAGAAGAGAGTAGGAGAATGGGGTTCGGGCTTGTTGAGAGGGTGAAGGTGGGAGAGGGGGTTGAGCAAACGTAGCTTTAACAAAAGCATTATTAATAGTATATCAATTTCGTTAAGTATTAGTGAAGAATTTGACGGTGGGATAACATTGACGTCATTTTAAACGTTTTGGGCTAAAAATAGAACGATTAAAACGTTAGGGACCAAAATAGGATTTACCCCAAATGTTGGGAACCAAAACAATACTTTACCCATTATTGTGTGTTTCAATAGTTATATTATTTGCATGCTTGAACTACACTGGTATAAAGGAAGCAACTACAGAATGTGGTAGATCAGTTTGTGACTTGGTGTTACAATATGACTTCTATAGTTACTTTTTGGGAAGGGTTTAACTAACATGTGCCCTTAGTGCGAAAGTCCAGAAAATTTTTTTTAACTTTTAAACTATGAAAAGTTATAGTATTAATGTTTGGTACAGTTTTCAAAATTAACTTGTGACTTTTCGAGAAGTTATTTGAAGTGCCTATGAAGAAGTTAAAAAGAGTAACTATAACAAAAAGCTGTCTATCACTCCCTTTTCAAAATAAGCACTTCTGTGACTAAAATGTCAAATACAAAATAACTTATTTATAAGCTACTTTTAATATAAGTCCTTATGTTTTAAGCTTCCTTTCTAGAAGATTTTAATTAAGTTGTTTATCCAAACTGCTCTTTATTTTCAAAGGCTTTTAGATTATACAGTATTGAAAGTTTGAAACAGAAGCTGCCCGTGCCTTCTGTTGTTTTGTAACTTATGGATGGAAGTGGTAGAATAAGGGAGTTGGTGGCGTTATCATATATGAAGTGCTGGAGATGTTGACATTCACTGAGCTTAATCTATTTTTAACCTTTCAGGTGCCTAGGCCTTTGTCGCAGTTGGATTTGGAGAAGGTCCTTGACACTTCCCAGAAGACGAAGGCTGCTGCAAGTGCATATAGTGGGTTGTCATCATCAAGGTGGACACCAAGTGAGTCAGGTGATTATCAACTTCAAGCTGCAATCAATGAAATTTCTAAGCTTGTGGTTTCTCACATGATTAACCTCCATGCTCAGGATCCGTAAAATGTTTTGACTTTGTTTAGAGCATTATTCTGCTGTTACTTATGTTGCCCATTCCAGATTGTAACAGGCTAACAACTACTACTTCCTAGTTATAGACTTATAGTAGTTCTAGAGTAACTTTATTATTACTATATATTGATTATATTATAGAAATTCGTGGTTGGCTTTTGCATTTTGCTCTATATGTTGCACGTATTTTTGTTGCAGCACTTTTTAAATTTATATGTATAGGTAACTATGGAGGATGATTACTATACCTGCTACGCAAATAAATTTGGATATTGTTATATAATATGATGCATTGAAATGACAAAAGAGTAACAGGTTTAGCTCATTTTATTTAAGATAGATGATACATCCACATTCTACAACTCGTATAGTACTAATTCTGATACACAATGGGGGCAAAATTAAATATTTTCTTCATGCCTGAACAGTTTAGACTTTAGACTTTAGTGGACTAAAGATCCAGGTTTAAATAACCAACCCATTGTTAAGTCTTGTCTAGATTTATAGGGAAGAGGAAAATCATGCTATATGAATCAGTTTCAAC
>NC_029791.2:112756854-112758647 GCF_000816755.2 Arachis ipaensis
GTTTCTTTTTATGATTAGCGGTTGGTTTCAGAAATATCCCCGTCATGATCGAAGCCTTAGAAATGGAGATAATAATGCAAATTTTGTACTTTTAAAGTAAAGAAATTTATTAAGAAAATTAAAGGCTAATAATCTCTTAGAAGAGTTTCTTTACAATTAATCCATCATTTCTTTTTTGTTGGGGAATTTAGCAAACTTCTTTACTTAGAAGCCAAATATGGTGTCGCTGTCAGTGGCATGACAAGGCTTAATTGTTTGACGAACATGGCCATGTTTGTAGCCGCTGGGCACTGACCACAATCATTTAATAGTAAGTCATAGCTATTAAATTTACGATGCTGGCCCCTCAGATCTTTAAGCCTCGAAAGATCAGCAAGAATGAACTGTCCCTAAAGATTCATAGTGTATCTTGTCATACTCAACTCAATTATGTCCATTATAAGAGAATTTCTTTTGCAGTTACAATTCCTTTAAAAGAAAATTGTCAAACCGTATATGATATATCTCGTTATATTCACGGTCAAGATTTAATCAATCGCCTCGGTCAAAAGTCAGTTTTAAGTACAATATTTTAGATTTAGATATGTCTCTTCTTAAACCAAGTTGAGTTGGTCTAGTGGTTAGTTCATTAATCCGCTTAAATAAATGTTGGAGGTTTGAATCTCACTTTATGCATGCAACAGTCCATTGATTAGTAGCAAATCCTTAAATAGAAATATGTCTCTTCTTAATAGTTGCCATAATATATTCCTAGAAATTCATGTCCATTTTAATTAAACTATCCTTTTATTTAATTATTTATACTATTTATTCTTTTTTCCAACACCATTTATTTTTATTTGAATAAATATGGAAATATCGATTCGAGCTTGATTTTGGTTCTTGATTTTCTTTCGATTTCGACATAGATGTCAATTCAAGCTTGTATCAATGATATCAATTCAAAAAGTAGATACGACTCCTATAAAAAAGTGGGCTCGAATTCGGAATTTATCGATTTTAGTATAAATGGTAACTTTGCAACTAATGAAAAAGTAATTAAAACCCTGTATTAGTAATATTGAGAAAGATAAATGTCGAACACTTGCTACAAAGTACAAATTGAATTAAATAGATCAAAACATGAAATGAAGACAAAAACTAAAATGCTTGAAAGGAAAGCTGGAACAAACTTGACAAAAGAAAAATAAAGAAACAGTAAAAACAATAATAAAAATAGAAATTGATTCTTAATATTTACATGCACTTGTATTCTATAGTCGTGGTGTGATTTAGAATTTTGTAAAGATTTAGTGTGTCTTATAGTGTTGAAAGATTGAAGTTTTTCTAAAATTTTTTGATTCTCCTCTTTATAGAGAGAATCCTGAGTTAAGACCCTTCTATTGACAGTTACCACGTTCTCTATATTATTTGTTCTCCAAGGCCTACCCACGTTTTTACTATATCGTGGAAGTCAAAAAACAGTCTCTACATTTAAGTTAAGGCAAATTTTATGGTATTTTTGTTGCTGTGTTTAAATTGTTTAATTTATTTTTAAAAATAAAAAATAAAATATTTAAAATAAAATATTTAAAATTTATTAAATATTATCTATTTATCTTTTTTAATAAGTTACGTATAATGTAAAAGACATCATAATATTCATCGTTAAGGTGAATCCTATCCATTATGCTCCAATATCTTTACCACGTGTTGATTGCCTTTTCCTCTCTTATCAATTTGACTACTCTATTTTCCCTTCGACTTATTTAATACTTGATCCCCAAGTATTTTTCGACTTGCATCGTTTTGCT
>NC_029791.2:112759982-112848947 GCF_000816755.2 Arachis ipaensis
TAAAACACGTACAAATGCTTTTGATTCGAGATCAATATACATTGTGAGATCCCCTAATCAATTGATAAAGTAAAATCTTATGATTATGTTCTACAATGACCACTTCTATTAAAAAGGATTGATGCTCAGAGTAATTTTACTATTGCGTTTCTGCAAGGACGATATGGATAGCGATCAATAATATAAAGGTTTAATTATTCTGCATATCACTCTAGTTTTATCGAATTTTCAATTAGGTTTTTACATTTTTTTTTTCATTTAGGTCCTTATATGTTAATTTTTTTTTCAATTAAGTCCATACTGTAAAAATAACGTTTAAGATAACAGAAAATTCTTGATAAAAAACGAATATTCTTGTCATTTGGTTGGAGTAGCTAGTTGAACAAATATTAATTTTTCCAAAATACCAAAAGCACCCCTTACATTTTATCCAAAAGAAAAAAAACCCTAAATTGTTCTCTAGAGATCGCGTCGGTCCATCGTCGTCATCTGTCTCTGGCGTCATCTGCAACGGACGCTTGGTGGTCTACTGTCCGTCGCCTCCTTCTCTGTGTTGGTCTGCTCTGCTTTGTTCTGTTCGGAGGTCTTGTGCGCTGTTTGCCCGTCCAAGCCGTCACCATCCCTCGCGGTGCTTCACCTCGCCTGACGTCGCTGTGCCGCATGGAGCCGAGCTTCGTAGCGCCTGGCCTCCCGTCCTCGCATTGTGCTTTTGTTCGATCTCCCTGTATTCGAACTGTTTGTAAACAGGTGAAAAAAAAAGCCTCTTTTTTCAGCTTTAAAACTTTGATGTTTATGCTAATTTTTTTTTAAGATATGGCATTGGTTGAGTATCTATTTGTTGAATTGATTTTTGGATTGTTTTGATATAATAGTTTATTTAGGGTTTACAATATGGATATTTATGTACAGAAATTTTATTAATTGGTGAATTGACATATAAATTAATTTTGCTGATGATGAATTTAGTTTATTCTTGATTGTTTATTGTTATTGCTGTGATGATGCTGTTTTATTAGGATTCTGTTTCTTTTTTTTTTAATGTAATGATGGAGATTTTTACCATAGACATAAATCACTGCAATGTGCCTAATTCTCCTTCGTGTATTCCGTTTTCTGGATAAATAGTAAAATTTGAGTGTGAGAAAACTGAATCAAGAGTTTAGGGTTTTTAATTTTTGTTCTTTTATGGTAATTCTCCTACTGGTGCTACCCCGTTGCTGCTGGTAATGCCATTGTTGTTTTTGGAGAAGATGCTACTCTTGTCACCACTATGATTCATCAACCTAATTTTTCTGTTGCTGTTGGTAATTCCTCTCAAAATGATGAAGATGCCAAGAATTCTCCTGTGAATTAATGTCACTAATTCTATATGGATTATTACAATTAAATAATGTGGATTAGGATTGTAGTTGTGGTTAAAACTGTTGTATGCCTCAATAAGATAAAAAAGATATTTTGTTATTTTTGAATTGTTTCGAGACTTAGTTGCTTTTGTTTATCTTCTCCCCAGGTACAATGTAATGGTTTTAGAAGCACTGTCTGGGATCTAACTTGAATGCCATTGTTAACTTCATTGAGGTAAGATTATTCATTATTTTTTTTATCATAATGGTTTCAATACATCCATGGTTGATTGAAATGCTGTATATCTGAGATTATATGTTATATAGGTGTTGCATGTAAAAGCTGCGAATAGAAATGTGTTAAATATAGTTATGCATTTCTTATTTTTAGGGATGGGTATATGGAGGTGTATATGGAAGTGCCCGAAGAATCCCAAAGAGATGAATGGATCTCACAAAGATGATTTTACTCCAACTTCTTTTGTTTCAAAAGCAGGATACCATGCTTTGATTGAAGTTTTTGATGAAAATGACTATCTTGTTAGGACACCTGATGAACTCAAGTCTGCTCTTTCAGAATCTTTTTCAACTTGAAAATTGGCCGTTATCAATGTTATTGTTAATCTTATACCAGTTCAGAGTATGGGAGACTGCAACACAAGAACTGATTTCTATATTATCTGTATTGCACTGAAAACTACATTTTCTATGGTTTTCATTTTTAGATTTCAAATTTCAATAATACAAATTACATAGTCTTGTGATTTTCTATGGTGTACTATGATATGATAAAGACATAAACTATATTCCATAAATTTACACAAATGTAAAATGTTACATGATCATAATGAATACTTGAATAATGGAAACTGAATTTTACATATATTAATTACTACTATTTTTGTTTCATTTTATCCCTTTCTTTTTGTTGTATGTTCTTAAGATAAGGTATTTTGAAATTAAAAAAAAGATATTTTTGATACAATTTGTATATAAATAAGCAAAAAAAATGATAATGACAAAATAAAAAGGACTATAGAAATATCTTTCATGTCGTAAAACCATTAAATAGGGATTATAGAAATATTTTTAATTGAATATTTATAGTTTTACCAAATTTTCAATTAGGTCCCTATATTTTTTTTCTTTTCAATTGGGTCCCTAAGGGTATACAAGTAATTTCACAATTCACTAACATTTTTTAACGTTTAACGTTAACAGGGATTTAATTGAAAAAAAAAATTAACGTACAGGGACCCAATTGAAAAGAAAAAAAGTATAGGGAACTAATTGAAAATTCGGTAAAACTATAGGGACCTGCAGGGTAATTAAACTTAATATAAAAATAAACTAACAAAGAATTATACGGCATGAAAAGTACTCTACCAATATAATAAGAGTAAATAATGAACAACTAGATCTGTAGGTAGAGTTAAACCCTAAAATGGTCTTTGAGATTCATAAAATGCAATGATTTAGTCCCTAACTTACTAATTGCGCTATTTGCGTTCCTAAAATTTTAACCATGTTGCCGACAACGACGTAGAAAATGAGTACCACGCTGGAGTTTGCTTCCGCCGCTCTTAGGCCCTAATCCCACCGAGCTTGCCTCCGCCTTCAGCATTTCCCCAGAGCCGTTCCAGACTCTTCTTGACATCAATCGCGCTTCGCAGGACACCATCTCACCATCTCCGCAATTCACGGCGGTGCCTCCAGGCCTTCTCCTCCAATAATTTCCAACTCGACAATTGCACCGCCATGCTTGAGTCCGACGCCACAACGTTTGCTGATGAGGAATTAGAGCCCGATCGAGATGGCTCTGGCTTGATTCCAGGAAACTCCGGAAGATCGATAGCGCCGCCGAGGAGGCCGATTCGGCAGCTCCACCGGCCAAAAAGGAGATTGGAGGAAGAGAGAGCCCATATAATGTTGTTGTAGACAAAGATGCTGGGACAGTGCGTGTGAGTATTGGAAAATATGGAGTAGGCATAAGAGAAAAAATCAAGCGACGCAGAGGCGTATATGAATCGCGAGAGGAGTATATCATTTTCAACAAAACCTGCGGTAAGCATGAAGGCTTGCATTTGGCGAAGATGGCTCTTATTTGAGCAACGGCGGAGGCAAGCTCCGACGGGATTAGGGCCTAAGAGCGGCGGGAGGCAAACAAGCTCCAACGTGGTACTCATTTGCCGCGTCACTGCCGGCGGCAAGATTAAATGGTCGAAAATGAGGTGAGGGACCAATTAGATGTATATTTTACAATATCAGAGATGTAAATAGTGCAATTGGTAAATCAAGGACTAAATCAGTTAAATTCGTAAATCTTAGGGACCACTTTAGAGTTTAACTCTCTATAGGCACAATAGGCAGTTTAATAGTCAATGCTTGATAATTGAAACTAGGTTAGTAGGTTTGTGGGTTCAAAACTAGCAACCTGCCATTTTCCAACTTTCAATATGTATCAAAGGCGGCAACCAACAAAGGTATCATTGAATGTAATAATTTTTGCTAGATTTTTTGTTCAATCTCGACATAATGTGTCAATCAAACTTGTATCAACAATTTCAATTCGAGAAGCAGATATGACTCTTTTTAAAAAATCTTAACCCAAAATTTATGGACCATAAGTATCGAAATAAATTTTGCAAGTAGTGAAAAAGAATGTAAATTTTGTATATGTTAGTACAAAAAATGAATTGTTTCGACAAGAAGGTGTTTTGACTACTAGAAGTGAAAACGGACAAGTTGAAGTTGAAGAAAGAGGGTACAAAGAACGTCGAAGTGGAAAGGTAGTTAGTGACTTTCAAACTGAAGAGGAGAACATGGGAGCAAAATTGGAAGAACATGATGAAAAGACATGGGACTTGAAGACTAAGGAAGACGTGGGTGTCAAAACTTGGGGATCAAGATTCCTCATGGTCAGGGCAAGGTTATGGCTGAGAAAAAGGAGGAAGAAAAATAGTGGGCAACATGATCCAAATCAAGTTCATGGCCTATAAATAGTAGAAACTTATAAGAGTACTGGGACTTCAATCAAGAACACTAGATCATCACATAAACTCATAGAATTCCCAGTCTCTGCGACACAACGGAAGAACATAGAGTGCAAGTGTATGTGAGTGTTGGAAGTCAAATTTCTAGTTTGTTTTTATTTTGTTTATTTGATTCACTTTCATTTACTTTCTTTAAACTTTTGTTATCATTTTACTTTGATCAATATTTCACACTTTCATTTTCCTCTTTATTTAATTATTTATTTCTTTATTGTTTTCCATAATTTTGCCACTAGTAATGTCGATATAAAATTGTTTGACACCATAATCAAGTAATTTCCGGGTCGAGATAACTCTTTTTCAGAGAAGTCGTATTTGCTCCCCGATACTTGAGATTTTGATACAAGCTCGTTTTGACACTATTTGTCAAAGTCAACCAAAAAATGACTGAAACAAATTGGCACGTCCGGTGGGACCCTGGATTAGATTCGTGTCAAGTTGTGTATGCAATTACGTAGTGGTAAGTTAATCATGACGGATAAAGCTTCAACTTCGACGGATATGTCGAATAATGATAGTGAAAATTCCATTAGAGGCCTTGAAACAGAGGCAGTCCCTTTGACCAGTCTTTCGAGCCAATGGTCGACAGAAGTTATTCCAACGGCCATAGCCGTCATATGGCCTCAATATGAACTACCCCCCAAATTACTCAACACCCTTGGAGAATCCTAATGCCATATATATTGGAGGTATTAACACTATAAGAAATAATCTTTTATATAATCCAACACCTCCATTAGGTTATCCTCTAATGGGGACACACCATCAATATTACCCTTACATGGCAAATTATAATGCCTATCAACCCTTAATACACAACCCTCAATATCTTGGGACTGTTCCCATACCACAAACCATTCCTATGGTGTCGAATGTCATTTTGACATAGGGTGTAGGATACCCTAGGGTGTCGATAGGAGGGACCCGTACGGGCATCTTCGCCTAATACAGTCGAGTCTTTAGCTATATTTAGACAACAAATCGAGGATAGTCATTATGACCTAGTAAATATGCTAACTCAACAAAAGGATACAATATTAAATCCAGTGTTAAAAAATAACAATGTTAGAATAAAGCAAGTTGCTCGACGAGTTAATGATATTGCGAGAGCGATTAATTGACCAATAGTCCAATTTTTTGGGGAAATTCATGGTAATAATCCTCTTCTCATTTTGAATAGAGGAGATGATCCAAATAGGGTATTAAATGAGGCTAGAGCAAATAATGCTGCTCAAACTTATGGTCAAAATATAACTCAAGCTGTTTAGCAAATCTTGAATCGAGAAGGATTAAATATTGGAATAACAAATCAACCTTATTTTATATCCCTCTTTCCTGATTAAGTTTTATAGGTTGAGCTTCCTAGGGGAGTTAAAACTCCTAAATCCTTCACCAAGTTTGCAGGTGAAAGTAGGGAGTCGACAGTTGAACACATCGCTCGATATTCAGTCGAAATAGGCGAATTGGCCAATAATGAATATTTGAAAATGAGATATTTTTCCTCTTCATTGACAAAGAATGCTTTTACTTGGTTTTTGAATCTACAACTTAATTCGATCCTTAATTCGGTTCAATTAGAAAGAAGTTTTCATGATCAATTCTTTAGAGGTGAAATGAAGGTAACTTTGTTGGATCTATTCACAATAAAGAGAGGAAAAGCCGAGGCGATCGATGACTATCTTATACGGTTCAAGAATATGATAAAAAAATGCTTCACCCCTATTCTTGAACCTTAAATAGTCAAGATTGCCATCAATGACCTTGATTTTAATGTTCGAAAGAAACTAGTAAATCAAAATTCTTTGATTTGGCTCAATTGGCCAATAAGGTTCAACAAATTAAAAAGTTAAACAAAGAAAAAAAGAACTAAAGTCGAACAAAAGAAAACCCTTATTCAATAAAAAAGTTAATTATGTTGATTCCATGAGTGAGGAAGAGTCAAACAGTGAATCTGCCTTTGCTGCAGAATTAAAAAATGGACCTCCTTATGTGTCTCGATCTCTTAATCTGGCAAAAGATAAGACTCCTTTATTAGGAGGAAAGAATTATTCTTTTGACCTAACAAAAGTTGAGCAAATCTTTGATATGTTATTAAAAGATAAGCAACTTGTACTCCTTGAAGGAAAAAGAATGGTATCGGTTTCTGAAATTAGAAATAAGAAGTTTTGTAAATTCCATCAAGCTTTTGGGCATTATACCAATAATTATGTTCGTTTCAGGGATTTGATACAGAACGCTATCGACGAATGTCGATTAAAGTTTGCTGATAAACCTGAAATGAAGGTAGATTCTGATCCCTTCCAAGTCACATCGAATTTTGCTGAAACAGAAGAAGTGGCGTTTACAGTCAATGTGGCTTTTGTCGAACCTATGAAAAAAGATGAGCAATTCGAATTGGACATGTTTGAAGCTGAAAGGTCCATTTACTCAAAAGCGGGAGAAGATTTGTTAGACTTCTTGTTGCGACAAAAGGAGGAGGAAGGAAATGTAGCTATATGCCCACGATGTAGTGCCCTATTCAACACGTCGGCTGCTAAAGCTTTCAGCTCATAATAAAATATTAGAGTGCATGTCCATCAGGAAGAAACAAGCCAAGCTCGGTTGAAGCAAGGGGTCAAAGGTCGAGAATCTGCAACTGCTCCTGTCAAACAACACATGCGCGGTGGTGACAGTCGACCAGAAACCCCAAGATGTGTCGAGTCGAACTAGAGTTCCCCCATCTAACGTATCGAACAATAAATGGGTTCAGAACAATGCCCCAAATTACTCTAGGAATTATAGTTTTAATGTTCCTAGGGGTGGTTTTGGAAATTGGGCTGAAACCCGAAAAAGAGGAAACTCTAGACAAAGAGCAGGAAGAAGGGGCCATTGTAGAGGAAGGTATCGATGCAATTTTTTAGAAGGAGCTCCCTTCGTTCCAAGAGTTGTGGCCCAAACATAAAATGCTTATGCCAATACACAGGGGCCATACTCAGAATTGACTAAAGAACGTAGGTAACCATAGAGGCAGGAACAGAAAGAAGACAAGATATCCCCGAGAAAAGACCAGGAGAATGAGGAGTCAAAAGAGATATCTGTTATTAAGTCGATCAATTCAATCCCAGAAGGAAAAGAAGAAGAGGCGCTAACAGAAAATTTTGACTCTAGTATCAAAGATTATCTAGATGTGATATTTGGTGAAACTAGTTTTAGGCATGTTGCCACCGTCTCTACTCTTCCTTTACACTTTCAAGGCGATCCTGAGGGGCCTTGGAATTATCTCGAAGGAGATTGTGATTATATAATCCAAAGTGACGAATGTCGATTTGTTGAAAATTGCATGATTAAGGAAGAGTTATTCGAAAGACCTGATGAGATTAACAAAGGCCATCTTCAACCATTGCATATTAAGGCAAAAGTCGAAGGATTGATGATTAATCGTATTTTGGTCGATGGAGGAGTAGTAATTAATTTGTTACCTGAAAGTATGCTCCCATTATTCTAGAAAATATTCGATGATCTGATTAAAACAAATTTGGCTGTCATTGGATTCAATGGTAAGTCGATAATTGCCCTAGGAATAATCCCACTCAGGGTTAAAGTCGGAAGCGTCAAACGACCAACAGTGTTTATAGTGGTACCCACTAAGGCAACTTTTAATATTCTTTTGGGAAGAGATTGGATCCATGGGGTAAAGACAATCCCCTTGACTCTGCATCAGAAATTGGTGCTGTGGGATGAGGATGGAAGGATCGAGGAAATTGAAACTGATGATGGCCCCTGTTATGTCGAACAAATGAATGTCAGCTTCAAAGAATATCATTCCAGTGTTCAACCACTGGATATTGATATGAGAACCTTTGACCTACCCTCATCAAAGGTTGCTATGTAAGGGCCCATGGTATGAAATTGGTCCCTAAGGCCAAGGAAGACTTGGTCATTATATCTACTTAAATGGATATATCAAGCAATTGGGCTCGACTCTCAACCTATATCGCTGAGAAGAAGGAGTGCATAGAAAAACGTGCACTAGATTGTATATATGACCTCGACTCCTTAGGGTTTGAAAGATCCAATTTAATTTATAAAGATTTGCAAAAGAAAAAGGTTGCAGTACAAGATCCTTTCAATGAAACCGAGATTGGTGGAAAAGGGCGAGTGACTTCCATCAGTGGATGCCTAGACCCTGAATTCAAGAAAGAATTGATAGAAGTCTTAAAGAAATATCAAGATTGTTTTGCTTGGCAATATGAAGAGATGTTTGGTTTGGATAGATCTTTAGTCGCACATAAACCCCTCTTGTTGAGAATACTCGACTTATCAAACAAGCTCCGAGACAATTTGCTCCGAAAATTATGATAAAGATCAAGGAAGAGGTTGAACGATTATTAAAGGCTAGTTTTATTCGCACAGCCAGATATGTCGAACGGATTGCAAATATTGTTCATGTTATTAAGAAAAATGGGAAATTAAGAGTGTGTATTGGTTTCAGGGATTTGAAAATAGAGCTACGCCAAATTATGAGTATCACATGCCAATTGTAGAAATGTTAATTGACTTTACTGCGGAAAGCAAACTTCTGAGCTTCATGGATGGATATTTAGGATATAATCAAATATTCATATCCCAAGAAGATGTATCAAAAATAGCCTTTCGATACCCTGGATCCATTGCCACTTATAAATGGTTAGTTATGCTATTTGGGTTGGAAAACGCTAGAGCTAACTACCAGAGAGCTATGAATTCGATTTTCCATGATTTCATTGGTAAGTTTATGGAAATTTATATTGATGATGTGGTAGTTAAGTCAGAATCGAAACAAGCTCATCTGCGTAATTTAGAGGCAGCATTTCAATGGATAAGGTATCATCGACTCAAAATGAACCCATTAAAATGTGCTTTCGATATTTCTATAGAAAATGTTCTGGGATTCATTGTGCAAAAAAAAGGAGTAGCTGTTGACACCAATAAATGCGAAGCCATTTTTGACTCATCTCCTCCTAGAAATAAGAAGGAACTACAATCTTTCCTAGGTAAAATAAATTTTCTCCTAGGTTTCATTTCAAATTTATTTGAAAAAATGAAAGTATTTATCCCTTTATTGAAATTGTAGCAGGGAGAAAAATTCAAATGGAAAGAGGAGCATCAAAAGGCTTTCAACCAAATAAAGCAATATTTAACTTCACCGCCAATCTTGACACTAGTCAAAAAAGGTCAACCACTTAAATTATATATTATTGCATGAGATACAACTTTAGGGAGCATGCTAGCTCAGGAAGATAAGGATGAAAACGAGAATGTAGTTTACTATCTAAGTTGAATGTTGACTGAGGTAGAAATTAGATATAGCATTGTCGAACATTTTTGTTTGGCCCTTTATTTCTCTTGTACTAAATTGAAAAGTTATTTAATTGGAAAGAATGTTTATGTTGTGTTGAAATTTGATGTTATTAAATACATCCTTTCTTATCTAATACTAAGGAAAAGAATTGGTAAGTGGATGTTAGGATTAATCGAATATTCTTTGTTTTACGTCAAAGCTAGGATTGTCGAAGGACAAATGATCGCTAATTTTCTAGCAGAACATCCCTGTGTTGAGGTTTATGAGCAACCCGAAATTGAGTATTTAGAACACAAATCTTGGAAGTTATTTTTTGATAGGACGAAACACCAAAATGGGGTAGGAGTTAGAATAGTCTTGATCGCCCCTAAAGATATTCTAACCAAATTTATGTTCCAACTAAAGTCAGGTTTGTTAAATAATGAGGTAGAATATTAGGATTTGATCATTGGCCTAGAACTTTTAATTGAGAAAGGAGCAAAGAAAGTTAAAATATTGGGAGATTCACAATTAGTGATTAAACAGTTGGCTAGAAACTATCGAGTTATTAGTCAGAGTTTGGCCAAATATTTTGCAGTGGTCGTACGACTATTGGCTGAGTTTGACTCTGTTTCTATCAAACACATATTTAAATACTCGAATGAAGACACCAATGAGCTAGCTCAAATGGCTTCTGGCTATAAAATATCTCCCAAGTTGATAAAGGAGTTTAGTAAGGTTAAGACTAATTTAACTCCTTTAGAGGTAAGAGAGGTTTGTTGTGCAAACACTCTCGATCGAAATGATTGTAGATATAAGATCATCGACTTCCTTAAAAACTCCAATTAAAGAATAGATCAAAAAATTAAATATCTAGCAATGAACCTTGTATTGGTTAGTGGAGACCTATTCAATAAAAGTGTCAATGGTTCTTTACTCCAATGCTTAAGTATGCAAGATGTATATTTACCTATGGCAGAGGCGCATGAAGGTATTTGTGGAGCTCATCAAACGAGTCAAAAAATGCATTGGATCCTACATCGACAATAACTATATTAGCATTCAATAATGATAAGGATTGTATTAATTTTGCTCGACATTGCGATCAGTGCCAAAGGCATGCACCAATTCAAAGAGTCACTACTTCTGATTTACATGCTGTAATTAGGCCATGGCCATTTAAAGTGTGGGATCTTGATTTAATAAGGATGATCGATCCTCCCTCGACTAAGGGACATAAGTTTATCTTAGTAGCGGTCGATTATTTTATGAAATGGGTAGAAGCTATGCCCATGAAGGAAGTTACCCAAGCCAAGGTGATTGACTTTATTGAGGAATCGATCATTTATAGATTTGGTATTCCTCAAACCATAACTACAGACAAAGGGACTATGTTCACAAGTCGACAAGTCAAAGGATACATTGAGTCAAGATGAATTAAACTTATATGTAGCGTTTGTTTTGAGGTACTGGGACAGAGACTGGGAAACTGAGACTCAATATCATGTTTGTTGGTTTAGAGACTGGTACTAAAAATTCTGTCTTTGTCTCCAAAATTTTAGTATTTCAGTACCTCCAAAAAGTGAGGACACAGGGGACTAAAATTTTTAAAGACGGAAATTGAAACTTTAATAACATTTTATACCTAAAATACCCTCATTTCAATTAATTAATTCTAATTTTACCCTTTATGCAAATTAAATTAGAGTTATATTCTTATTTCAATCTTTGTCCCCCACTTTGCACCAAACAGAATACTGAGATTTATTTCAATCTCTATCTCTTAGTCTCTGTCTCTCAGTCTCAGTCTTTCAGTCTCTGTCTCTCCACCAAACGCTACCATACACTCGACCCCATATTATGCCTAAGTAAATGGCCAGGTCAAAGCTGTTAATAAAACTTTAATCATTTTAATTAAGAAACATATAGGGAGGCAACCTCGAAATTGGCATAATACTTTGAGACAAGTATTATGGGCATATAGATGTTCTTCTCGAGAGGCTACAAGTTCAACTCCGTATGAACTGGTATATGGCCATAAAGCAGTATTGCCACTTGAAATTAATTTGCAAACAGTTAGAGTGGCAAAGAAAAATGATTTACCAGTAAAATAATATTGGTCGAGTATGATTAATGAACTAGATCAATTAAACCAATCTCGATTAATGGCTCTTGATTAAATGGCGAGACAAAAAGATAGTATTGCCAAGTCATAAAATAAGAGAATAAAAAAGAAAACATTTATGGTTGGTGATTTGATATTAAAGTTAGTCCTTCCAACTAAACAAGTAAAAGGAAAATGGTCTCCTCTGTGGGAAGAACCTTTTAGGGTCGAAAAAATATTTGATGGCAATGCTTATGAATTAAAAGATATAACTTCTACTTGACAAGTAGGGCATATAAACGGTAAATATTTAAAGTATATCATTGTCATTAAGCAAAAGATGGAAAGTGCATACAAAAGAAGTTGAGAGTTCAAGTTTCAATAAATCAATATAGAGACCTAAACTTAAGTTTGAGATCTTCTTGTTTTCGGCCCAAGGCAGCGGCTTCTTCGACCGTTTCCTCTTTGGCTTTGATGGTCTGGTTGACATTTTCCATAAGGGACGTACAACCTGAAGTTTTGGAGACATGAAGTTGACTTATTTTCTGAAATATTCGATCAAGGTCTGTATTGGTAGATTCGATTTTTGTTTTGCTTGCCTTTAGCTCAACTAATTCTTTTTCAAGCAATTCAATCTTAGTGACAATATATTTTCCTTGACACGACCTTCTATTAAGACATCTTCAATTTGAGACTTAGTTATCTCGCATTGCATTAATTGTCTATCATGGATAGCCAGAGTCTCAATTGCTTTGTTGAAGTTCTTCTCGACAGACTCAACTTTGAAAATATGATTATAAATATCTTCAATGAAAGTTTCCAAGGCCGAGTAAGTATCAGTCAAAATTTTTTGGTTTGTAAAGTCAAGAGCTCTTAATAATCGAGCCTTCAAGTCAGAATTATTGTTGATCTCTTCCAAAGGGTGATTGAGACATTCAAGAACAATGCTGACCCTTTCGACAACCAAAGGGTCGGGTCCTAGTGGAAGTTGCGACTCAGGAGAGGTGACTTCTTCTTCACGGATCGGAATGACTTTTTCTGTGGCTTGCACTGAAGGGATTTCAGGTCCTTGACTAGAAGAGAAAACTTTTGTTCCTTCAGAAGAATACACTTGTCGAGCTTCAGAAAGAATATTGGCCAAATCAAAATCGAAGTCGTCAAAATTCAGATCCTCAGCCTCTGGAGCAGGAACATTTATAGGAGATTTGTCCTGTTCGACATCAGTCGGATTTTTAGTATGAACAATAGTTGAGGTTGTTATGGATGATGTCGAGACAAGACCAGATTTCTGCTGAGTTTCAGCATCGGTCAGAAGAGGCATGTAGCTTTTCTAGGCAAGTAATGAAGTGTTACATAAGAAATGGTAATACAATATAAATAAAGCATAAAACAATAGGGAGAGTGTGATTACCATTGAGAAATCAATAGAAGCTTGGGAAGCCACAGTCAAGGGTATAGGCTAAATTAGACTTAAGAAAGGCAAATATACAGTAACCTTTGGGGGGTTGAGTAACTTCGAATTTGACACCAAAAGGATCAACACCTGATTCAGAGTAGCATTATGGTTTAGCTTGAGACTTAGAGCTACATGTGATAGGTTTCGACTAAAAGAAGAAAGTAGATAATTACAGTATGCAAGATTTAAGTCGATTTTAAAACGTGAAAAGTGCAAAGAATACCTTGATGGGAGGAACTGGATCAGATTTTTGTACTTTCCTAGGTTTATCTGCTATAAGGATGTCAACGACTGCACATTTTTTCGACGGAAGGGTGGCCTCACTTGCACTCAATCGTCTTCTACCTTGACCTCTTTTGGATTTTGTTTCCTTAGGGGAAGCTTCCTCGTCTGACTCCCATTTTTCTCGACCAGTTTATGGTCGGGAGTAACACCTATTAAAGTTGTTAGCCGAGCAGCTAGAAAAGTAAAAGGGTATAAGAAAAGTAAGGATTTAAAAGATTTTTTAAGTACTAAGAAAAACATGGTACCTGGAGGATATCCAGCAATTCTCGTTCGACCATGAATTCTATCCCTGGAACCTTATTCAGAGTAGCATTATGGTTTAGCTTGAGACTTAGAGCTACATGTGACAGGTTTCGACTAAAAGAAGAAAGTAGATAATTACAGTATGCAAGATTTAAGTCGATTTTAAAACGTGAAAAGTGCAAAGAATACCTTGATGGGAGGAACTGGATCAGATTTTTGTACTTTCCTAGGTTTATCTGCTATAAGGATGTCAACGATTGCACATTTTTTCGACGGAAGGGTGGCCTCACTTGCACTCAATCGTCTTCTACCTTGACCTCTTTTGGATTTTGTTTCCTTAGGGGAAGCTTCCTCGTCTGACTCCCATTTTTCTTGACCAGTTTATGGTCGGGAGTAACACCTATTAAAGTTGTTAGCCGAGCAGCTAGAAAAGTAAAAGGGTATAAAGAAAGTAAGGACTTAAAAGATTTTTTAAGTACTAAGAAAAACATGGTACCTAGAGGATATCCAGCAATTCTCGTTCGACCATGAATTCTATCCCTGGAACATGGGTAATAGATGGAACTAGTAGTATTTATGTCCAGGGTACGGGGGTCTTTTCTCTAGAATCGATAATCTACTCCTAATGCTCCTTTAGGAGGGTCAGATAGTTGATCAACAAGGCCAAAATGGGCATTAGAAAAAGAAGAAAATTTAAATGGTTTCATAAAATTCATTTTCTGCACAAAGGGGTCTCGACTTAAAGCTTTAAAATAGCGATTGAGACATTTGTGAAAGTGTGCTTCCTTTTTTCTTTTCTCATACCTCTTTGGACTTGATGAAAACGTACTTTACATTGCAAAAATGCTATTTTACCTTATAATATTTCTCAAAGGCAACAATTTTTTTAATGTGCTCACCTTTGATTTTCTTCAATACAGCAGTAGTCTGTGTAGGAGGAAGAACCAAGTTAGAAAGAGCTTGCTCAATTGAAAGGCAATGAGAAGCATAATAGTTTGACCACCATTTGTGAAAATTAGGGGTCGAAAGGAAGCTGAATTTGGGACCAAATCTTTGGTATTGGATAGTTTCTCGTTGATGATTCATATCTAAAATTTGTTCGAATTCTTTCAAATTCAATACTTCATAATGAATCATCTGAGCTCCAGCTTCAAGAGAGAGTGGGAAGGTAGTGCTTGTGCGAGACCGAATTGCCTTGACAAATACTGTGGAGAATATGTGACAAGTTTCTTCTTAAGAGCCATGGTCGACTCACGAGGAAGCCCTACGGGGAGAATTTGAGGAGTAAGGGGTTTTGCCCATAGTTCATCAAGAGCTTCTTAATTTTCAGACTTGAGACTTGTGAGAGAATGAAGATAACCTATCTTACTTTTTAAACAGGCCAGAAGTTTCGGATGATAGGTCGAGTCATCGTTGTTTTTAACATTAAGGAGAAGTTTAATAAAGTGGCAAAAAGCATCGATGGAGGATATACCCTTAGGTTTCAACCAAGTAAGAGAAGAAAGTCGAATACCTTCAGGTGGTGTTTTTGGAAATTCAGAAGGGGTAGTAAATTGAGGCTCGAACACTAACCTGAACCATAAATTGACAACCTAGAGGGGGCTAAATAAATTGATTGATGATTCCCCTCGTCGAATTTCACTAACTAGCAAAGAAAGAGTTTCATACAATTTACCCAAGATAAGAGAGGGAAGATTGATGTATTTCTTGTGATGAAGCATGATATCTAATGAAAGGTAATTGCTCTTCTGGATTTGGATTGATTTCAGACAAACGACAAAACCATTAATACATAAAAGCAAAAAGGTAACATGTTCACTGTCGGTAATGGGATCCTCATCAGAACCCATGTTATTTTGAATGAATCCCGACACGGAGGTCGAGTCGAAATTAATGTCATAGACATCTTCAAGACATGGGATTGTCCAGCAGACATCTCCATCGAGAGATAAACCAGCCAGAGCTAAGATTTTCATTAGGGTCGGACCCATCATCCCATAAGAAAAATGAAAATTATTTGTGGCTGGACACCAAAAGTATAAACTAGCTCCAAGTAAAGGGGCAGTGTAGGAAAGGTCATGGATAGAAAGTCGAAGAGTCAATATTATACTTAGAGACTTCCATAAAGATTTGTAAGTGGGAGAAAGTCTCGACAGCCAAGTTACCAAAGATGAGCTTGACTCTTTTGAGGGAGCAGTCCTAAATACTCGACTGGAAAAGTATATAGCTTTGGTGTTCTTACAAAAAGTTAAAGGAAGGTGTTCCAGAGTAGAAGGAAAGAAAGAAGAAATCGACTTAAATTGTCCTAAAGTCGAGATTGGACCTAAGAATGAATATGTGACATTGGAGACTTGAAATGAAAGTAGTACCTGACTACACTATAAGGCGGTAGTCTCAACATCGGGATTGGAATCTCTTAGAGCCCCATCATCATTATAAAATTATGACATGATGGTTACCAGAGGTGGAGGACTTACGACTTGAACGTTGTCATCACTCTCTTGGGACGAAGAAATGGGAGTAGTAGAAGCCCTACCTAGAGGAGCAGCAGTAGTAGCTTTGGCGGCAGAGATAGAAGCAGATGCCATTGTCATCCCCGTAGTAGAAGTAGTAATAGGGATGTTGGTGGTAATCGTTGCAGCCATAGTAGTAGATGAAGAGGAGGCATTACTAGAATTAAGGCCAAATTGAGTAGCCATGGAATGAAATTTTCAAATGAAGAAGGTTTTGCAAAAAAAGTAAGAAAGTCTTGAGAGAGACGAATTTTTGGGAAGTGTTTGATGAAAGTAATGAGTAATGATGAGGACTTAGGAATACCAAAAGAATTTAAATCAATGAAAGGCCCTAGAGCCCATTAGAAATGTTAACATTCCAAGAAACACGTAAACCATTTCATTTTCTTATAAGCATTTTTCAAATTTTAAAAATTTGATAGAAACACGTTAAGAGCATGTGATTTAGTAAAATTACTTTGACACAAGTTTTAAAGGACAAAAGTGGGATCTTTTTGCAGTAAAAAATATTTTGATGCTCTTTGAAATTGGAGAAGTTGTTGATGATAATGCGTATGGAATGAGATACAAATAACGATCGAACAACGCATGTAAAAATAAAGTATCTCAACAAATATCATTGTCAACAAAACAAAGAAAGTCAAAAATACTAAACAAAATAAGGGCAATTACAGTATGCTCCTTAACATTAGCTTCAAATCTTATTGAAGTTGGTCCAGGTTTGAAGATTTGTGTGCTGCTTCTTTAGCGTTGGTGGCTCGAGTGACAGCTTCGACTAAAACATCTCGACCGGTAAGCTTGGAAGCATGAGTTTTTTCAATCATTTCCAGTCGAAGATAAAGGGCAGCATTGGTGGATACAACTTTGTCTCTTCCTGATTTTAGATCAGCCAATTCTTTCTCTAAGGTTGCCATTTTTGACACTATTTGTTGTTCTTTTGTCTGACCCTCTGACAAAACATCAGTAACTTGAGACTTAGTCGCGTTATATTTTGTTAGCTAAGTGTCATAGTCAACTAAAGTCTCAAGTGATTTGTTCAGTTCTTACTCAACATCATGAATTCTGGAAAAGTGGGAGGAAACGTCCTTAATAAATGAACCAAGGGCAGAAGACATGTTGGAAAAAATATGTTGATCGAGAAAGGAAAGCGCATCAGTAAGTTGAGCCATTAGAACGTTATTGTTAATATCCTCAATAGAATGATTCAGGCAGTCAAGAATAAGATTGATGTTATCAACCACTTGAGGATTTAGACTCAGGACCACAAGGGGAGTAGATTTTTCTATGACCTCTTCTTCTTTGGTCGACGCTACCTGAGTTGAGTTTTCAGTTATTTTAAACCCTGGACTAGAAGAAATCGCCACAGTTCCTTTAGAGGAATAGACCTGTCAAGCTTCGGACAAAAGGTTTTCCAGGTCGAAGTCAAAATCATCAGAGTTCAAATCTCCAGCTTTTTTAGCAGGAACATGATCGACGAATTTCTGTATCGACAGTATGGGAGTAGTGTCTTCGTTGATGAATTTTATGTCAATTTTTTAGGAAAAAACATAGGATCAGGTGGCAGTCAAAAGGAACATAACATAAAATCTAAGTAAAAGAGGTACCAATGGAGAAGAAATTGAAATATGAGCTGCTAGATTCTGAGTCGGAATCAAAACAGGGGTAAACAGATTAACAGTTGGAGTAGGTTGAGCGAGATGAAGGAATTCTATTTCAGCATAGACTGGCTGATCTATTTCTTGATTAGAAGGATTGTCGACATTAGCAACTAGAGAGGAAGTCATTTTATGGGATTTCTTTGACTGCATTATATTGAAAAATTACAAGTATAAGGTGAAATTACTAAGTTGTATTAGACATCAATAAGTATATACCTTTGAGGTTGTAGGTCAAATTTTTTTAGGCTTTGGTGTTTCAGCTCTCGACAGAACATCAATGGGGCCATGCTTCTTTGAAGTAAGAGTTGCACCAATTGACCTTCCTCTACTTTGACTTCTATCTTGTGTGGTCTTTTCTGTTGATGTTACATCTTCATCAATATCCAAAGTTTCCTCAACTAATTGTGGGTTAGCAGCAACTTGATTGATAGGTGTGTGTCGAGTAACTGGAGAAATTAAAAAGATGAGGTAAGTTGGGTATTGAAATTATGCCTAAGAAAGTACTGAGTACTTGAAAGAAGATTTCTTTTACTCACCTCTAATTTTATTTGACGTTATCTGCGTAGGAGAAAAGACAAGATTCGAAAGGGCTTGATCAACAGATATATAATAAGCAAAGAAGTACTTTGACCACCATTTGTAAAAACTAGAAGTTGACAGGAAACGACGAGTGACATTCAGATGTTGGTATTGAGTCGACATTCTCTGGTGGTTCACTTCTAATACCTCATCAAATTCTTTTGTCTCCAACACCTCATAATGAACCTTTTGAGCCTTAGGGTCGAGAGACAAAAGAGAGCGTAAGGCTTAAGCTAAGCCAAATTGTCGAGCTACATACTGGGGCGAATAAACGACTAGTTTCTTCTTAAGTGCCGAGATCGATTCATGCGGTAAGCTGACAGGAAGGATTTGAGGAGTTAAGATCTTAGCCCACATATCATTGACTAGTGCTTGTTTTTCTGGTTGAGAGCTAGTAAAAGAGTTTAGGCATGAAATAGAACTAGGATGAAACGAAAATGGGTTTGAAAAATGTGAAATATTATTGTCTTCATTAATGTCGAACAGAATTCTGACAAAGTATCTAAAGGCACCAATGGGAGACATGGTTTTTGGTTTCGTCCAAGAAACTTGAGAAAGACGAATGCCATCGATTGGAGTATTGGGGATTGCCAACTCAGAAGCTGTAAGTCGAGGCTCAAGAACAGTTTTGAGCCACAAATTCACAACCCAAAGGGGACCGAAAGGGTTGATTGAAAGATCCTGTTGACTAATTTCACCAACAATCAAGGAAAGTGTTTCATAAAATTGACTCAGAATCAAGGCTGGAAGATTGATGAGTTTTTTGTGATGAATCATGATGGCCAGGGGCAAGTAGTTATTCTTCTGAATTTAGATTGACTTTGAGCAAAAAATAAAGGAATTAAGCCAAAGCAAGAGGAAAGTTACCTGCCCACTGTCAGATACGGAGTCTCCATCGGAACCCATGTTGTTTTGGATAAAACTCGATATGAAATTCGAGTC
Organism: Arachis ipaensis; assembly: GCF_000816755.2. Lineage (NCBI taxonomy): Eukaryota > Viridiplantae > Streptophyta > Magnoliopsida > Fabales > Fabaceae > Arachis > Arachis ipaensis. The sequence continues at coordinate 112,779,458 of NC_029791.2, forward strand.
AAAATTAATGGCAAAATCATCCTCAGGGTAATCGTTCGACCATGACACGAATTCACCATCGACGGGTAGGCCAGTCAGGGTCAAAATATCCATCAGAGTTGGACCCATCATTCCATAAAAAAAGTGAAAGTTGTTAGTGGCAGCGCACCAAAAGTACAAACTGGCCCCTAGTAAAGGAGAAATGTAAGACATGTCGAAAGTAGTTAATTCTAGGGCATGAATAATATTTAGAGATTCCCAAATAAGCCTATATGTAGGTGTAAGTCGAGACATCCAGGACGAAAAAAGAGGACTCAAATTCCTAGGGAGAGCAATTCTAAAAACTCGACCAGCAAAGTATGAAGCATTGACATTTTTGCAGAAAATCAAGGGTAAATGCTCTTGTGGTGGTGGAAAGAAAGAAGAAACAGAATCAATTTGTTCTTGAGTTGCCAAAGGACCTAAAAAGGAATGAAAAACTCCATTAATTGAGAATGGCAAAAGTACCTAGTGACGCCAGAGATCTTAGGTTTCTACATTTGGGTTTGAGGCTCTCAAATCTCCATCTTCATTATAAAATTGTGCTATTTCAGCTACCAATGGAGGAAGAGGAAGGGTTTTATCTTCTTCTTTGCAAGAACGAGAAGTGGTGGCCATGAATGCTGAAGATGAGAATGTGGTGATGATGGTTGATGTAGAGGTTGAATGAAAGAGCGATTGAGAAATTGTGGAAGGCATGTTGCTCAAAGAGAAAAAGGATTAGGATTTCAAGAAGCCAGTTTCTTGAAAATTGGGGATGATTTGATTCAAGGAGTAACTATTGAGTGTTTTATTCAAGAGAAGGCTTAGTAAGACTTAGGACGTTGTGCATTCCCAGAAAAGTGCGCGTTATTTTAAAAGAAGCGTAACTGTTTTTCAAATTTTTCAAATTTTAAAGAATTCGAAAAGGTTACACGTGCCCAGCACGAGGAATATTAAAACTTGTATTTTTGAACAAAATCACAAGTTTTAAAGGAAAAATTTTTTAGTACAAAAAATGGATTGTTTCGACTACAAGAAGCGAAAACGGGCCAGTTGAAGTCGAAGAAAGAGGGTACAAAGAACATCGAAGTCAAAAGGTAGTTGGTGACCTTCCTTGAGCATCAAGGCTTGCTACTCAACCTTCAAACTGAAGAGGAGAACATGGAAGCAAAATTTGAGGAGCAAGCTGAAGAGGGGTGAGACTTGAAGACCACGGGAGACGTGAATGTCAAAGCTTGGGGATCAAGATTCTTCGTGGTCAAGGCAAGGTCATGGCTGAGAAAAATGAGAAAGTAAGATAGTGAAAACTTAGAAGAGTTCCGAGACTTCAATGAAGAACACTAGATCATTACATAAGATCAATGAAGTACATGTGAGTGTTGAAAATCAAATTTCTAGTTTGTTTTTCTTTTGTTTATTTGATTCACTTTCGTTTACTTTCTTTAAATTTTTGTTATTATTTTTCTTTGATCAATATTTCACACTTTTATTATTTTTCTCTTTATTTAATTATTTATTCCTTTATTGTTTTCCATAATTTTGTCACTTGTAATGTCAATATAAAATTGCTTTGACACCGTAATCAAGTAATTCCTGGGTTAAGTTCACTCTTTTTCAGAGAATTCGTATCTTCTCTCTGATACTTGAAATCTTGATACAATCTCATTTCGACACTACTTGTCGAAGTCGACCAAAAAATGAGTGAAACAGTATCATTAATAAAAAGAATTATACAAACAAATGTTTATCAGAAATGAACATGAAAGTAGAATCAAGCAGACTTGAAATGAAGATTTGTGTTGTTGAGTGAAAGTCTTCTGTAATTCTTTGCTTCTTTTATTTATAGAGAAAATTCTTGATTCATTAGAAGCTTTTCTTGGTTGTTACGTAAGTTCTCCCATATTCTTTCTAAACTTGCTCCTCAAAATTATACACCCAAGTTTTGTTTCAACTTGGGAGTCAAGTATAATGCACCTCACACTCATAATAGTTTATTCATTAGGATCCTATTACAAAATTTAAGCACGTGTTAATTATGATCCTTTATCCATATCTTTGACTCCCTTTATTACTTTCATCTTTTTTAACTAATATTCCATAGAAGAATCTTTAGTGAATACCCTTAGAAGTATCTTTTTATTTGGTCAACTGAATACATGTCAAATGTGAAAACATCACCCACAAAATCAATCTCTTCATTTTCGACTTCATAGCTTAATATAATGTATTTGTGTCGAGGATTGCTTACCACCACCATCATTGATACTACACTTCTTATATTTCCTCGATCTTGAAAGTCAGTATAACTTGTTTTATCAACAAGTACTTTAAGTCGAAAGATATAGTGTTGGTCAAAGTTCATTTTGTACCAACAAATTGCCCATTGAAACTTATCATTTCGTAAATATTTGAGAAAAAATTTTCATATTCCACACATGTTGTCCTTTTAAATTCTAAAATTTGAAAAGATAGTTATGAAGGCTGAAATAATGTGCGTGTTTTTCTGAAAATGTGCAACATTAATCTATGGTTCCAGACCTATGGGCTTTGAGCCATTATTACCATTATTAACTTCATTTAAAATATTTTGAAAAAGAATATTCCATCTTCTCATTTACATTTTTACTCTTTCCATCTTCTGCAATCGTTCATTTTCTGCAATCTTTCATCTTTCTCAAAATCATACTCCTTCATCAAAAGTTCCTATGGCTTCTCAATCTCCTAGAATTGTTGCTAAAAAAATCTCATCTTCCTAAGTCCAAAACCCAACTCTTGTGGATGCCATTGCATCTTCTACTACTAATGCTACTGTGGCGGCCTTTATCGTTGTTGCTAATGCTGCAACTTCTACCTCTATTATCGCCACTTCCTTATCTCAAATCCTTAAGTAGCAAGATAAAGATGATGTTCAAGTAGTGAAACTACCTCCTTTGGCTGCTAATATGGCTCAATTTTATAATGAAGATGACACTTTGAGGACCCTAAATTTTACTGTGGAGGCTACTAAGCTTTGAGGAAGCCAGGTATTCTTTTCTTTCAGGATTAATGAAGTTATGCATTCTTTCTTAAGACCCCTTTCAACTCAAGAACAAGTTGAGTCTACATCTTTTTTTTTCCTTTCTTCCAAAATCACTTGTCTATCATATTTTTAAAACCACTAAAGCCACTTATTTTGGTAGTTGAGTTTTCTGAACGACCCCTTCTAAAGAGTCAAGCATTCTATTTTCTTCCTGGATGTCGAGACTTGCTCCGACATACAAGTCAATATAGAAAATTATTAGGCATCACTCAAGCTCTAAAATTAGCCACCTTCAACCTTTCACACATTGCACCCCCTTTTAGGAGCGAGTCTTTATTTTTGGTGTACGTTGACCGACAATTTATGTTTTTTTTATAGTATGATGGGACCAATCTTGATGGAGTTTGTTGCTTTAACAAGTCTGCTTTCTGATAGGAAATGCGTATCTTAGTCTTTTGATTGTCCTAAAGAAACTTTTGATTAAGTTTGACTCGACTGTTATCTCAGGCTTTGTTCAAAATAACATGGGTGAAAGTGGTGACCCTATTTCTAATAGCGAGTATGTAGTTTTTCTTTTATGTTAGCGGACGGAATGCATTTGTTTTTTGTCCTAAGTCAATTTAAATTAAAAAAAGCAACTATCTTCCTTTAGGTAGCGTTTGTTTTGAGATACTGAAATGGAGACTGGGAGACTTATACTCAGTATCATGTTTGTTGGCTCAGAGACTGGTACTAAAATTTTAGTCTCTGTCTCCAAAATTTTAGTATTTCAGTATCTCTAAATAGTAGGAACACAGAAAACTGAAATTTTTGGAGATAAAGACTAAAATTTTAATAATATTTTATATCTAAAGTACCTCCATTTCAATTAATTAATTCCAACTTTACTCTTTGTACAAATAAAATTAGAGTTTCATTCTTATTTCAGTTTTTGTCTCCCACTTTACACCAAACACAATATTAAAATTTATTTCAATCTCAGTCTCTCTTAGTCTCTTAGTCTCTTAGTCTCTGTCTCTCTTCCAAACTTCCAAATGCTACCTTAATGATCATGCTACATGATGAGAAATATGTCGACCTTTCATCCCTTATTATAGGTCAACTATATGAGTATTTATCTCTAATGGTTAGTACGCCAAGGGAAATCCTCGATTAACCCATTTGGCCCTCTATGGGTTGTGAATCTTTGGTTAAAAGCTATTTTAGAACCATAATTCACTTCTTCTTCGGTCGACATTCCAAAGTCATCCATTGATGGAGTTCGACTTTCCTTCCTCTCATTGTCGAAACCCAAAAATATGTTTACTACAAATTCTTTTGTCATTTCATTTCTTTATTAATTGAACATTAAGTCAGATGACAATACCTCTTATTATCCTAATGCATTTATCTATCGACCAAGTCTTTTGCTCTTTCTCAATTCTTTCGTAAGTTCCAAACTAAAAAACCAGACCATTGTTAATGACTTATGGTCACGTATTTGCACTCCCAACTCCTTTCTGTCGAGCTTTCTCATGATTCAACAATGGCTCTGAAAAAAAATTGGTGACCTATTTACTTCAATATGTAGCTTGACAATTTGGGTTGGCTTAAGTACTACTTTTTCCTTTATCTCTCAACCTAAAAGCTCAATGGTTCACTATAAAATGCAGGAGATGAAAAAATTTGACAAAGTTTTGGATTTCAACCAATGGCGGAACTTGAAACAAAATTTTAGGGGCCAGATAGAAGATAATTGTCAAGATGCTTTTGATATGGACCCCATTTAAGTTAAGCTCGTCTAACCTCATCTCTCTGACTTGGGTGATATTACCAAATTTGAAGCCGTTTTCTAGGGTCTCCTTCCAAAGAATTAAGGTTAAATTCATCAGATGAAGTCTTTGAACTTTTGAAGATTGTATCTCACTTTTTTCGTGTTTCATTAAAGTAGAAGAACTATCTACAGGTGTTAATATTGTAAAAGTTATATGTTCTCCTTCTTGAATATTAGCCTTCCTCTTAAAAAATGTATCAATTCTTTGATTTTTTTTATGATTATTTTATATAAAAATTTAAATATATATCCTGTAAAATATGTAAAAAAGAAGTTAGAAGGACAAATATTAAAATTTATAATATTTATTGAATTTTTTTATCAATTTATACAAATACAATAATATCAATACTTATTGAATATTCTAATATTTTTTATCATATAATTTATCTATCGACCAAGTCTTTTGCTCTTTCTCAATTCTTTCGTAAGTTCCAAACTAAAAAACCAGACCATTGTTAATGACTTATGGTCACGTATTTGCACTCCCAACTCCTTTCTGTCGAGCTTTCTCATGATTCAACAATGGCTCTGAAAAAAAATTGGTGACCTATTTACTTCAATATGTAGCTTGACAATTTGGGTTGGCTTAAGTACTACTTTTTCCTTTATCTCTCAACCTAAAAGCTCAATGGTTCACTATAAAATGCAGGAGATGAAAAAATTTGACAAAGTTTTGGATTTCAACCAATGGCGGAACTTGAAACAAAATTTTAGGGGCCAGATAGAAGATAATTGTCAAGATGCTTTTGATATGGACCCCATTTAAGTTAAGCTCGTCTAACCTCATCTCTCTGACTTGGGTGATATTACCAAATTTGAAGCCGTTTTCTAGGGTCTCCTTCCAAAGAATTAAGGTTAAATTCATCAGATGAAGTCTTTGAACTTTTGAAGATTGTATCTCACTTTTTTCGTGTTTCATTAAAGTAGAAGAACTATCTACAGGTGTTAATATTGTAAAAGTTATATGTTCTCCTTCTTATTAAATATTAGCCTTCCTCTTAAAAAATGTATCAATTCTTTAATTTTTCATTATTATTTTATATAAAAATTTAAATATATATCTTGTAAGATATGTAAAGAAGAAGTTAGAAGGACAAATATTAAAATTTATAATATTTATTGAATTATTTTTTATTATATAAAAAGTTAAATTAAATAAAAAGTAAAATATAAAATAATATTAAATTACATAAATAAAAAATACCTAATTTTTTATATTTGAACTCAAAGGTAGAATGAGTGTTGCTTATTGAATAGAGAGTTATGAAATACGAATACACTGAGTTCAGTCCAAATCCAACATATTTTAAATGTTTAAAACTAAAAACTATTGTGTAATAAAAATAAGAGATAAAGATTAAACTTTAGTATTTTAAGTCATAGTAAAATATTTGAGCCAATTAAACTATTTTTTACTTTTTAAAAAAATATTACTAATTTTTTTAATAAAAATTTAGGGGGACCATGGCCTCCTCATAACTGACCTCTGATTTCAACCACCAAATAATGAACGAACAATATCAGAGTTTGAATGTTGCCTGTTACTTCTTGTTTACCTCCTCATTCCACACATGGTGGTCAAATTATTTTGTTTCTCAATGCTCCTCAATCAATCAAGTTCTTTTTAATTTAGTTTTTTCTGTTAGTAGACTGCAACAATGTTAAAGAAAATTAAGGACAACCACATAGCAAAAATATTAAAATTTGAGAAGTATTACAAAGTTAAATGGTACTTAAAAAATAAAATGGATTTTCAATAAAATTTTTGAGATATAGAAAAAGAAAAAATAAAGGCACATTTTGATATGGGTTTTTGATTGATATATTTAATATGAATTATTTAATAAACTTGTTTTAGATAAGCTGAAAGTGAAGAAAGAAAAAAGGTAAACCACCTTATAAGTTATAATTTGTATACACTCGTTTTCCTTAAATATAACTAATTTTGCAGACAAATTCTTAATAAATCTTAATATCCAGACCCAAATTATCTTTTCCTTTTTATTTAGAGGAAACAAAAGCTTAACTTTTAAGTTATCCTGTCCAAAAGTGTTTTTTTTATAGAAGCAAACATTAGGAAGGAAATATTTTCTTAACATGCGAAGCAACATATTATTTGCAAACTTAATAATATTAGTAATCTTACTTTAACTTAAAAATTGCAGTGAGTGATAGTACATAATAGTCTCTCTCTCTCTCTCTCTCTCTCTCTCTCTCTCAAAATATTGTTCATGGTTGCATAGTTGATTTGATTAAGACAACTTACCTTATAGCCTGTCATTTTCTGCGAAGAAGCAGCACTTCTCGAATTCATTGGTCAATAAGATATGGCAAGGAAACCAGTAGTCAATATATATTCATCACTCTTAAAAGTTAAAACAAAATAAAAGAAAAAAAAAAACGATTTTAGGAATAATTTAGAAATTTCTGCGCAGAACAAGTAGGAGTCAAAAACCTTGAAAACGGAACGCCCTAAAAGAACAACACGTTTATATATCCATTTACTTTGAAATATAAAACTTGCCGGCACGGACCTTCTTTGTGCGACGACTTCTTCAAAGTTCAAACACATTAATTCCATCATCACCATTATCAATACCAATTCCAACAATATCATTCCCTGCAACATCATCATTGATTCATTCTTCATCACACTTCACAAACCAAAATTATATTCGCCTTCAAATAAATCAATTCTCTTACCTTCTCACTTCTCAGTTCTCATCAACAACAACATGAAGCTTTGGCCATGGCCTTGGGCCACTTCCATATCTACCCTCTTCTTCATCGTTGTTTCCACCTTCCTTGTCCTTCGGTTCTTCCGCAAAACCTCTGCTCTCCAAATCCTCAATAAATGGTGGCTCTCCTTCGAGGACCGACTCCACGTCCACCAGTCCTTCAAAGTCCCACTCTACAACCACCATTTCCAGGAGAATCATCTCTACCGGAAAATCCTCACCTACCTCGATTCTCTCCCTTCGGTACAAGACTCCGATTACACTAACCTCTTCTCCGGCCACAACCCCGCAGATATCTACCTCCACCTCGACGCCAACCAGACCATTCAGGACATCTTCCTCGGCGCCAAGCTCTCTTGGACCAAGACCAATGACGCCGTCATCGGCGGCGTCGGTTCCGATTCCGCCGCTCTCGTGCTCCGAATCAAGAAGAAGGACAAGCGCAGGGTTTTCCGGCAGTACTTCCAGCACATTCTTTCCGTGGCGGAGGAAATTGAACTGAGAAGGAAGGAGATCAGGCTGTACACGAACTCCAGCGCCGGCGAGTCGTCGCGGTGGAGGTCGGTCGCGTTCACGCATCCGGCGAGCTTCGATACGGTGGCGATGGACGCCGAGCTGAAGAACAAGGTGAAATCGGATCTGGACCAGTTCCTCAAGTCAAAGCAGTACTATCACCGGTTAGGCCGCGTTTGGAAGCGGAGTTACCTCCTCTACGGTGCCTCCGGCACGGGGAAATCGAGCTTCATCGCCGCGATGGCGAAGTTCCTTTGCTACGACATCTACGACATCGACGTTTCGAAGGTAACCGACGGATCCAATTGGAAAACTCTGCTGATGCAAACGACGAGCAAATCGATGATTGTGATCGAGGACCTAGACCGGTTACTGTCTGGAAAATCAACGGCGGTGATCAGCGTTTCGAGCATACTGAACTTCATGGACGGCATCGTTTCGTGCTGTGGCGAGGAGCGCGTGATGGTGTTCACGATGAACGGCACGAAGGATGAGGTGGATCAAGCGGTGCTGAGGCCTGGTAGGATTGACGTTCACATACACTTCCCCTTATGCGATTTCTCAACGTTCAAGATTCTCGCGAGCAGTTACCTAGGGCTTAAGGAACACAAGCTTTTCACTCAGGTGGAGGAAGTTTTCCAGACCGGGGCACGGCTTAGCCCGGCCGAAGTCGGCGAGATTATGATATCGAACCGGAATTCACCGACTCGGGCCTTGAAAACGGTTATAACGGCTTTGCAGGCTCAATCAAACGGTGGTGGTGATTCGAGGATAGCAAGAGGGGGAGGGAGGTTGAGTGAGAGCGGCTCGGGTNNNCTTCTGCGGATGGGAAGTAGGAGGAAGGAGGAGAAGGAATATTCGGGGCCCATTGAGAAGGATACTCCATCAATTGAGGGTGGTCGGGTGAATTAGATCTGAATTGTTTTTTTTTTCTTCTATAGATGGGCTCAACAAAAAAATTGTAAAGTAGCTGCTTGGTACTAACAATTATATTGCATTGGTTATTTTTTTAATTTTTTTTTTCTTTTAGTTTGGGGGTTTTCAGTCATTAATTATATAATTTTTTTTTTTACGACAGGAAAAAAATTATCTGTGCATTAAAGTGCCAAAAAAAGAATTTCACAGTGTAATCTTTCTTAGTGTAAAAATACGATGTGAATATTGAGTAGCTAGTCTTAAAAAAAAAAAACAAAATGTATTTTTTTCTTTTGTCAATGAAATGCATCATGTTATTTTTTAAATTTGTTTGATTAACATTCTTTCCTGCGATAATCGGAAGAAATCTTAGGTTTGGGCTCACTTAGAATTTACCATTGTGCGCCAAAGCAATATATTTCGGGGGCAGGACAGGAATTTGATAAACCATAAACTATGCCAAAGATTATTGAAAATTATTATATGTATTGTTTTGAGATGTTACATTAATACCTTAGACATATGAAGACAACTGGGCCTGTAACAAGGGTCATACAAAGCAATGAATATCGATAGACTATGATGTTACAACTTGCACAAGCTCCAACAGGGAGAAAAATTTTCTCTCATCAGGAGAGAACTTGAAATTGCTCCAATAGGGAGAGACATAATCACAAATCACCAAATCTTTCTTCTTCTTAACCAAACCCTTTTGTAACCGAACCTTTTCATAATCGTATTCAAGTTCAGATTTCTCCTAAATCCAAGTTATTAGACCTGAAACAGAACCATAAAGACAAACTCAACACAACATTATCACTAAACCTTTTAACTACAATGGACAAAATTAGATGGCTGAAATACACCAAATATCCATTGAAGGTAGAACAATCAAATTCAAGTAAGAAGAGCACAAAGAATTCAGAATGAACTGCATCAATCTTGTAGGAGTAACTGAGAAGGAAATCAACTTCAGAACATGCAAAAATACATTAATGGGAATGTGGAGAAATTTTGAAAGAGTATTCAATTATTCATATTAGAAGTAAGCAAAAATAAAATTTTAATCAATTTCAAAATCAAAGAAAAGAGCTATAGATCCTTAAAAACGGGTCATGGAGCTTCAAAGGCCAACTGCTGAATCTTAAATTGTGTACACAAAATATGACAATTGAAGAGTTTGAGCACAATTTTATAGAATAATGAATTCAAATCCATAGATTACCTTTGGAGTTCATTAAAAAAGAAACACCAACAAATATCGGTGATATGATGGGCATCATGAAAGAGGTAGAGGATCCAATAAGAGACAACATTCTAGTTAGAAACTTTTTAAGAGATAGGGTGGCATTGAATGTGAAAGAGGCTCTCCCAACAGGTTTTTGGTTGGAAAGAAAGGACTTGTCAAACTGCTAAATTTTTTTTAAGTATGACTGACTTCAAAATAGTTACTGTCTCAACTGCAGAATACTTGTGCATGTACGAAAAGAATGTTCAGGAGAAACAACAATGGCGATCTGGGATCCTTCAAAGCCAAGATATACAATAGATTTAGGAACGAACCAAGTCAGAAATTTGAGCTACAGATATGATACAAGCAATAGGTCAGAAGAATGAATGGAACAAGAGGCAGAGGAGGAGGCACATAAGTTTCAAGAGGAAGGACGGTGCATAGTGTGTCAACAAGAGCCAGCACCTAGTTAGAAAAAAAATAATCTTAGGGAGAGACACAATCAATTAAGCGAGAAAATCATGAAGAAATAGAAGAGTAGAGAGCAGGAAAATCAGATTTTGATAGAGTAGTTGGAAGAAATCTCTAAAAATCAGGGATTGAATGAGAAGTATCTAGAAGAGTATGTTGCCGATCTAATAGAAGTAATGGAAAGGGTTACCAAGACAATTAGGAAGCGAAAGAATATAAGGGGAATGTGCCTGGATATAGGAGGCCTAAGTGAAAAAGATGACCAAACGAACAGCATGGAGGATTTATTTAGTCAGAGATATCCTATTTTGAACCTAAGGAACCATGATATAAATAAAAAATATGCCAATGAAACAAATAGCCCAACTCAAGGTCATAAACAATGGGAGGGAGGTGGTATAAGTAAGGAGCCCAGAAAATTAAATAAAATCTTAAAAAAAAAAGTTTAGGAGAAAGAACGAGGGATAGGAAGACATCTAGACAAGAGAGGGTATGAAAGAAAATGAGCTTCTAGGAAAGGATAGTAGTTACAGAATTATTAAAGGAGGATATTGGTGATGTAGTGATAAGAATGATGAAGATAGAAAGGAAGATAATGGAAAGAAAAAAGAAATTCACAAGACAAAGAACGATGGGGTATACATTGTGGAGCTGGCACATGAAGAAGAAGAAGAAGGAAGTAGAGAGGAGGAGACGATGACAAATAAACCAACATGATGGGAATTGGAATTGGTGAAAGGCATCAATAGCAAATTGAATTTTAAAAGAAAGAGAAGGGAGGAAGGAATACTCAGAATCATGGGAGAAGATGAAGGACATGAGAAAGATAAAGAAACTAGGAGCATTATAAAGAGGAGCAGTGTTGAAGGAACAAGCAAGGGAGAGGATGATGCACAAATGATGATTGTCCAAGAAGAGTTCAAGATCAGTTTTATGGCCAGGAGGTGGGTCTAATCCAACCCCACTGATAAACCCATATTTTATGATGTATTTTGTGCTCAAATTGAGTGTTTCTATCAATTCTTCACCCACTTATTCATGTAAATTGCATGATTTTACTATTCCTTCCTTATTTCATGATATATGTAAAAACATGTTTCCTATGCTTTAAAAATATTAATTTTAATTACCCCTTATTACCATTCGATACTGTGATTTGTGTGTTAAGTATTTTCAGGTCTCATAGGGCAGGAATGGCTTAAAGGACAGAAAGGAAACTTACAAAAATGGAAGAAAAATACAAAAATGGAGTTTTGAAGAAAAGGCAGTGACGCGAACGCATGGACAACGCGAACGCGTGCCTAGCGCGAAATGGCAGCGACGCGTACGCGTGGACGACGCGGACGCGTGCCTTGAGCATAACGCAATTCACGCGAACGCGTGACATACGCGAACGCGTGACATACGCCACGTACAAGAATCTGCAGAAAACGCCCCCAGCGATTTCTGGACCCTTTTTCGGCCCAAATCCAAGTCAGAAACACAGAATATAAGCCAGAGAATAAAGGAATCAAAGAACAGAACAACTTAGTGATAGAATAATAGATAATTTTAGGATTAGATGTAGTTTTAGAGAGAGAGGTTCTCTCCTCTCTCTTAGGATTATGATTTAGGATTTCTATTATGTTTAAGCTATGATCTCTTCAATCACAGGTTCAATATTCCTTTAATTTATTTTCTACTTTTATTTATTCCATTACCTTAATTGTCATTTATCTTTTCATTATTGATTTACAAACTTTCCATGTTAGATTTGAATATTCTATTTAATAATAATTGAGGTATTTCAGATTAATGATTGTTTTATTTATGATGCTTTCAATTTAATTTAGATCTATTTTCCCCTTTTGGCTTTGGTTAAGTAATTAGCAACACTTGAGTTATCAAACTCAGCTGTTGATTGAAATTGGAATTCTCTGTTGGTTAATTTGTACTCCAATAACTCTAGTCTTTCCATAGGAGTTGACTAGGACTTGAGGATCAAATTAATTAGTCCACTTAACTCTCCTTTGTTTAGCAAGGGTTAATTTAAGTGGGAGCAGAATCTAATTCTCATCACACCTGATAAGGATAACTAGGATAGGATTTCAATTTCTAATACCTTGCCAAGAGATTTTATAATTATTAGTTTATTTTTCTTGCCATTTAAATTACTTGTTCTCTATTTTAAAAACCCAAAAATACACCTTTTTTCCATAACCAATAATAAATCATTCTTCCTTGCAATTCCTTGAGAAGACGACCCGAGGTTTGAATACTTCGGTTATAAATTTTTATTGGGTTTTGTTACTTGTGACAACCAAAGTTTTTGTACGAAAGGATTCTTTGTTGGTTTAGAAACTATACTTACAATGCGATTATTTTTATAAAATTCTAAATTAGCAGGAATCTAATCGTCAAAATGGCGCCGTTGCCGGGAAATTGCAACTGTGTGCCTTATTATTGGTTATTGTAAATATTTTCTTTTACCTGTTTATTTGTTTTTATTTTTGTTTTTAATCTTTATTAGTACTGTGAGTTCTCACCCCCGTTGCTTTGAGTTTGGTTCTAATAATATTGAAAGGAATGGAAGCTTTAACAGGAACATGCATCAAGGTCAAAACAATCAGAGATGGACGGAGCCACGAGGATCTGATCAACCCTTTAGGCAACAACACCTTCCAAACTACCATGGACGACGACTATTCAACAATGCATGTCGAGACAATAGTTATGGTGGACCCTTTCGTAACAACCATCACCCACCAATTTACTACAGTCAAGAGCCATTCCGAGGTGCATACTAAGATGATAGATATGGTGGACTCCCCTGTAGTTACCGACAAGCCCCGCCATATACCTATGAACCACCTCCTCAACATAGCTATGAACCACCACACTCACAACCCCCTACTACCATTGACCTTCATATGACCTTAACCCTTATCCACTCCAATTCCAACCCAATTACTCCCAAGAACCACCACCTCCCAATGTACCATGTCCATATCCATCACCCCAAGAATCAAGGGAGCAACTCAAGGAAACATTTGAAAAATTTCATGCCACACTTCACCAATTGAATCAAGTGATAAATCGACTGCCTTCCCGACGTTCGGACACTCAAGGAACCCCCATGGCTTCAAATGGGCAATCTAATGAAGAACGCAGCATGAAGGAGATACTAGAAGCTCCAATGGATAGTAAAGAGCATGATTTTGTACTGGAACAAGTAGAGGAAGCTGAAATTGTCGAAGAAGAAGAATTGGCTGAAGACTTAGGAGATGCTGAACCTCTATGGGAATCCAGAATTGAGGAGAATTCTGTCAAGAATTTTGCAGTTAATGCTAAAGAGGATAGTGCACAACCCCCAAAGCAGGAATCTTATGAAGAGCTGGACAGAACAACTCCAGAGGCAAGTTTCCTTGACAATGATAATGAGTCAAGTCCTCATAGTAATGAACTTGCATCCGCAAGTGAATTCTTTGAGATGGAAGAATCTTCCCCAAGTGAATACGAAGATGATGCGAAGGTAGACTTTTCGCAACCTCCAACCTATGATTTGAGTGATGAGGAAGATATCGAAGACTTAGATCAAGATGTGGTTGAAATTAAAGAAGTTCGCAAGGAAGTGGAGGAATTCACAGAAGAACACAAGGGAGTAGAGCTTAAAAAACCACTGGAAACACATATCCCGAGGCCATTACCACCCAATACAAAATTCAAGTGGGTAAGATCCTTAGCCTTTATCTTTATTTTTCCACTTGAATATGGTTTGCTAGAAACAGACGGCCAGCTTAGAGCTCTTTGCAGCTTTAAGAGTAAAAGGGAAATGGTTCGTACTCAGAGCTAGTATGCAAGATTCAATAAGGTTCCACGCTTCAATTTGAAGTGCAAGGATTGGTTACGAGTTCAATTGAATGGGTCTCGGAAAATATTTGGTCATCTTGGTGAGAATACTATTTCCAAACCGCCCGCTGGAAAAATATAGATCGAGACAAAGGCGGATACAAAAGTAAAGTTTGGGATCCTGGAATTTATTCTGACATTCAACATCTCAGGAGCCTGAAAACATGTTTGAATTTGCTCAAAGGCTTTACATGCCTAGTTTGGGACTCCGGAGGCTGTTGGAATTCCAAACACTGGTGGAGATTTTTGGATGAATTCAAGCACAAGCCACCATAACAAAGGACTCCCCAAATGTCCAACTTAAGGACTTTAACTAAAAGTGCTAGGTGGGAGACAACCCACCATGGTATGATCGTTCCTTTTTCGATTTTAATTTTATTTCATTTTGTTTGTTTTTAAGTTTTATTTTATTCTATTTTTATTGAACCTGGAATTATTCATATCATCCACATTAGCATTGCATATTGCATACTGCATAATTGCACACAAAAAAATCCTTTTAGTTAAATAAGTAAATAAGGGGACAAAATTACCCCAATAATAAGTTTAATGATCAATGCATATGGAAGTAAAATAAAAAACAAATTTGGTACATGAGTATGTGACACAAAAGTGGGAAAATTGGGAAGACCATGATAGTTTTGAATTTTTATAAAGTATGTATATGTTAGGTGAGATCTTAGACTAATTAAGGATTCAACTTATAGCTCACTTAACCTTATATATATATCCTTACCTTTACCTTGGCCCCATTATAACCTTAAAAAAGACCTCATGATGTTTGTATGTACACATTGTATATTTGTTGATTGGTTAGATGAAGAACAAAGTTTTAGAAAGCAGGAATGGAAAAGAATAGAGTGATTAACCCCAAACACTGAGTGACTAGAGAGTAAACACAAAATCCAGTGAAGGGTTCAATAGCTCATCACCATATATCTCTGCTTAATTGTTTAATTACTTGCAAGTTTGTGAAATATTTTAACCCAACTCAATAGTGAAGGTGCTTTAACATGATATAGGCTTGGGTATATGATTCCTTGAATTTATGAATCAAATTAACTACACGAAAGCTCTCTATATATATATATATAGGTGGAAAATAGTTAGAATTGCATGTTCATTTAGGTAGCTTTTATTTAGAATAGATTGCATTGCATGAGATTCCACCATTCTAACTTTACCCTTTCTCTTGAATTTAGCATGAGGACATGCTATTGTTTAAGTGTGGAGAGGTTGATAAACCCATATTTTATGATGTATTTTGTGCTCAAATTGAGTGTTTCTATCAATTCTTCACCCACTTATTCATGCAAATTGTATGGTTTTACTATTCCTTATTTCATGATATATGTAAAAAAATGTTTTCTATGCTTTAAAAATATTAATTTTAATTACCCCTTATTACCATTCGATGCCGTGATTTGTGTGTTAAGTATTTTCAGGTCTCATAGGACAGGAATGGCTTAAAGGACAGAAAGAAAACATACAAAAATGGAAGGAAAACACAAAAATGGAGTTTTAAAGAAAAGGCAGCGACGCGAACGCATGGACAACGCGAAATGGCAGCGACGCGGACGCGTAGATGACGCGGACGCGTGCCTTGAGCAGAACGCAATTGACACGAATGCATGACTGACGCGTACGCGTGACAAGAAAAACTCCCAGACCATGCGAACGCGTGACCCACGCGAACGCGTGACAGACGCCACATACAAGAATCTGCAGAAAATGCCCCCAGCGATTTCTGGACCCTTTTTCGGCCCAAATCCAAGTCAGAAACATAGAATATAAGCCAGAGAATGAAGGAATCAAAGAACAAAACAACTTAGTGATAGAATAATAGATAATTTTAGGATTAGATGTAGTTTTAGAGAGAGAAGTTCTCTCTTCTCTCTTAGGATTAGGATTTAGGATTTCTATTATGTTTAAGTTATGATCTCTTCAATCACAGGTTCAATATTCCTTTAATTTATTTTCTACTTTTATTTATTCTATTACCTTAATTGTCATTTATCTTTTCATTATTGATTTACAAACTTTTCATGTTAGATTTGAATATTCTATTTAATAATAATTGAGGTATTTCAGATTAATGATTGTTTTATTTATGATGCTTTCAATTCAATTTAGATCTATTTTCCCCTTTTGGCTTTGGTTAAGTAATTAGCAACACTTGAGTTATCAAACTCAGCTGTTGATTGAAATTGGAATTCTCTGCTGGTTAATTTGTACTCCAATAACTCTAGTCTTTCCATAGGAGTTGACTAGGACTTGAGGATCAAATTAATTAGTCCACTTGACTCTCCTTTGTTTAGCAAGGGTTAATTTAAGTGGGAGCAGAATCCAATTCTCATCACACCTGATAAGGATAACTAGGATAGGATTTCAATTTCTAATACCTTGCCAAGAGATTTTATAATTATTAATTTATTTTTCTTGCCATTTAAATTACTTGTTCTCTATTTCAAAAACCCAAAATACACCTTTTTTCCATAACCAATAATAAATCATACTTCCCTGCAATTTCTTGAGAAGACAACCCGAGGTTTGAATACTTCGGTTATAAATTTTTATTGGATTTTGTTACTTGTGACAACCAAAATTTTTGTACAAAAGGATTCTCTGTTGGTTTAGAAACTATACTTACAACGCGATTATTTTTATAAAATTCTAAATTAGCAGGAATTTAATCGTCACCCACCCAGAGACATAAGTCTCCTTAGTTGGAACTATCATGGGGTAGCGGCACCCGCGACAGAATTGGAATGATTGGAATTATATAAGAAATTAAAACTAGTCGTCATGTTCCTCATAGAAACTAGAGTTAAGGAATGTAAAATTAAAAGACTTAGAAGGATATTACGTTTTGAAGACTCTTTCTACATACGAGCCCGGGTTATCCGGAGGTCTTGCTCTAGTTTGAAATAAAAGTTTGAAAGTTGATATTACTCTTGTAGTCATAGATATATTAGTGCGCATATTAAAGATAATATAGGAAATATTTGGGACTACTTTTTTTATGGGGATCAAATTTTTAGGAAAAAAAAAACAACAATGGCAGAACTCACAACTAATAACACGGGATTAACAGGTCCTAAGCTTTCCATTTGAGATTTTAATGATATTCTAAACTAAGATGAGAAGATCGGTCTGTACCCGAAGCCAAGGGAGCAAATGCAGGAATTTAAAATGTTTGTGGATAGTAATAATCTCATGGATATGGAGCTAAAAGGTAACAAATATACTTGGTTTAGTAATCCAAGAAATAGTTTTGTTGCCAGGGAGAGAATAGATAGAGCCATAACAAATTGGGAATGGTGGAGGATATATCAACACACATCAATGGAAGCTTTCCCAGCTATAAGTTGTGACCACATTCCAATTTTACTCAAGTTTGGACAAAAAAAGATGCAATAGTTTTTTTAAATATGAGACTTTTTAGAAAGATCATCAGGAGTCCTCACCTCCGAGAATTGCCAACGACAATGGAACAAAACTTGCAAATCTTCGTCGCTGCTTATAACGAACGAATCGTACTTCACATCATCCCGCAAAACGAAAATCAGAATTCTGTAGAATAACTTCTCCACCCGTTTCACGCCTTACAGCTCCAGTTTTCAGATTATAGTATTCTCAAACTCGGTGAAACTCATTGAAGGTTTGAGAAAAACACTAAACGAATCCTTATCAGTAAACTTAATTCCGGAACACTTTTTTTCTTAATTGATCCTCTATAGTGCACCAAAACTAAAAAACGAATTAAGCTCGTTTGATTTACTAGGAACCCTCACCATGCATGCATAAATCGAATGAGTATGATTCGATTTGCATGAAAAGCTACTAAATCGAATATGGCTATTTCGTTTTACTATCAACGAACCTAAATCGAGTATGCCTGCATCGATTTACATAGAAATAACCTTTAGGAACATGCACGTAATGTTTTTTCGTTTGGGTGATTTGCGTAAATTTGGGTTGGCATTGGTTTATTTAGGTTTTTTACCCTATATATATATATAGGCATTCAAACTTAACAATTTCAATATCAAAATACATAGTAATTAACATAATACTACAATTATAATAGGTACTATAGAACACACATTCAAATCCTTCACAAGTATGCATCTAGTTCAACATAAAATACACAATCACACAATCAAAGCTTCATATAACACAACCGAAAAAAAATAACAAAGCAACAATTAAATGTTCTAATAAACTAAAAGTATAAAACTGAAATCCTTCAATATCTTCATCTTTCATGGCATCAACATTATCATCTTCACCATCTTTATTAGAAACATTATTTCTTTCAATTTCAGGTTCAACACGGCTAACAGAATCATCATCATTCACATGTTTATGTTCTTCCTCTATTAAATTTTGTTGTGGATCCCCAATGAACTCATTCTCACCTCCCTCACCCATGTTGAATTCATTACTATTCATACTTGGAATAATAAATTCATTACTATTTAGATCATCATTAGTATTGTCATTCGTTGGCAGGTGAGAATGCTTAATACTTTCAGCAATATTCTCATTAACATCTTTAGTTATCCACTCATCATCAGAATGCACTGTTCCAAATTCAAGTTTCAAAATTTTTCTAATTTGCTTGCCCTTTAATTTCAAATTATACATCACATAAACTAAGTCATTCATTTTTTTATGCAACCGATGTCTTCTCTTTGTATGAACCTAAAAACATATAATACCAATAGTTAATAAATACACAAAAATCAAAATTAAAATAAATGAAGAATAGTTCTAGGAATCACCATTTCGAATGTACTCCAATTACACTCACAATCAGATGAACTACAAGTTAAGCTTAGAATTCAAATAGCAAACTTCTTTAATTCTAGACAACTATCTCCATAAAGTCCCACCACTCAGCAGGTAGCATGATCTTTCTACTACTCTTTGCAGTTTCATTGCCAAAGAGGTCTCTAGCATAATGAAAGTCAGAAAGTTGTAGACCAATCTTTTTCTTTTCTTCCTGGTTTGGAACCAAATTTTTCAAACAAGTATATAGACCAATCTTAATGTCAACATCATCAACCATGAAATTAGGTTCATAGCGATAATGAGGATTAAGATAATATGTAGCAGCATGCAATGACCTATGCAGTTGGCTTTCCCACCTCGCATCAATAATTTTCCATATAGGTTCATAACTAAAAAAAAACAATGCAAATGAATAAGAATAAAAAAATCAAATAAATAACTGAATATAATAAGAAAACATGGTAACATGATACATTGATAATCAAATATTAAGAAAGTTAATTAGTCAAGATTACCTTTTTTTTAACACAACCAAAGTTAGTCTTGATTGTTTCTTTGGCTTTTCTCATGCCTTCAAATATGAAATACATGGCTGGTTTTTCATCTGAATCTATCAAGCGAAGGACTGTAATGAAAGGAGCAGCAGCCTTGAGGCATATGACAATATTCTTCCACAGCCTACTATCCAAGGCCATGTTTTGGATTTTTATTCCTTCTGACGTTGATGCAACCTTAGTTGTCTTCCAAGCATTAGAAATAAACATAGTCATCAATGGTCCTTTATTATCATGAAGACAAGTGAGAGTCAAATAGACAGTGAAAAATCTTGTGGCACCTAGCCGAAGCAAGTCCTTTCCCTTTGTAAAATTTTTCAACATGCTAATGAGCATAATCCTGTAGTAGATAGAAGTGGTGATTTTTCTTCCTTTTTTTATGGTTGCTTCATGCACCTTTAACTTTTCAAAATCTTTTAATATCAAATCAATGCAGTGTAGAGCACATGGTGTCCAATACAAACTTTTTCTAGTCTCTATTAATTTTTCTCCAGCAGTTTTATAATTAGCAGCATTGTTTGTAATAATTTGGACCACATTCTCTTCGCCAACAAATTTTATAGCATCTTATAGTATTTTGAGAACTTTATCCGTTGTTTTTAATATGTCAGAAGTGTCCAATGAATAAAGAAAAAATGTTCCTTTGGGGCTGTTCACCAAGAAGTTACAAATACTATGCCTTTTTTTATCTGTCCATCCATCTGACATGATTGAACAACAAGTTCTCTTCCACTCTTCCTTAAACTCTATAAGTATTTCATCAACATTGGTCACTACTTTCTTTGATTGAGTTTATCTTAACTCATGGTAAAAAGGGAGTTTGTAGCCAATTCCATATCTTCCAATCATCTCACAAAATTTTAAAAACTCGGGATTCTTAATAACACTGAAAGAAATAGCACTTGTATAGAAAAATATAGCACATTGTTGATCACATTGTTCTTTTAAATCCTTCTTCATCATTTGATTTATTGTTGATTGAACTTGAGCCCCTTTTCCTTTTGTGACAAAGTTGCGCATATCTTTTCCCTTTTGTTGAGAATTGTCCTTTTTCTTTTCTTTTTCTATTTGCTCAGGATAATCCTTATCATCACCAAATCTTCTCTAATGATGCTTCTTTAGCCTCCATACAGACTTTCAACATCACAGCCTTAACTTCTTCAGGTACTGAAGCACAAGGCTCTGAATCCTCTTTAGTATCGGCAAGATGATGCTTGAACCTATAAATTCTTCCGTTTATAGTCTTTGAGTAATAATTACACTTTACTTTTTTTACCATTGCCTTGAACATCAATCTCATGTTTCCATCCTATATCACTTCTATTTCTGGTTGCATTTTTTCTCCTAGAAATAGTAGGTCTAGGAATACTAGGAACTGAAGACCTCTTCCTGAACCAACATTCTCAAACATTTTGTGTTTTTATCCCTAAATCAACAAATGAACAAACTAATAATTAATTTAGCAAAGTTATCCACTTATCCTTATCCATCTCTGAATAATGATTAGAAATTATGAAATATGAATTAACAAAGTTGATAAATTCAGATTTCAGAGTTTCAGACATTCAAATTCAATAACAACTAACTAACACTCGCAAGTAACAACGACAAATTACAAAATGCAACAATTCAGAACAAACTAAACTTACACTAACAAGTAACAACTACAAAATACAGCAATTCAGTAACTAATTTTTTTTAAACATACCTGAATGGCTGAATGGAGTAGGCTCAGCTGACATTGAGGAACCAGGCATTGTTGTGCTGTGTAGACAGACAAGTGACGGGCTGACAGCACGAATGGCGGAAGTGCAACGACCGACAGAGGACACGACGAACGACAGCAGCATGGCAGACAGAAGAGGCTCCACGAATCCACGTGCTTTGATGCAGAACATGGTCAACAGAGAGAAGAATTAGAGAGTGAGAGCAAGAGAACGGTGGAAAGGGAGACAGTGATGAGCTATCTGGGGAACGACGAATGGCAAACGATAGTGAGGGACGGAAGGCAGCGAGGGACGGATGACGAAACGTGAAGAAGGCTTTAAGAAGAGAGTGAGTGCGAGCAAAGTGAGGGGTTTAGCTGTTTAGGGTTACGTTGCTACCTTTCTTTTTTTTGGCCCAAAACAGTGCTATTTTGGCTAAAAAAGCCAACCAAATCCAACTCTCTGACTCGCTCATAAACTCGCGAGTTTGGCTGAGTTTATGTGCGTCTACCCGAGTCTATCCAAAAATGAGTTTGTGTCCAAGTTAACTCGATTTCACTACCTAAACTCGTAAACTCGTACGAGTTTACGAGTTAACCCACGAGTTTGACAACAATGGGGGAGACTAAAGTCGTTTTAATTCCAAAGATAAGGCAACTGGAAAGCTTAAATTAGTTAAGACCTATTAGCTATTTTAATTTTTTCTACAAAATTATTTCAAAGATTTTGGTGAATAGGCTTAAGAGCATGTTGGACAAAATAATGTTCCCTATTCAAAGTGCCTTTATGCAAGAGAGATACACTCAAGACAATATTCTCATTGTGTAGGAGGCTTTCCCTAGCTTGACAAGAAAGGGAAAGGGAACTCTAATTGCTTAGCAATCAAACTTAATATGAATAAATCATATGATAAGCTTGAATAGAATTTTATTGAGAAAGTTTTGGTAGCATTTGGGCTTCATAGCAAGTGGGTCAGGATGTGCATGGAATGTGTTATGAGTACAACTTACAGATTCAAAATTAATGATGACTTATCAAATGAGATCAATCAACATAGAGGGTTAAGACAAGGTAATTTGCTCTCTCCCTATCTTTTCATTCTAGCATCAGAGGTCTTCTCTATTCTTATCAGAGGTTTTCTCTCCCCAATAGACCTTTTGTTTGCAAATGACTGCATTATCTTTAACAAGAAAACAAGGAGAAAATTTATCAAATTATTCTTATTTTGAATAAATACACTAAGGCTTTAGGATAGAGGAGCAACTTAGACAAATCAGGGATCACCTTTAGTCAATAAATGCCTATTCAACCCAGGATGGAAACAGAGGACATCATGGGTATAGCGGCTTAGGATGACCCGAGAAATATTTGGGGCTTCCAACTCAATGGGGAAGGTCAAAGAATAAAGTTTTAGCGTGGATTGAGAAAAAATGTTAGAGCTAAAATGGATGGATGGATGGAGAAACTGTTAAATCAAGCAAGAAAGAAAGTTTTAATCAAGTCGGTCATTCAAGCTATCCCAACTTATGCAATGAATGTGATGTTGTTCCCAAAGAATTTTTGTGGAAGATTAAGTGCTAAAATTGAAAAGTTTTGAGAGGCATCAGGGGACAAAGATAGAGGCATACATTGAAAAAGTTAGAGTATAACTAGTAAAGGTAAGGTTGATGGAGGGCTTGACTTCAGGGATTTTCAATGTCAAAACATTGCGCATCTTGCTAAACAAGCTTGGAGGATTATAGAGAATCTAGAAGCATTATGGGTGAGAATAAGAGCATAAGAGAGGCATCTTGGACTTAGAAGAGCATTTTAATCGAAAGGAATTTCTTAAAGAGACAAGGCAGATGGAGCATTGGGGAAGGTTCTAAGATCAAAATTTGAGAAGATAAGTGGATATTAGGGCTAGACAGAATTCAATGTAGAAGGAATCCTAATATTCACTTAGTGAGAGATCTTTTAAGAGAGGGTGTATGGTTGAATGAACATAAAATTAGTGAGATATTCCCAAATGAGATAAAGAAAAAGATTTTGCAAACTCTAATCAACCGAACTAATAGAGGAGACGAACTTATATGGCCTTATAGATGGGTTACCATGCGGTGAAAAAAGAGCAATCAGATTAAGAGGGGAATGTTCCGTTAACTAGTACAGATTTTAGAGACTTATGTAAAGATATATGGAATCTCTAGATCCCATAAAAAATTAAATTTTTTCTATAGAAAGCAATACATAATATCATTCATGTCAATTACAATTTATGCAAAAAAAAAAAGGAACTGCTAACGATCCTAAATGTCAAATTTGCATGGAAGAAGTGGAAACGATTTAGCATGTTCTGTTGCTCTGTTCATGGACAAAAACAGTATAGTTCGGCAGACAAACTCATTGTTTTCCAACCCTAGAATCAATAATAAGATTTGGTGCATGGCTAATGGAGATGTTCTAAAAAATAAAAACACAAGGAAGAGAGGATAACAAAATCAAGATGGTCAGGATTGGATTCATCAGTTGGGAGATATGAAAAGCTAGAAATAATACAATTTTCAACAAGCAGAAATCAATCCACAAGTAACAATTATAAAAGTAAACATGATGGAATCAAAATTCAAAGCAGCTAACAGAACAAGAGAAACAACTCAAGCAAATACAATAGTACAATCAAGGAGAAGGGACAAGAAGGTTAACTAGAGACTACCTTCAGAAGATTGGGTCAAAGTAAATGTTGTTGCAGCATACCAAAACCAAACAGGGGAGGGTGCCTTATCAGTAGCAATCAGAGATTGGACAGGAAAAATCATCACCAGAACAACAGGGAAGATCAAGGTCTCGTCTAGTCTAGCAGCAGAGGCATATGCAGTTAGGGAAGCACTAATTTTGGCAAGAAATCTTCAAATAGAGCAAGTAATGATTGAATCTGATAGTCTCATCTTAGTCGAAGTTGTGAAATCGAAGGCTAGGATTGGGGATATAGAACCAATTCTTATAGATATACAATGGTTAGCTTCGGAAAACCCAAGAATTGGTTTCACGTTGATTCCAAGGGAAGAAATTTTCTAGCGCATCAAATAGCAAAAAAGTGTGTGACGGGTGAACTAACAGAAGATTGGACATGGAATTTGCAAGAAAATTTATAACAAATAGCATCCTCAGAAGCTCAGGGCTTGAATAAATGTAACCGCAGGGGGTCCAACCGAGGGCCAAGGAATATGGGAAAAAACAGAGAATCTGGTTATCGGAGATGGGAGGACAATGGACCGGACCAGAAGACTTGACAAAGGAGCTACGTCAGAAGGTGATGGAGAATCATTTCTTGGCGACACTGAGAGGGCAACTCGGGGTTTTGGCGTCAACCAGTTTGGAAAGGCAGGTGGATTCCAAAATCAGAGGAAGACCACAGGTGGTGCAATGTCCAGTGGCATAGAGAGAGGGAACAAAATGCTACATTTCGACTGGAGGGCGATAAGCGCAAACCTTCATGGAAACTCGACGGTAAAATTACTTCAACAGGGGAAACAATGGAAGAAAAATAGAATATGCAGTGGGTATCACAGCAACCATTTCAGAAGAGCTGATGGTGATCGATACCAATTGGCGAAGACTTCTTCAATGTCGGTGATTTTGGGCTTCAAGCGTCATAGGCGATGCAAGCGATGATAGTAAGGTAGGCGAGTACAGGAATGCAGACGTGGGTGAAGTTGCGACCAAGGATAATGACGCAGGTGAAGGTAACAATGTGGACGACTGCGGCATGGAAAGCGGAGACAGTGACAGAAGTGTTTTTCGAAGGAGATGAAAATCGCACCTCAGTGCATTTCTGAAAGGAGTTTTAGAAGTTAGGTCGGATTGGGATATGGAGCTTCGTTTTCCTTTGGATCTGGATCGGTTGTTAGCCTCTGTCCTGAAAAAAACCAATGAATATCAATATTCATTGGAAGTATCCTGTGATTTATTAGAGTATAAATCTCTGGATAAAAATATTTTTAAAATCAGTATTTATAGGTAGATTGAGAGCGAATAGTTGTTATAAAGAGTGCCTCGTGTGTAAAATCTGAAGAAAGTTAATTAAGTAAATTAATTAATTGAAACTCTGTTAATTGGAATTAAGATGCCTGAAATATGTAAAAATATTAAAATTTATAATTTAGTGATGTAACGGTAAAAATGAATTAAGAAAATTAAATTGAGCGCAAAGATATAATGATTTTGGGAAAAATGCGTACCAGCATTAAAATAACTGTACCGGCTTAGAGATGTACAATACTGCGAGTGAGAAAATTAATTATGAGGGAGAAAGATCAAGAAATCAAAATTTACAATTTGGAAAAACAAAAATATTTAGGATACAAATTAAAACACTAATCTTAAAAGTTTTGACCCAAAATTGAGCTAACAGGCTAAAACGATTGAATCGGGTCCATGTTGGGCCCAAGTCCAAGGCTTATAAGCCTTTCTCTTAGCACATTTCAGCATTTTATTTCCCCATTTCATAGGGAGTTGCTGAAATAGAGAAGAGAAGGAGAGAAAAGAGAGGTGAGAGCAAACCCTAACCCTCACCACCTTCAATCCTCCATAACTTCTGCTCTGAAGCTTTGATTGTCGCACCGTTTGCAGCCATGTAAAGCTTGTCTCCTCCTCTTTAATTCTATCTAAATAGTTTGGTGAGTAACTTGAAATTTCAGCTCTAGTTTTTCATTCAAAGCTAATTTAGTGTTTGAGTTTGGGTATTGAGGGTTCTTGGTGATTTTAATGTTATACGGGTTCTCTAGCTTGTGTTTTTGGTGGTTTTCATCACTCATTTTAGTGGATAAAGGTAAGGATCCTATTTTCCCTCTTAGGTAATCAATTTATGTAAACCCTAGTTTTTGATATTGTACCAAATTGTATGATATGATATTAGATTGAGTATTTGAAAGCTTGATTTGGTGAATTTGTGGAGATTGGACTTAGATGTCGGTGAGAGTCGAATTGAGGCTTGGAAGTTTGAAGGGAAAAAGCTCAAAACTACGACATTAAGGTATGGATTTAAGTTTCGGATAAGTACCATGTAATGTGACATGAAATCCTAGGCTAGTGGACCTAGGATTATTGTTGAATTTTTGTGGTTGGTTGTTTGGTTTAATGGAATTATGATATATGTTGGTTGATGATTGAGTTTGAATGAGATTGAATAAATATTGTGAATTTATTGCTTATTGAGGCATTGATATAGAAATTAGGTCGAAGGCCGTGATAGGGTGAAGAATCCCCTATGAGGTAAGTTGAGATAAGTGGTGTTAAATATTGTATGAGAATGAGATATTTGATGATGATTGGTTGTGAATTTTGTTTGTACAAGTGTGTATGTTGAGGTTGTCTTGAGAAATTGATTAAATAGGTGTTGAATGATTAGAAAGGGTAGAGAATTGATAAATGTATGTTGAGGGAGTTTAAAAGTGGTATTGGAATGATTTTTGAATTGAATTGGAATTGAAAATTGGTGAAAATTGTTGTGCAGAAATGTTTGGGTAAAAACAGATTTTTGACGAAATTCGACAGGTCATAGCTTATCCCTCGAACCTCTAAATTTTTTTGGAACTTGTTTTAAATAAAAATTTGGTTTGTCTATTTTGTGACGTTCAAAGAACAGACAAAAAACGAATTTTAACGAAAAGTTATGAATGTTTAAAAATCTGGTTTCAAAATTGAATTCTACAGAAGTTGCAAAATTTTTAGGTCATGCGTAGCACTCCAGAATTTAAAATATTTCATGCGAGTACCATGTGAGTACCATGCATATGCGTAAAAGTGGACTCGCCTCATGCGTACGCACGACCACCCTATTTTCGGAAAATGTGTTTTTTTTAACTATTTTAGCCTATCCAATCCACTTTTAACCCCTGTAAACCCCAATTAAGGTCTATTAACTAGTTCTTAGACTTTGAAATAAGTGCGAGCACATTGAATGGGTTAAATTGATATTGAGAGAGAATGTGGAGTAGAGGATCTATATTAATGATGAGTTGATATTATTAAAATGATATGATGATGACGGGGATTATGTGTATGTATATATCTATAAATACTTAAGATGTTGAGATATGATTGAGAATGATAATGATTATGATGAATTATGACTAAAAATCAATTGATAAGTGTTTGAGTTTCTTGGGTAGATGCAGTGGTTCACTCTACTTGCTCCAAGTTGATATTGGAATGAATTTGAAGTGATTGAAGGGAATGAGTTGCCATGTTTAAATGATGAGGATGAGTTAGATTGATATGAGGCTCCCTGGGCAGATGTAGTGGTTCGCCCCACTTGCTCCAGGTTGAGATTTGGGGCTCCCTGCGTAGATGCAGTGGGTCACTCTACTTAGAGCTAGCAATTCATACCCTACCCGCACCTCATATATAACACATATTTTATTAAAAAATAGGTATATAGTGAAGGAAGTAAAAGTTGAACCCACAACCTCTCTTATGTAATGACTTACAATAAGTGAACAATCACTAAACTAATTAGTTAACTTAGTAATTTAGAGCATTAGTTTTTTATTTTTTATGTTATTAATATGTATAAAATTTGAAATGATTGAATTTTATATTTACTTTGAAAAAATTTGATATTTCTGCGAGTAGGGTAGGGTAGGGTAGGGTTTAGAACTTTAGGGTACGGGTAGGATTAGGGTTGAGTGATTCTCAACCCGCGGGTAGGGTTAGGGTAGAGTCCAAACCCTACCCTACCATACCCATTGCCAGCCGACTCTACTTGCTCTAGGTTGAGATTGGGATGAGTTGAAAGTGATTGAAGGGATAAATTGATATAGTTAGATTATGAGAATAAGTTTGATTGAGATGATTTGAGCTTCCTGGGTAGACACAAGGATTGTAGCTTTGTTCCGCTTACTCCAGGTGAGTAATTGAACTCCCAGGATAGATGCAAGGGTGTAGTTCGCCCCACTTGCTCCTGGTTGAGAATGATACCTCCCGGGGTAGATGCAAGGGTGTGGTTTGCCCCACTTGCTCCTGGTTGAGATGATTGAAACTCCTTGGATAGACGCAGTGGCTCGCCCCACTTGCTCTGGGTTGAGATATTTGAGATTTTGTTGACTCTCCGTCGCAAGATGTGACCAGACACTTAGATCTTTCCGGATAGTTTCCTCTAAGGAAAATGAATACCACTTGGGGATGTGCACACCGAGGGACTGTCCAGGATTCACTACCAGACATATATGTTGGGTTTTTACCTATATAATCGACAGATGAGCTCATTGCCGTAGGCAAACATGCATCATTTTCATTTGTGTGTATTGATTGGGTGTGCATCTGGTCTTTGGTTTGCCTTCTTGATTAACTGTATCTATATGCTATTTGCTCTAATTGCTTTATCTGTTCTCTCTATTTGTATATTCCTTGTATTGCTTTGTATGTGTTTAAACAACTAAGAGATCTCTTATGCTGGCAGTGGTGACACTGAAGGTTGTTCCTGATTTGAATATGGTGATTGGAGGTTTGTGGAAAGCTGCATTTTGATACTAAATTACTGAATCATATGCTGATAGACTGTGATATTGAAAGGAGAAAGGCCGAGAGATGAAATTGAGAGAATGAGATTATGAATTACTAGTATAGTGGAATGCTTAGGTTAATTACCTTAATTTGGATTAGTGAGAACCCTAGGCTTGGATCAATGAGACGTTGAAGATTAAGATTGCTTAGAGAGTTCCTGTTACCTTATATTGTATCGATTCGGCACTTTTACCCTACTGGGAACCCCCTTGGGTTGGGTTCTCACTCATACATTATCTTTGTTTTCCAGATGCAGGTCCTAGCGCTCCTCAGTGAGTGAGAGTTCTATTTGGAAGATAGCGAAGAAGACTTTTGTTTCCATTTTGGTTTTAGAATCTCTCCTTCTTTTGAAAACACTTATATGATGTATTTATTTTAAAGACTTGCCTATAGAGAAGTGAGTGTTCAAGCAACCAAACTAATATAGGCTCAAGATGTGAATTTGCAGGAGAGGTGAGTGTTCAATTAAGCTCCTGTCTCTTCTTAAAGTGGGGTTTATACTCTACAATCCTGAATAATTTTGGCATCTCACTATCCTTTGAATCAGAGAAATGTCACTGTCATTTGGAATGAGAATCCGGATAATATTGTGAATTCTCTGGCCTTTATACTTTAGTTTAATCCTTGAACACATCAAATTTCTTT
Source organism: Arachis ipaensis (assembly GCF_000816755.2). NCBI lineage: Eukaryota > Viridiplantae > Streptophyta > Magnoliopsida > Fabales > Fabaceae > Arachis > Arachis ipaensis. The sequence continues at coordinate 112,809,296 of NC_029791.2, forward strand.
CATTCTCTTTTCTTTGGTGCTTCGCACCTTGAGCCTTGCCGTAACTTTAAATGCTTTGTCTTAAGCTTTAATTGACACAAAAACACCACAAGTACTTAACTGGGGAACTCTCTTTAGGTTCTAATTTTTCTTTCAGTTACTTCCAGACAATGGTGCTCAAAGCCTTTGGCATACTCTGTTAAATGTAACTGATCTCGACTCTTAGTGCTCTGTCTCAAGGATTATTTGACACATTTACACTACAAGCATATGACTAGGAAAACAACTCTTTGAGCTTTTAATCATGTCTGATCTCTCTAGTCGTTGATGCTCAGAGCCTTGGACCTTGCTTTTATTTTTCTTTTGCTGTTTCTTTTGCTTCAAGGATTAAGCTTTTGTTTACTTCATAGAATTCATAATAGTTCTCTAAATTCTTGTTCCTCATGCACCAACATCCTTTTATTCAAATTCAAATACGCACTGTTCATATCATGCATTCAGAATCACAGATAATACCACCACATCCAAGTAAATAAGACTACTCTTTAATATAAACTCAATTTCTCATGCAATACATCACTTCTTTTCTTTTTCTTTTTAGATTTAAGCTCAGTGAGCGGTACATGAGACATCTCTTCAATTAAAAGATAAATAACAGAAATTTCAAAATAACATAATTAAACTAGAAATAGGACTCAGAATTACTAAAGATCATGCAAACATTCAAGTAAAATAGTAGAAAATGGGAATATAACATAATAAGAATGGAAGGAAAAATAGAATGAAAGGAACTCAACCACCTCAGTTATTCTAGTGGCCGTCTCATTCTTCAGGATGTACTCCTCTGTGAAGATGATTCGCCTCCCTTTGGTGCCATTAAAATAAACAGAAGAGCCACAAGCAAAGCGACAATACCAAACTTAAAAGTTTGCTTGTCCTCAAGCAAAGAAAAATTGTTCCTGTTTTACAAACTCTGCATGATCAAAACACACTTAAAAAGAAGAAAAACTATAAGAAATTAAAACAAACAAAATAAATTGAAAATAAACAGAAAATCTAAGGATATGGAATATTGGGTTGCCTCCCAAAAAAGCGCTTTTTTAATGTCACTAGCTTGACACTTGATTGTTGAATTTTCTTCTTCTTCTTCCAGTTGGTTAAAAGAAATGACTCCAAGGGAGGAGAGGTGAAAATTAGTGCCCTCGGACTTTCATTCCTCCCAACAAGCTTTCTTTTATTGTTATTAGCTTGATTCACCTTGCTTCTTGGGGTAGAGGTTGGATTGCTTTTTGCTGACCTTCTCTTTTTCATGGATATTGTCTTTTGTTTTGTGGTCACAATCCCCTTTTCAGTGCTTTCCTTGATTGCCTTCACCTTTCTGATTTCAGGACTTGGGTGTTATGTGAGGGTTGGAGTGTATCCTTCATCAAGAACTTCTTGAATTGGTAATTCAATGAACTCACCCTCTATGCCACTCTCTGCTACATTGGAGTGTAGATTTCCATAATTGTTTTTCTCCCTTACAACCTCCTTCTTCATTGGAGTTTCACTTGGTACAGGGGTCTCTTTTTCTTGCTCTTCCAATTCTTCATTTTCACCCACAATTTGGTATTCATCCTTCTTGCTAAACACTACTCCACTCCTTGAGCTTATGGCATTGTATTCTTCCCCTAGCCTAGGGAAGACATTGGTATGTTTCTCAGCATAATGTTGTGCCATTTGGCTCATTTGCATTTTTAGATTTTTTCTTGAGGCTTCCATATTTTCATTTCTTTCTCTGGCCTCTTCCCTTAAGAACTCAATGAGTTGGCCAGTTTAGGCGCATGTCTGAGAGAGTTGTTCTAGTGCAAATGCCAAAGAGGATTTTTGATGAGCTTGTAGAGGTGCATAGGTTGTAGTGAAATTATTTTGAGGGAATTGATATGCATTTTGTGAGTTATAAAATGAATTTTGTGGATTTTGAAAGGAGGTTTGTGTATAGTAGAGTGAGTTTTGTGGGTGGTAAAATGAACTATATGGGTTTTGAAATGAATTTTGTGTTGAGGCATACTCAAGTGGTGAAGAATTTTGATATGAAAAATTAAGAGGTGTGGTTGGGCAATTTTGCATAAATATGTCCAGAGATGATGGCTCTTGATGGATAGGATATGGGACATTAAAATCTTTTTGCTCTTGACCTTGCCAACCAAAATCTGGGTAGTTACTCCATCCACAATAATATGAATCACTCCTTGGGTGTGAGTAGTAACCCATGTGATCTCTCTCCATTATTTTTCTCTTAGCACAACATACCAAACAGAATTAAACACATCATGTGGTTAACAGGCAAGCAAGAAGAAATAACATAATGAAAAATAAAAATAATAAGAAAAAATGAAAATAAAAGAAAATATAAAATAAAACAAAAATAAAATAAAATACAAATAAAATAAAGAAAATAAACTGAATAATTACGAAAATAAAATAACTAATAAGCAAAAAGGAGTATAAAATTCGATCTCAATAAGTAAAATAACTAGGAAGAGTAAAACAACTAAGGGGACACCAAACTTAATTTCAGAAATTAAGAGAAAAAAAAATTTAAATAAGATAAATCAATTTTTTTTTCGAAAAATTAAAGCAAAAACGCCTAATCTAAGAAATCAAACAACCAGTAGTTGTTAATCACAGTCAATCCCCGGAAACGGCACCAAAAACTTGGTGCGAAATTTATAACCCACAAACTAACCAGTAAGTGCACCGAGCCGTACCAAGTAGTACCTCAAGTGAATGAGGGTTGATCCCACGAGGATTAATGGACTAAGCAACAATGATTGAATGATTTACTTAGTTAGACAAGTAGAAAAGAGTGTTTGAGTCTTAATTGCATTAAACAGTAAATTCAGAAAATCAGAAAGCAAGCAGTAAACGGGTTGTGAAATATATGAGTAAAACAGTTAAGGTTTCAGAGATATTTATTTTTCGTATTAACTTTTCTTACCAACTATTTTAATCATGCAAGATTCAATTCATGGCAAACTATATGTGACTAAACTCTAACTCTTTAGACCTTTTTAGTCTCCTCTAACCTTCATCAACTGCCAATTCCTTAGTCACTTGATTCCAATTAGAGGGTTAAGTTCAATTCTAGTTTATATGCCACAGAAACCCTAATTACCCAAATATAAGAGGATTATATATCACATATCCCGTTAAGTCCAGATAATTAAAAATTTAGAAAAAATTATTTTCAAGCTGTTGTTCAAGTAAAGAGCTTTTCCAAGGTTCACAAGAACTCAATTAGAATAAGGGTCATACTTCCGTTCCACCCAGATTCATAAGATGAAGAACGAAAATAATTATTGAATTTAAAATCAATACATGAATTAAAATAGAAAAGTAATAGTATTAATCCATAGAATAAACAGAGCTGCTAACCTTAACAATAGAGGTTTAGTTGCTCATGGTTCAGAGAGAAAACAATGATTCTGAAAAACTATAAATTGCGGAATGAGGTAAAAGAGAAGAGAGAGCCCGAATGGCTGATTCTTTTTCCTTTTATCTAATCCTAATCAAATATAAAATATATTTTCTAAAACTAAATAATATTTTTTTTTCTATTTATAAATAAATTAAAGTTTTAATCAAAATCAAATAGGATCTTCGTTGCTTGCTTGATTGAGCGTGGGGACCATTGCTTCTCATTAGTATGGCGCTTAACTTCACTAAAGTGAAGTTAGACTTGAGCTTGGCAGCAAGCAATTGGACGTGTTGATGATCACTGGCGCCTAACTTCAGAATTTTGAAGTTAGGCGCCACCCTGGTAGCAAGCAATTGGAGGCTTTCCTTTTGTTTTGGCGCCTAACTTGGAGAATCTCAAGTTAGGCGCCAGTATGGCCAAATTGATGGAGAAGAAGTGTATAATATTATACATTGTTGAAAAGCTCTGAATATTAGCTTTCCAATGCCACTAGAATCACGTCAATTGGACCTCTGTAGCTCAAGTTATTCTCGTTGGAGTGCAAGGAGGTCAGAGTTGACAGCATCATTCACTTTCTTCTCTTTTTCTACAGAAACTCCATCAAATATGTCCAAATGCTACCTGAAATAAATAGAATTGCACACAACTCAAAGTAGCATCCATAGTGGCTAGAAGATATTTAAATATTGATTAAACTTAACAATTCAAATACAAATTCACTAGGAAAAGACAGAAAAATACTCACGCATCAATAGGTTATGTATATCAATTGTTTTACTGTTGTAACTTTAGTCGACTTAATCTTCGTGGGCTGAGACTAGTAAATATTATTATATATACTTATATATGCCTCTTTACTCTTATTCTTTCTTCTAAGTTTTTAATTATCTGCCTTTCTCCTGACGAGCTTACGCATGTTATCGAGTGTGAACGAATGGCGATTTGTCTTTTATCCGAGATTTTAAATCCCTTTACAGGCTTCTAGTTTAATATTTCTTCTATACATAAGTATTTATGTCTCAGCTTTGTGTCGTAGCACCAAACCCTCATTGATTTATGACTTAAGCATAAGGCTTTGAAGGGTAGGGTGTTACATTATGCTATCAGAGCAGTTTATCCTTGTGAGCCTGAGGGATGGACTGTCTATGCTTTTAAGCATATTCTGAGTCATGTTATGTGCTATTTAGGATGTCTGATTGATAAACATAGCACAAAGTTCATGAGCATACTTTTTACTTAAGATATTAAGACTGATCACTTTGATATCGCTCATTCGGTGTGGTCAAGACACAAATGGTATCTCGTAGATGTGAACGCGGTCGAGAACGAGATTGATAGTGATTATAGCCTAAACTGGTTGAGAGTGGAATTTTAATGATGATACCCACATTTTATTTTGGATTTAGTTGTGGATTATATGGTGATTGAGATAACATTTGATATTTGGTAAATTGTTAAGTGAAGAGGCAGGTAGAAATGGAGAAAAATGAGTGAGTATGACTTAGACTTGAATTTGGTTGGGTTTGATATTGATTAGAATTTGATTTTGGTTATGATAAATGGAATTCATTGGTTGTCTATTATGTTGACTTATGATTTTGTGCTTGAGGATGAAGAACCTGAGTGGATACCTTGATTGTTGTCGAGGACTGTGACTTTGATTGAGGTTTAGAATTTCCGAGGTTCAGATTAATTTCGAGGAATGAGGTTTTGATTTAAACCTAGAGATGCACTAAGGTCCTAAATTGTGATTTTGGTCTTGGGATGAACCTAAGAATTATTTGGGTTAGTTTGAGAAAGCTCTGAAGTGAGTGATATGTTTTTGTGATCCGATAATAGAGTATGGCATGGTTGAATAATTAGATTCTTAATGGCTAATGATCAGAGTGACGCAGTAGAAGCAGGTTGAAGAATCAACATGGCGAAAGGTATATAGATTTTGATAAAGCCGAGGATTTAGGATTAGATGTATCGCGGTTAGCTTTTAACTTGCATGATTTCAATTGTTTGCCGCTGATTGGATTAGACTTGGTTTTGGAATTTGGATTGGTTATCAATACATCACGTGTTATTGGATTGTCTGAGTGTTCAATTTGACTTATGTCTAAAGGATCGGAAGTGCTGATAGTTGTGGAATTATTATTTGAATTCAGTAATGGTGAACGGTAGAGGAGAGAAATGTCAAGGGTTTACCCTTTTAGATGCTAAATTATTGCGTGTTAAGAAAGTTTCACTGGTTAAAGTTTCTTGGAGTCGAGAAGGCCTTGAGGAACATACGTAAAAATTGGAGAGCAAATTTTGAGGGCAAAATTTTTATTTAGGTATGGAGGATGTAAAATTCAGAAAAATTTAATTAAGTAAATTAATTAATTAAAACTGCATTAATTGGGATTAAGATGCCCGAAATATGTAAAAATATTAAAAATTTATAATTTAGTGATGTAACGGTAAAAATTGAATTAGGAAAATTAAATTGAGTGCGAAGATATAATGATTTTGGGAAAAATACGTACCGACATTAAAATAACTGTACTAACTTAGAGCTATCCGGCACTGCGAGTGAGAAAATTAATTATGAGGGAGGAAGGTCAAGAAATTAAAATTTACAATTTGGGAAAATAAAAATATTTATGGTACAAAGTAAAATACTAATCTTAACGGTTTTAACCCAATTGGTTAAAACGGTTGAATCAGACCCATGTTAGGCCTAAACCCAAGGCTTATAAGCCTTATCCTTAACATATTTTAGCATTTTATTTCCCCATTTCACAGGGAGTTACCGAAATAGAGAAGAGAATGAGAGAAAAGAGAGATGAGAGCAAACCCTAACTCTCACCACCTTCAATACTCCATAATTTTTGTTTCGGAGCTTCGATTACCGCACTGTTTGCGGTCACGCGAAGCTTGTCCTCTTCTCTTCAATTCTATCTGAATAGTTTGGTTAGTAACTCAAAATCCCAGCTTCAGTTTCTCATTCAAAACTAATTTTGTGTTTGAATTTAGGTGTTAAGGGTTTTCGTAATTGATGTTATAGGGGTTCTCTAGCTTGTATTCTTGGTGGTTTTCATCACCAATTTCAGTGGATAAAGATAAGAATTCCTTTTTCCTCTTGGTTAATCAATTTATATAAATCTTATTTTTTGATATTGTACCAAATTGTATATGGTATTAGATTGAGTATTTGGAAGCTTGATTTGGTGGATTTGTGGAGATTGGACTTGGACATTGGTGAGAGTCGAATTAAGGCTTGGAAGTTTAAAGGGAAAAAGCTTGAAACTACGACATTAAGATATGGGTTAAAGTTTCGGATAAGTACCATATAATGTGACATGAAATCCTAGGCTAGTGGACCTAGGATTATTGTTGAATTGTTGTGGTTAGTTGTTTGGTTTAGTGGAATTGTGATATATGTTGGTTGATGATTGAGTTTGAATGAGATTGAATAAATATTGTGAATTGATTGCCTATTGAGGTGTTGATATAGAAATTTGGCTGGAGGCTGTGATAGGGTGAGAAATCCCCTATGAGATAAATTGAGGTAAGTGGTGTAAAATATTGCATGAGAATGAGATATTTAATGATAATTGGTTGTAGATTTTGTTTGTATGAGTGTGTATGTTGAGGTTGTCTTAAAAAATTAATTAAATGGGTGATGAATGATTAGAAAATGGTAGAGAATTGATAAATGTATGTTGAGGTAGCTTAGAAGTGGTATTGGAATGGTTTTTGAACTGAATTGGAATTGAAATTGATGAAAATTGTTATGCAAAAATATTTAGGTGAAAATGAATTTTTGACGAAATTTGACGGGCCATAGCTTGGCCCTCGAATCTCTAAATTTTTTGGAACTTGTTTTAAATGAAATTTTGGTTTATCTATTTTGTGATGTCCAAAGAATGGACCCAAAAATAATATTTAACAAAAAAGTTACGAATATTTGACAATCTAGTTTCAAAATTAAATTCTACAGAAGTTACAAAATTTTAAGGTCATGCGTACACATCATGGGCATTCTAGAATTTAAAAGATTTCATCCGAGTACCATGCATATGCGCAAAAATGGACTTGTGCGTACGCATGAGGCATGCATACGCACGGCCACCCTATTTTCAGAAAATGTGTTTTTTTTTAAAACTGGTTTAGCCTATTCAATCTACTTTTAACCCTCCTAAACCCCAATTAAGGTGTGATAGCTAGTTCTTATGCTTTGAAATGAGTGCGAGTACATTAAATAGGTTAAATTGATATTGAAAGAGATTGTGGAGTGGAGTATTTATATTAATGATGAGTTCATATTATTGAAATGAGATGATGATGACGGGGATTATATGTATATGTATATCTATGAATATTTAAGATGTCGATATATGATTGAAGGTGATAATGATTATGATGAATTGTGATTGAAAATCAATTGATATATGTTTGAGCTTCTTGGGTAGATGCAATTGTTCGCTCCACTTGCTCCAAGTTTAATATTGGAATGAATTGGAAGTGATTGAAGGGGATGAGTTGACATGGTTGAATGATGAGAAATAGTTGGATTGATATGAGCTCCCTGGGTAGATGCAGTAGTTCGCCCCACTTGCTCTGAGTTGAGATTTGAAGCTCCTAGGGTAGATGTCGTGGTTCGCCCCACATGCTTTGAATTGAGATTCGAACGATTTGAAATTGATTGAAGGGATAAATTGATGTGGTTGGATGATGAGAATAAGTTTGATTGAGATGATTTGAGATTTCTGGATAGATGAAAGGATTGTGGTTTTGTCCCGCTTGCTCCAGGTCGGTAATTGAGCTCCCAAGGTAGATGCAAGGGCATGGTTCAGCCCACTTGCTCCTAGTTGAGAATGATACCTCCTAGGATAGACGCAAGGGTGTGATTCCCCCCACTTACTCCTGGTTGAGATGATTGGAACTTCCTGGATAGACGCAGTGGTTCGTCCCACTTGCTCCGGATTGAGATATTTAGACTTTGTTGACCTTCCATTGCAAGATGTGGCTGGACAATTAGGGTGTGTGTGGTTCAAGTATTACGTTGTTATAAAGATTCCATTCTCATGGGAATTAAAGATATCCAAGGGGAAGGTGGGAATTGAAATGATGGTATTTTGATTCCCTGGAATCAAACTTGCTCAGGAATAGTTTTTCAAACTTTGAACCAAACATGGGAATATGATATTTCCATCTTAAAATTCCTAGGAATTATTTATAATTTCTCCAACCACACACACCCTTAGATTTTTCCAAATAGTTCCTCCAAGAAAAGTAAATACCTCTTAGGGATGTGCCACCGAGAGACTATCCAAGGTTCACTACTGGACATGTCGGGTTGGCTGTATAACCGACAGATGAGCTCATTGGCCATAGGACAGACATGCATCATTTGCATTTGTGTGTATTGATTGGGTGTGCATCTGGTCTTTGGTTTGCCTTCTTGATTAACTGTATCTATATGCTATTTGATCTAACTACTTTATCTGTTCTCTCTACTTGTGTATTCCTTGTATTGCTTTTTATGTGTTTGACAACTGAGAGATCCTTTATGCTGGCGGTGGTGATGTTGAGAGTTATTCCTGATTTGAATATGATGATTGGAGGTTTGTAGAAAGCTGAGATTTGATAATGAATTACTGAATCATATGATGATGGACTGTGATATTGAAAGGAGAAAGGCTGAGAAATGAAATTGAAGCAATGAGATTATGAATACTAGTATAATGGAATGCTTAGCTTAATTACCCTAATTTGGATTAATGAGAACCCTATGCTTGAATTAATGAGACGTTGAAGATTAAGATTGTTTAGAGAGTTCCTGTTACCTTATATTGTATCGATTCAGCACTTTACCCTACTGGAAATCCACTTGGGTTTGGTTCTCACCTATACATTATTTCTATTTTTCAGTGGAGGTCCTAGCGATCCTCAGTGAGTGAGAGTTCTATTTGGAAGATGGCAAAGAAGACTTTTGTTTTCATTTTGATTTTAGAATCTCTCTTTCTTTTGAAAACACTTATATTGTATTTATTTTAAAGACTTGCCTATCGAGGCATATGACATATCCTTGGAGAGATAAATTACGTATATCAACTGTTTTACTATTGTGACTCTAACCGATTTAATCTTCGTGGGCCGAGACTAGTAGATATCATTATATATACTTATATATGTCTCTTTACTCTTATTCTTCCCTCAAGTTTTTAATTTATCTACCTTTCTCCCGACGCGCTTACGCATGTTATCGAGTGTAAACGAATGGCGATTTGACTTTTATATGAGATTTTAAATCTCTTTACAGGCTTCTAGTTTAATATTTCTTCTATACATAAGTATTTATATCTCAGGTTTGTGTCGTAGCACCAAACCCTCATTGATTTATGACTTAAGTATAAGGCTTTTAAGAGTAGGGTGTTACATTGTGGTTATCAGCTATAGTAGCTTACTTATTCGCGTTAGGGAGGTTGGATCCCTTCTAATGCGTAGGATCCTCTCGTAAGTAGGAAATTACTAGAGTAATCTCCAACTTAGGTTAGAATTAGGTTACTCACTCGAAATAGGAGACTCGATTCGAAGGGTCAGGCCTTGTGTAACTATTGGACCTAAGTCGCAAGTGATCTTTTTTGGAGTCATTGTTGAACCTTTTCTTGTTGTGTCTTTTTTTTCTTAGAAAATACGAAAGTCGTTTTAAGTTAGGTAGAAATTTATATTATTTTTTATATTATTTTCATTATATCTTTTACTTATGATATTAAATTACAAATATTATTTTTGAAAATTAAATAGTTAAAAATATTAAAAACAAAATTAAATGAAACTAGATATTATAAATATTTTTAAAAATTTACAAACATTAGAAACAAAAAATAAATTTATCTTTATTTTTTTGTTATGATTCTAGAGTGTCAAAAACTGTAAATCAACATGGTCGATCAAGCTAACATTTTTAACTAGCTCGTTTCAACTTGTAATTATTTTAATTGAGTTTTATTTTATTCTAGAATTATAATTTCATTTATTTATACATCTACCTATTTATAATAATCTTGAGTGAATAATTTTTTTAACCATATAAGATTTGACTGCTAACAAAATTAACTACAAAAAAATTAAATTAATACTGTACTCATAAAAGATGAGTATTATTTGACAAAGTAACCAATTATTAAAATTAAAGTTGGCTTCGTTAATTTTTTAAAAATTTTTAAATTACTCATGTTCTATTATTATCTTCAACCTCTTTCTTCTCTACCCTTACCATAATCAATCTGTTCCAAAATTAAAAATCAGAACCATAACCAAAACCAAAATCAAACTATGAAATCTTTCCAAAATCTGAATCTGAATCAATCCTACCTTTACTAAAATCAACCTTTAATTATATTCTATTCTCTCATCTCCTCCACACCCTCTAAATCTCTTTCTTATCCACCACACCCCACTACTGTTACACCACCACCACTACTACCACTGCCAACACCACCATAAATACAACACACATACACACAAGAAAGAAGGAAAAATGCGACAGCCACACTACTGCTACACTACCAATGACAACGCCATCATCAACATATACACACAATAAATAGAGAGAAAGAAGAAAGAAGCAGGGATGAAAAAGAACAGAGAAGGAAAAATACATTGTCGATGAAAGAGAGAGTCGTCACGCTGTCGCCGACGCTGGAAGTGAAACCAAAGAAAGACTAGCGAGAAAGAGAGGGAAACAGAAAAGAAGAATGAAGAAGATAAAGGGGAAGCGGGTGCAACGATGAGAAAGGTCTCGTCCCCATGCATACACCTCTGGCATCCTTCCCTACTACGTTTATGCTTTGTCTTTTGCTATTAGAGCAATCAACGGCAAGAATATTGGGTGACAACGATATGAGATGAAGGCGAAAAGGAGTAGATTTAGCAGAAACAAGGCTGGTAATGAAAAGGAGTGAGGGAGGGGTTAGGATAACGGGTAGATATGAGTAAATGAGGTTGAGATAGCGAGAGTGGTGAGAAACTGAGAATGAGGATGAGGGGTTAGTTTTGATTTTGGTTTTATTTCTGGTTCTGATTTTGATTTTGGCAGGAATTCATTCTAATAAGGGATAAGAAAGAAAGAGGTTAAAGATAATAATAGAATAAGGGTAATTTAAAAATTAAAAGAAAACTAACTGAGACAACTTTAATTTTAATGATTGGTTATTTTTGTCAAATGATACTCATTTTTTATGGGTATAACATTACTTTAAAATTTTTCTGGTTAGTTTTGTGAGTAGTCAAATCTTATATGGTCAAAAATAATTATTTATTAATAATCTTTCACTACTCTTAATCTATTATTATTGTCATCTCATGCTTACACGCTGACTTCGTATTACTGGGTATTTGATTTTGTCATTAAACCAGTTCTCTTAAAAGTTTAAACTGATAGAAAATAGTACGTAAATAGTTATATCTAACATGTCTCTTATGTAAGAGCTTTTTATTTGGATTTGCATAAATATTTTTGTTTAGACCTTCTTCTTCTCTTGAGTAAAATATATCTTTTGTTCCTAATATTTTCAAAAATTTTTAAAAATATTACTAAATTTTAATTTGTTTTAATTTTGTCCTTAATGTTTAAAATAAATTTCAATTTAAACTTATTCATAATTTTTGGCGATCAACTATTAGTCAAATTACTTTTTCTAATTTTACCTTTAATCTTATTTCCAATTTCAACTTTATCTCTACCCACTTGCTCCCACCTTCTCTAGTCCAACTATGTCACCATTTTCATTACTAAGACCACCAACACCACTAACATTTCCTACTAACATTTCTTACAACCAAAATAACCTCTATCCTGCCACTATAATCCCTTCCCCCTAACCCCTCTGCATCCGATCCACAAATTACAGATATTATCTGATCCACACTGTCATTGGATCAAATAAGATTCAATCCGCATTATAAGGGGATGAATCTCGGATATTGTACTTGGATCCACAAATTCGATTTGTAGATCTGCAACTTAATAAATAAATATATAATTCAATAATATATATATATATATATATATAGCTAACTTAAAAAATCAGAAACCATACCCTTAATTCTCTAAACAGTTTTGCTAGGTAGACAATGACTTTTGTAAACAATGTGAACAATGGACTCTAGAATTGACTCAATAAAGTAAAAAAATACTCCATCCCCAAATTACCTCATAAACCTTAATATTACGATAACCATCTGCACACCTAGTGAATTGAACATCCAGCCATTGTTAACTATGCATGAGTGAATTGAATCAAAAGAAATAATCATCCAATTAAAAATAATGAACATAATCATAAGCATACCTATTGAATTGAACATCCGACATATTTATTGTTCACATTGTTTAGTATTCTCATTGTCTACCTATACTTTTTCTTCTCTAAATATTTCATTTCGGCGATGTGCCCTCCTTGTGCATCTCTCTCACTCGTCTCCCTTCCTCTGCTCTTCTCACAATCTCCTTCTAGACCTCTCAACCTCTAATCTTCTTATCAGTGACCATCGTCGGCATTCACCGCTTCTTCATCCACTCACAATCTCGCAGTCGCGTCTCCTCACTGATCTCTCAGCCTCATCGTCAATCTCTCAGCCTCATCGCCTCGCCATCTCACAGTCACGATGTAAGACCCGGTTAATTAACGGCTAATTAATCTATAAATGAGAATTTATTCTAGAAAAGCCAAAAATGTTATTTTTATGGCTTAATATGATAGAGGAGATTGGGACGAGAATTTCGGTACTAATTTTATAGAAAACGGACCAAGATTGGACCGAACGGGCCAAACCGGTCTAACCGGACCCAAAATGGGCCCTTGGCCCAACTAAACTAAACCAAAACCCTAGTTTTCAGCACTCTCTCTCCTCACTTATCACTCAAACACGCTGAAATGGAGTAAGGGAGGGGAAGAACACTCTCTCAAACTTCTATCTCTCACTTGATCTTCAAACCACCATAACTTTTGATCTAGACTCCTGAGTGCGAGGAGAGCTTTCAGACATTGAAGGAAAAGTTGACCACTGCACCTGTGTTAGTGTTACCTGAACCGAACGAGCCTTTTGAGGTGTACTGTGATGCCTCACTAAAGGGTCTAGGATGCGTGCTGATGCAGCATCATAATGTGGTGGCGTATGCCTCACGACAGTTGAGATCTCATGAAGTTAGTTACCCTATGCACAATCTGGAACTCGCTGCGGTCGTGTTTGCCTTGAAGGTGTGGAGGCATTATCTCTATGGGGTTAAGTTCCAAGTCTTCTCCGATCACAAGAGCTTGAAATATCTCTTTGGTCAGAAAGAGCTTAATATGAGGCAAAGGAGGTGGATGGAATTATTGAAGGACTACGATTTTGAGTTGAATTACCATTCGGGAAAGGCGAATGTTGTGGCGGATGCGTTAAGTCGGAAGTCGTTATATGCGGCTTGGATGATGCTTCAAGAGGAGAAGTTGCTCAAGGGATTCGAGAGTCTAAAAATTGGTGCTCGAGAAGTATATGGAACCTTGTGTTTGAGCCTATTAGAAATCTCGAGTGATTTTAAATCCGAGCTCCTAAAGGCTCATGAAAATGAGGAAGCGTTATGGAAGGTGTTACCGGCTATCGAGCAAGGAAAACAGTGGAGAGTGTCGGAAGAAAAAGATGGGTTATGGAGACTCAAGGGTAGGATCATTGTGCCGGATGTTGGCACTTTGAGGCAAGATATCTTAAAGGGGGCACACAAAAGCGGATTCTCCATTCACCCGGGAAGTACTAAGATGTACCATGATTTAAAGGCGATGTTTTGGTGGCCGGGTATGAAGAATGATGTGGCGGAATATGTTTCAAAGTGCTTAACTTGCCAAAAGGTAAAGATTGAACATCAAAGACCTTCTAGGATGTTGCAACCTTTAGAGGTTCCGCAATGGAAGTAGGAAAGTATTGCAATGGACTTTGTGTCGGGATTGCCAAGGACTAGGACTGGTTTTGATGCTATCTGGGTGATTGTGGACCGACTGACGAAGTCAGCTCACTTTTTGTCCATTCGGATGACTTACACCCTTGAGGAGCTAGCTCGGTTATACATAAAGGAGATTGTGAGACTCCATGGTGTACCTGTTACTATAATCTCTGATAGAGATCCTCGTTTTATTTCGAGGTTCTGGGGTGCATTTCAGAAAGCCTTTGGAACCCGATTAAGCTTGAGTACAGCTTACCATCCTCAAACAAATGGTCAATCCGAGAGGACGATCCAAACCCTAGAGGATATGTTGAGAGCTTGTGTTTTGGACCAACCGGCGAGTTGGGATCGGTATATACCGTTAGTGGAGTTTGCATACAATAATAGTTACCATGCGAGCATCGGAATGGCTCCATATGAGGCATTGTATGGGAGAAAATGTCAATCTCTGCTATGTTGGTATGAAGCTGGAGAGAAAGGCTTGTTGGGGCCGGAAATGATAGCTGAGACCACTGAACAAGTTAAGAAAATTCGAGATAGGATGCTTACGGCGCAGAGTCGCCAGAAGAGTTACGCCGATCAAAGGCGGAAGCCCTTGGAATTTGAAGAAGGAGATCATGTTTTCCTGAAGGTTACTCTGACCACAGGAGTAGGTAGGGCGATTAAAGCGAAGAAGTTGAATCCTCGATACATTGGTCCATTTCAGATCCTGGAGAGGATTGGACCGGTGGCGTATCGAATGGCTCTACCACCTCATCTTTCGAACCTGCACGACGTATTTCACGTGTCGCAGCTTCGGAAATACACTCCTGATGCTAGCCATGTGTTAGAACCTGAATCGGTTCAGTTAAGAGAAGATTTGACGCTTCCAGTGGCTCCAGTTAGAATTGATGATACTAGTATCAAACGGTTGCGTGGAAAAGAGGTTTCATTAGTCAAAGTGGCTTGGAGTCGAGGCGGTGTTGAGGAACACACTTGGGAACTTGAGTCGGAGATGCGAACGAATTATCCGCACTTATTCTCAGGTAATTGAATTCGAATTTTGTGGGCAAAATTCCCAATTAGGTGGGTAGGATGTAAGACCCGGTTAATTAACGGCTAATTAACCCATAAATGAGAATTTATTCTAGAAAAGCCAAAAATGTTATTTTTATGACTTAATATGATAGAGGAGATTGGGACGAGAATTTCGGTACCAATTTTATAGAAAACGGACCAAGATTGGACCGAACGGGCCAAACCGATCCAATCGGACCCAAAATGGGCCCTTGGCCCAACTAAACTAAACCAAAATCCTAGTTTTCAGTACTCTCTCTCCTCACTTATCACTCAAACACGCTGAAATGGAGTAAGGGAGGGGAAAACACTCTCTCAAACTTCTATCTCTCACTTGATCTTCAAACCACCATAACTTTTGATCTAGAGCTCCGATTGCCGCACCGTTTGCGGCCACGCGTTTACTGCAGAGAGCTCTACAAATCCCATACAATCAATCTTGAGGTAAGCTACGTTTTTCTCTTCGAAATTCCAGCCCTTGTTTTCGAGTTTCATGGATGAAATGTTGGGATTTTGGGCTCTTTGATGTTATAGGACCCAACTCTCTTGAAGGAGGAGGTTAATCTTGTCTCCTTGGACCTTGGGTGTGGTAAGATTCTCAACCCTAGTGTAATTTATTGTTCTATGATGTTTGGATATTGAGATGTTGTGTATGGGTATGATGATTGTGGCTTAGGTTGTGTATATATGAATATTGGAGCTTGATTGGTGATTTTGGAAAGCTTGGGAGAGGGTTTTGTGTGATAAAATCTGTTCTTGGAGGTGTTGAGACCTTGAGAGCTTGTGGACAAGTGGTTTGGAGGTGCTCCGGTTGAGCTTGGGAAATCGGCTAAGGTATGGTTTCGGTTTCTCGTATCTAATATGTAATGTGGTAGGAAATACTTAGGCTAGAGGCCCTAAGATAGGCATTAAATTGATGATGTTGTTGAATGGTTGAGTTATATGATGTGATCATATACGTGATTATGAATATTGATGCCTTGATTGTGTGACATATGAGAAGATGTATGTTGTGATATATGCTTGATGAATGATTAAGGTTGAATTGGTGGGTGGTACCATGTTGATGGTGAGTATGATGATGATTATGTATAATGATGGTTGATTGGAAATGGTATTATTGGAAATTGGGATGAGGAAGGATGTATGATATGATATTGTGTTTGTCCTTTAGCCATATGATTGAGAAGTGTTAAAATGGTTGGATGTGGTTTTGGAAATTTTGGTAAAGTGTCAATGTGTGAGCTGAGGACGGCTTGATGTTGATTTTGGTACATTTTAATTGATTTCAAAGAAAAGGGATGAAATTGGCATGTTTTGATTGATTTTGAAAAGAGTTGAAAGTGGCTTGTTTTGAAAATGGCACTTTGTGGTTTTGTATGAAAACATGGTTGTTGGGCATACTTTGACGGGACATAACTTGGACTACGGATCTTTGATTTGTTCCAAATCTGTTTAGAAATGAAATTGGATTTGGGATGTCCATGCCGTTCGAATAACGGGTGAAAAACAATTTAAAATGAGAAAGTTATGTCCGTCGGAAGATTGGGGGTTGAATCTGTGAATTTTGCAGCTTTTAACTTAGAAAATTTTTAGCAGAATGACCCCCGCGCGTAGGCGCACTTGGCGCGTACGCACCGTTCTTCGAGAAAGCACCATCCACGCGTGCGCGTGGTGTGCGCGAGCGCGTCGATGCGCTGCACCAAATGCCCAGCTATTTTCCCGAGAGTTGTGCCAGAGTTGTGCCAGTTTTGTGCCTGGGGCGCAAGAGCACCCACGCGTACGCGTGGTTGACGCTCGCGCGTCGTTTGGCTATTTTTCAACCCGCGCGTCCGCGCGTATGACGCTTGCCCGTCGATGAGTTTTTGTGGCCATCCACGCATGCCCGTGGAGTGCGCATACGCGTGGCCCTGTTTTCATCCCAAAGTTGATTTTTGAGTTTTAAAAGCCAAATTTCATACTTCTAAGCCTCCGATCTCACCAGTTATGTCTTAAATCATTATGATATGCCTAGCATGAGAAAAAGGGCTAGTGAATGTGGTAACTTGCGAGTGAAGCAAGGGGAAAAATGAATGATCATTGAGGATCAAAGATGATTATGTGAGATGCGGAGGATGGCAGTGGAAGTGCTTGTTATGCCATGGGCCGAAGCGCCGTAATTATTAATGAATTGGCTGGTTATGGATTTAACCGTGAGCCGGATGGCTAGATTATTGCCGTGTTACGGTGGAGCCATGATTATGGCTAAGTATAAATGCATATATGTTGTTGAATGAATTGTGAATGTTTACACTTTCACCATCGGAGATGAGGGTTTCCCTGGGAGGAAGCAGTGGCTAGCCACCACGTGCTCCAGGTTGAGACTCGAAGCTCTGTTAACCCAATGTCTGCTGAGGCATGCTGGAGACTTCTGGATTAGCGAAGATCTTTGTTCTCGGGACTCCATCTTGATTTATATATCTTGTTTAGATACTTTTATCTCCATTAAATAATACAAATTGTGATGACTCCTCTTATAGAAGATTTTTGGAGAGTAGGGTTCTGTATTTGTGTCCCTTTGGGTTTTCTTTGGGGTTTCCTTATTTTATTATATGTATATATTACTATGCTCGGACCGGTTATCTTCGCAACCGGATTTTGAGTCTTGATATTCCCGTTTTTGACACTCTTTGTATATATATGATCTCGCGTTAGCTTATCCCTGTTCGATACGTTATCGATCGGAGTGTTGCGCTTTCGAGTTACGGTTTTTGTTTACCCCTTTTTCTACAAAGGCTCCTAGTTATAATCAATTATTCATACTACTATACGTACTAAATTTTGGTTTTAGAGGTCGTAATGCCTTGCCATCTCTGAATTATGACTTAAGCATAAGACTCTGTATGGTAGGGTGTTACACACTTAGCCTCGCCGTCTTCTCTTCCTCGTCGCGCAGCCTAGTTGTCGTCATGCCACCTTCGCCTCTGTTCTCGCCTTTATCATCCTCTATTCCTAGTTTGTCAATTCCTGCTTCGATTTTTTTATTCGTTTATCTCAGCCTCTCTGCTGTTTTGCTTGCCTTCTACCTGCTTGCTTGGTTTATCAGATCTGGTTGCATTTGATCTGCTTCTATTCTTTATGGCATTTTTCTCTGTTTTATTGATGTGTTAATTTTTTTTTTTTTTTACTTTTAAAATGTATTATGGTGCTGTGATTGATTTATTTTGGGGGTATTTTAATTTTTTTAGTTCTTAAGATGATTTTTTTTGGTAAATTTAAGATGATTTCTTTACTTAAAGATTTCATCCGCTATTTAATTTAGTTAAGTCTTAAATCCGAATACATTTGTTGCAAAACATATATAATGACCATTAGACCCAAGTTTTGCTTGGATGGTGTTTGATTTCTTGAATGTTTGTTTAGGTGAAAAAATGAGGGCCAACTTCTCAACAATTTAGCCTAGACTCCTCAATTTGGTTGGACCAAAAAAGAGAAGGAAAATTTAAGCCGAAACCTTAGGCTCATTTTTTTGGATATGAGAAGCATGTGTGTGTTGTGCATTATTGTGGAGAATGTGGGTGCTAAATATGGATGTGGGATAATTTTTTTTGAAACAAGGGATCCGATTTTTTGTAAAAAAATTAAGCCTACTAATCGGACAGTCCGATTAGTGTAGAAGGAAAAAATTTAAATTTTGACGAAGGTAATCGGATCCTTCAATTTGTGTTTAAAAACTTAAAAAAATTTGGCTCTGATTTGTGTACTCCAAATTTTTTTAAGTTTTTCCCTCCTGATTTGTGTACCCAAAAATCAAACGATCCAATTTTTACTCCTAACACTAAAGTTGCGTAAAACATCTATACACTCTACATTCTCCCTTCTATATCTAAACTAAAAAGTGGAACCTTAAACACACAAGCGTAAATTGGGTAAAGTCAAACGCGTCAAAAGAGAATTGGCCATCCACACGATAAAGCCAAACGCCAGTCGCCAAGTACGACGGCGTTTAAGAAGCAATAAAGCACGAGTTAGTCCTCACCTCTTTCTCTGTTTCGTGCTTTACTTGGCGTTGCAGTGGCAGAGGCAGAAAAATCGCGGGAGCGTGGAAGAATGTGGTCTACACATTACGAAAGCCTTCTCTGCCAAACCATGGCGTTGTAGCTTCCTCGTGTTTCTGCACGCTCGCTGCTAAGCGGGTGGGAACTCACAGTGGAACCTTTCACTGCGACGAAGCACTCGCTTGCTTCATGCTTCGCCTTACCCAACACTTCTCCAATGCTCATATTCTAAGAACTAGAAACCCAAACGTAACTAACCTCCTCACATTTCCTTTTTCTGCTCTTTTTGTTTTTTTGGTGCTACAAAAAAGAAATCTTTTTATTTTTTGCTTTGACAGGTTTTGGAAACACTTGATGCAGTAGTCGATGTTGGAGGCGTGTATGACCCTAAACGACACCGTTACGATCACCATCAAAGAGGCTTCGATGAAGTGTTGGGTCATGGCTTTGCCACTAAGCTAAGCAGCGCTGGCCTTGTCTACAAGGTGTTTGTCTCATTGTCTCACTTATTATTCATATTTTATATTTGTATCCAAGTTAATACAATATATATGGTACTGAATTCATGTAGCATTATGGGTTGGAGATAATTGCAAAGGTGCTTCAGCTTGATGAAGGACACCCTCATGTACATCAGTTATATAAAGCTGTATACAGAAACTTTGTAGAGGTAACTAATTTTTCAGCGCATCTGTGGTTAAGTATATAATTTTCTCCAATTTTTTAGTGGATATGTGGTTAAATATAGGCAGTTGATGCTGTGGATAATGGAGTGAATCAATATGACATGGAAGAACCTCCAAAATATGTAATTAATACTAGCTTGTCCTCTAGAATAAAACGATTGAATTTAGATTGGATGGATTCTGATCAGTCACCTGAGAGAGAAAATGAGGCCTTTCATCGTGCAATGTCCCTGGCCGGTGATGAATTTTTGGATGTAAGTGAGACTTATTTGGAAGGTCCATGTCGATTTTGTACATTATGCTTGTACTGCGTCTCACATACCTCTCTCTGTTCTGGTCTGAAAAGGATTAATTTAATTCTTTTTCACACTACAGAATGTGAACTATTATGCAAAATCATGGTTACCGGCGCGGTCGATTGTTATGGAGTGTCTTGCAGCAAGAGAAACTATTGATTCTAGTGGAGAAATCATAAAGCTGACTCGACCTTGTCCCGTAAGCATACAAGGCATATTTATGGATTGGCACAAATTTTTAGTACTTTCTCTTAGGATAATGGGAACTTTTTACTTATCATATTTGATTCTTGATAATATTCATTTTAACTACCTGAAACCTTTTCTCCCTTGTTCCACAGTGGAAATTTCACATACATGAGCTTGAGAAGGAAATGGAAATTAGTCCTTCCATCAAATATGTTCTTTATCCGGTATGTATGTTTAACTGATTTAGTCAATGGCTGTTTAAGATTGATTGTACGCAAACTATCATATAGGAAGCAAATCCTTCTTCTCATCATTTATTTAATGATTTTGTCCCTCTATTAAGAAAATTTTACATTGGAGACCTTTTTTACCTGTAGGATGATAGAAGCAAGAAGTGGAGACTGCAGGCAGTGGTAATTTCACCTGCTAGATTTGAGAGCAGAAAACCATTACCATCCCCTTGGAGGGGTTTGGAGAATGACAAGCTTTCTGAGGTTGCTGGCATCCCAGGTTGTGCATTTGTTCACATGAGTGGTTTTATCGGAGGAAATCAAACTTATGACGGTGCTCTAGCCATGGCTAGAGCATCCTTAAAGGCTTAGGTAGTTCCTCTTTGATAAGATATACAAAGGAACAAAAAGCAATAGAACCAAGTGTTTTAATTGAAGCAGTATGGTACATCATACAGAGAGGTTCAGAACCCTTAGTGTATGCATATCACTACATCTCAAAATGTAATCAAGGGAACCAGTCTTGACACATTTTCTTGTCAGTTCTAAAACACTATTTTTCCGAACTAGTTCAATGGTGACATTTCATTTCATTTGTTCTATAGGTATTTATCCATTTATGGGCACTCTCGTTATGGTCAAAACGTGGCCTAGGCTTCACTCATCTGAAACTGTAGGAAGACCCTCTTTAAACCATGCGTAAAGGCCTCCTTCTAGATGGAACACATTGGTAAAACCATTAAGGACCAGCACGTAAGCTGCTATCAGAGACCTATGAAAGAATTAAATGTAACTATTATAGCAGCAGATTAGTGGTTTGAAGTTTACAATAATTTGTGAAAATCAAGCATAAATGTTGGAAATTAAACTAAGTTTATCAATTACCAATAACCAAGTTGAAGAATTTAAGTTGCATTAGAACTCCTAGAGATTGCTAGAATGATCATGAATGACAAGATTATTTACTCAGCTTGATAACTAATGGTGAAGGATGAAAATTTCATGAAAGAATGGACAAGAGTTGATTATGTTGCAAGAAGATTATAGGAAATTATAGAAGTTTGACAAGTCAAAATTGATCAAATTATAAAAAGATAATCAAATTTTATGACTAGAGTTTATCAAAATTATGTAAGCATATTTATCTAGTAGTAAGAAGTTGACTTGCTTATCAAGTAGCAAAGTAAGTTGGATTTTTACATGCTTCTTCACCTCCATTATAACTTGCTCTTAGTTATCAAGAATTAAAAATTTATTAGCAATCTATGCCTATATAAAGAATAGTATGTATATTGTTTTTCTCTAAGCGAAGTTCATAATTTAATATGATCTTAGAGTGAGAGTCTTCACTTTCTCTCTCTTGAGAGAGTTAATAGAGAGTAGAAATATATCTTATTGTGTATAGTGGTATTTTTTTTCCTAGTATATTATTATGTTATTGTTTAGAAAAAATTATATAGAGGTTATGCTGTATTAAATGAGTGAGTAATCCTGAACAAATCAATTGTGGGTATTATACTTACAAGAGTATGCTAACGAAACATTCATGTGACTTACTCTAGTCTTACATGCACGCAATGCAAGCTATTAATTAACTACATAAATTCTTGTGCATTTCAGCCCCCGAATTATTAATTTGGAGTTTAGGGCTATGTTAAAATTCTGGATGGATTTCAATTTCTTAGTATCAATCATTTATATTATTACTAATAAAATAGTATTATTACTACCCTCTATACTCTGAAATGAATATATGAAGATGGAGAAAAGTTAGTACCTTGATTGTTGACCTTCTGGCAGATTTTGTGTTGGCTTCATTGTACCCCCTGATGAACAAGCTACTATTATCTTTGCATTTTTATCTAATTTTGATTCAACGGCTGCCATCAGCATAAACCAAATATTTCTTTAGATTCAGGAAACATGAAATGCATGAATTCAAGAAATGCATCATGTAGTGTATATCTCTTACTCTTTATGAACTCAGGGTTCTCTTCTGTACCAGAAAAAATACCAAAAAATGCAAATGCAGCACGCCTAGCAATGTCCCATGCAGTCCACTCTTTTATAAGCCTATATATTTGCACATTAATGGCATCTGGAGGATGAGCCTGCACAAATTCTCAAACCCATTGGTTTTTTATTTCCATCACATTAGTGGAAATGAGAAGAATTGTGCACATGAAATTAGATAAATGTGTGGGTAGGCACATTGTTCACTAACCTCTTTGAACTCTGCTTCAGGCCTTACATCAAGAATCACAAACTTATTCTCTTTCTGAAGGCGCAGAGCTTCCTTTACATCAACACTTCTTACCTGCAATTTCCATATTATCATACCATGCAACTCATTTACTCTGAATTTGATGATAAAAGTTGCATTTTACATTCCCTTATGTTTAACACTAATTATTAGGAAAAATGCATTAGACTTCTTTTTTAGATTGATGTGATATGATTATGAAATAAATTTTGCCTACCATTTTTAACTTTACAGCAGTGCTCTTAGTTAGATAAACATTTGATATCATACTTTATCCTATGATCTCTCTTGTAAGGTCATAGTTCTTTGAATATATTATAACTTGGGATCTAAATAAGGCATGGAATCTATGATGAAGCATAGAATACCATGACGATTATGTTCAAATAACACTTTATTCTGATAAGGAGAATGAGATATACCTTCTTTTCCAACAGAACTTCTCTCTTAACCTTCCAGTCTTCTTCAGCTAATATCACCAAGAAAAGTTGAAATAAAAAACTGGTTAATGCTCCTCAAATTGCTACCACAAACACAAGTGGAATTCAGTGACAGTAACACACAGAAAACTAATATTAATACCTGGTGATTTTGCTGGTTTTGTAGCTGCACAATGAATTGTTAACCCCCTTGCAATGTTCATCTGATTTAATCTCTGACCTGTTGTGTATCTGTGTGATTTCACACTCACCAACCATGAACTATGATCACGGGTTCCTTCAAAAGAAGGTACCAAAGGTTGTAGAGCAACCGATGTAAAAGCAGCCATCGTTTCAACTTTCACGCTTAATAAATAACAGAGAAACAAACCTGCAGATAATTCTATATATATATATATTTTTTTTCAGTGTGAGTTCAAATAAAAAATGATCTAGTTGATGGTCACTAGCTAGTTGAAGTTACTTGGAATATGAAGTGGCATATGCTTGAGTGTTATATGTAACGAGAACTTTAGAAGCTTGTCGTTGTAAGACATAAATATCTGAGTATTCTGGATATTGAAGACTCAGAATCTGAATTTGTGGCTGATGTTTTAGGACCCATTTATTTGGATAGGTTAATGTTTCCTTGTCATAATCCTTTTTGGCTTCTTTTCTCTTATACATACATATATTTTTATCAACAATAATGACTTAATTAAATTTAGTATTGTCCGTAATTCAATCAATTATCCTATTTTAGGTAGCGTTTGGAAGAGAGACAGAAACTGAGTAACTGAAAGTGAAAGATAAAGATGGAGAGATTAAGATTGAAATAAGCTTTAATATTATGTTTAGTATAATGTGGGAGAGTAGAGATTGAAATAAAAATGAAATTCTAGTTTAATTTGCTTAAAGAATAAAGTTAAAATTAATTAATTAATTAAAATAGAAATATTTTAAATACAAAATGTTATTAAAATTTCTATATCTATTTTTACAAATTTTAGTCTCATGTGTTCCTACTTTTTAGAGATATTAAAATACTAAAATTTAGAAGACAAAAACTAAAATTTTAATACCAATTTTTAAACAAACAAATATAATACTAGATATCAGTTTCTCAATCTCTCTCTCAATGCCTTAAAACAAAGACTACTTGACCCTTGCAATCCATCAAATTATTTTGAAACCTCGTGTTATGGTCTTACAGTCCAAGAGAAGATGATACTAAAAGTAAAATTATTGAAACCAATTTCTCATAATTATTTAATGTTTCTTGTTGAGCCAATTAATCATATATCTTCCTCTTAATATATATACATGAGGCACAAGTGGACTTGATGCTTCAGTTGTAAATATCAATCTAATCTAAGTTACAAAATGGATGTCATTTTGTCCTCACATATAAAACTATATATATGTTAAATTGCATAATTAACCCAAAAATGAGACTTTGTGTGTACGCTAAGATTGTAAAGAATCCTAACTGGTACCAAGTGTTATACCAGATCCAATGGTATAGGTTACATCATTTTCTTGTATTGCCAGATAACTAGCCAAATCATAAGTGTAGATTTTACATAATCTGTCTATTTTTTGAAGAAAAATGCATCACAAGATTTTCTTCCAGATTGGATCCCTTTATATTCAAATTATAAAAGCTAAGTAATTAGTGCTCAAATGATTTTGAACAAATTATTTGTTGTATTTTATTTCAATACATAAAACTGGAAGTTAATCCGTTTTTCTCAGCAGATAAGATTGAATAATGAAATAAAATGAAAATTAGTTAACCAATAAATTAAAGCATTTACAAGTTTAGACAGCGATTAGTGAGTTACAAGTTTACTAAAATTTAGTTGTGGCCAATAAATTTTTATAAAATACTATTTATATACCAAAATCTGCTATTAAAATTAATCATCAATATATTTGTATTGTGTAATTCTACTCCCAATCTCAGAAAAACAAAGACAACCTTATTTTTTCTTATGTTAACTACACATCTATTGACGATGTAGCATGATTATTCAACTTTTTTGAAAGAAGGTTATAATTTGCTCAATAATTTTAAAATTAAAAGAAATAAAATATACAATGCATGCCAGCCAAACCGCTGTGATACAAGATATGTTAATCATTAAATGCTTTTCCGAAGTTACTAAATAAATTTATTATTTATAAAAATATATAATTTATAGAATAATTTTTTTTTTAAATATCTGAATATTGAGAGATAAAAATCTTTAAAAATATAATTTGATGACTCAATATTTGAAATAAGATACCACCTCTAAAATAAATAAATCGATTACACTCGAAATATGTATAAACGACACATTTGTTTATAAATCGAATAATCAGTACTCAGAACACATGCATTTACGTATACGTATCTAGGTGTTTCAGTACCTGAAATATGTATTTATACACAACTAAGTGACTTAGTATCCGGAATACGTTTATTTATATCTAGGTGACTCGATACCTTAGATATACTGTCAAAATACAATATATTAAGAGATTATTAGCTCATCATACTACACCAATTCTACTGGTTTGTATTTTTCTCTCTTTATTCTTCATACACATGGCTAGTAATCAATTTTTTGGGTTAAGTACGATTTTGGTCCCTAAGATATAGGTTGAAAGTTTTTTGTCCTCAACCTTTTTTTTTTATACAAAATAATCCCTAAGGTTTAAAACCAAGTTTTAAAATCCTTCTTTTTATTTAAATCTTAAAATTTTGGACCAAATTACCCATAACAAAAAAAATTATAAAATAAAAAAAATAAGAGAAGGAGAGTGTTTCTACTCCTGCCAAGGCGGAAGGGGAAGAAGAAGTTGTCCATGATCCACCTCTACCTCCGCTTCCGTTGCTAAAAATTTAAAACTAAGTTAAACCTTAGGGACGATTTTAAAATCAAGTTAAACCTTACGGACAATTTTGTATGCAAGAAAAGGTTGGGAACGAAAAAGATTTTCGACCTATACCTTAGGGACAAAAATCGTACTTAACCTCAGTTTTTTTTATGATAGTTTATCCGAATGGGATAATTAATTAGAAGCGGCAACGTGGTGATATTTGAGTGCGATTCACTTGTGATGTTGCGTATTTGCCGTCTTGATTCGTTGGACGCCTTAAAGAATCTCATTTTGACTAATATGGAGCACTAAGTTCTAAGGAGGTTGGAAGAGTTGCGTACAGATTTTTATCAACGCTCCCGAGTGGACGGTTTCGAAATAGGATATTTTGGGTCGAAGTCGATTAGCATGTGACAGCCATGTTCAACGTACATGCGAGCATAATACCTTAGCATGTGATGGAGTAGTACACTACGATTCGTGACATAGATGGTGGGTATGGGTCGTCGTCCTTGAACCCGCATACACTCTAGTAGTGACAAAACCAATCCATTTTGCCGAACCAATTGGTCATGTCAAGGAAGACTTAAGTGATTATGATTCAGAGTACATTGCCGCATCCGGATCATCTAACGAGAGTCTAACTTCTGACTACATCGTATCCAGGGGGCAGAAGAATGGAAACTGATGGTAACTTTATGACATCACAACGGTATGCACCCGGTAATGTCTATCACATCACGCTGAGCAACACTGCACAGCAAATTGTAGTTGTGCGACAGAAATACAAAATCTGACAACAATCATCTGTAGCTATCAAAGTCCTCCAAGAGCGACAACCATCTAAGGAGGACAAGACTGGTGATGCGCAAAAACTTGCCTCTCAACAAATTTCCTTTCGGCAAGTGCACCGAATTGTCGTCAAGTAAAAACTCACTGTAGAGTGAGGTCAAATCCCATAGGGATTGGTAGATTGAGCAATGTTAATTGGAGAGTTATACTAGTTGAGCGAAATCGGGATTGAATTGGGAATTGCAGAAAGTAAAAATTGGCGGAAAACTTAAATTGCAAGAAATTAAATGACAGAAAATTAAATTGCTGGAAATAAAGAACAGGGACTTAAATTGCAAGAAATTAAAAGGGAATGGGGATTTAACATGAAATTGAAGAAGCAGAATGTAAATAGAATGGGTAGATCAGCGATGGGGGAATCATTGGGTTTAGGAGATGTATAATTCTCCGGATCAAATTCATTTTCATCTCTTCCGCAATCAATGCATTCATTGATCTCCTTGGCAATCTTAATTGATTGGATTCCAATTCCTTGGCTCACCAATCTCTCTAAGCATGAACAATTGCCCAATTCCTTGATTTAAGTACTCATGAAAAGAGATGAAGTTTGGTCACTGATTATACCACACAAATTCATAGATCAAAGTGTTGGTAGGATTACATGTCACTATATCCATCCAAACCCCAATCTAATCCAATGTGAGAAAGCATTTCTAGCATGATCTCATCATTCCTCTTCCAAGGTTTCGAGGAGATCCAATTATGAATAGCTTCTTTCCCAAGATAACTATCCAATTGGATGAAGAACGAAAGCTTTCTAGCAAAATCAAGAGAAAAGAAAGAAGAAGATGAATGAAAATTACTATTGATCCATTGAATTACACAGAGCTCCCTAACCCAATGAAATGAGTTTAGTTGTTCATAGCCCTCAAAATGGAAATTAGAATGAAGAGATACATTGCAAAAGAAAAATCAATAGAAAGTAAATTGTGCAGTAGAAAGTGAAAGTCCAAAAAAATGTCCAAAAGCCCCCTCTAACTTAAATTCTAAGCTATTTATACACTCTCTTCCATTGATCTTCAATCTCTGAATTGAGCTTTTGGTCTTGATGGAATTGGGTTGAAAATGGCTTTAATTGGTTTCTCTTGCTGTTGAGAAGAGATTGGTTTGAATTGCCGAGTCTGATGCTTCACGTTGAAGTCAGCGTTTGATGGCCAACGTTGACTCAAACGCTCTTCAGAAAAACTAGAAAACTTTGCTGTCATTGGCGTTTGACTCAACATTGGAGGGCCAACGTTCCGCTACCCACGCGTACGCGTGCTTCATGCGTGCGCGTAGATGCAAAGATTTCATTTTGCAGTTTCAAAACACTGCAGGGGACGTTGGCCTCAGCGTTGGACCTCCAACGTTCCCTCTAACGTTGGCATTTTCACACGTGCGCGTAATCCACGCGTATGCGTGAAGGCTGTTGTTTTGCTAATTCACGCGTGCGCGTACACCACGCTTACGCGTGAGTTGCTTTTTTTCTATCCACACGTACGCGTCAATGCAAATTTTTCATTTCCAAATTCTGGGCTTTGGCATCGTGGACGTTGGAGGCTAGCATTTGAGGCAACGTTGGACTCCAACGTTCGTTTAGTGACATGTACGCATGACCCACGCGTGCGCATGATTCACGCTTGCGCGTGGATAAAGAAATTTTGCTCTTTCACGCGTACGCGTCATAGATGCGTACGCGTCGATTGAAAATCATTCAGCTCCAGAATTGGTCATTTTATCACAATGTTGGGGGTAACGTTGGATGTCCAACGCTCCCTCCAACGTGAGCATCAGCAACTTATGCAGAGAATTGTTCTGCTTCTCTTCCAACGTTTAAGGCAAACGTTGGCCACCGACGTTTGCTTCTTCTTCATCTTTTCTCGGCTCCTTCTTCAACCTTCTTCCATGCTTTCCTTCACCTATCATCAACCAATATATGCATCAAAGCCTTGCTAAAGTCATGAGAATTCTCATCATTCTTAGCATACAAGTAATTATAACATAATTCTCATAAAATTGCATCAAATTAATCATAGTTGAATGATTCTAGGCATACATAAATTTCCAATCCAATTGCTTACTTATAGCTCCAGAAAGTGCATAAAACCTATTAAAAACAAAGAAAAAGGATAGTAAAACTAGCCTAAGATGCCCTGGCATCAACTGGCTGACTTGTCCATAAATTAATATCCTCTTATCAACATAAGCAAGTAACATCTGCCATACTTGCGAAGAGTATCTATTAGGTGCTTCAAATGTTCATAGTATGAAGAGTTCAAGTATTATTTAAAAATTATTAGTTTATATTTTTAGAATGTTCAATTTAAGTTTGATTTATTTTGATTTTATTTATTTAGTTACTAAATTGGGTTTTATGTTATTGGCTTAAGTTTTTTATTTTAACCTAATAAGAGGTTATAAATACCTCATAAATTATGGTAGTCATCATTCATTGATTAGAGGTGTGAAACTTTCCTTTTGGTTTCGTGATGAAACCATGATGTGGACAAGTGAGGTTGAGTGAGTCCCTCTCTTGTTGCATTGGGGAATTGGATAGAAGGTTTATGAGTCCCTTGATAAACCACTATTTTATGGTTTATCTTATGCTCAATTGAGTGGTTTATATCAATTCTTTACTCACTTATTCATATGATTTGTATGAGTTTACATTTTTCCTTCCTGATTTTGTGCTATGATTGAAAACATGCTTCTTTGGCCTTAAATTTCCTATGTTTAATCCTCTCTTATTACCATTCGATGCCGTGATATGTGTGTTAAGTGATTTCAGGGATTACAAGACAGGAATGGCTTAGAGGATGGAAAGGAAGCATGCAAAAGTGGAAGGAATATAAGAAACTGAAGGAATTGCTAAACTGTCCAGCCTGACCTCTTAGTACTAAATCGACCATAACTTGAGCTACAAAGGTCCAAATAATACGGTTTTAGTTGCGTTAGAAAGCTAACATCCGGGGCTTCGCAACGATACATAATTTGCCATAACTTCTCCAAAGATAGGCAATGCGCACGCGTGGATCACGCGTACGCGTGACCCTACAAATCGGCGTAAAAATGTGTTCAGACAGAAAGTTGTGATGGTGTGGTGCTGGAATGGTGCTAGGAGTACAAGCAACATCACACGTACGCGTCCCTGACGCGTACGTGTCATTTTTCCATCCAGCCCATCCACGCGTGCGCGTCCCTCACGCACACGCGTCGTTTCAATTTTTGGCAATGTGCGTATGAAACAGAGAGTTGTGCGTGCGCAAGGCTGCTCTCGCGCCAATAGCACAATTCAGGTCACGCGTACGCGTCACTTGAAAATATCACAAACCACGCGAACGCGTACACCACGCGAACGCGTACACCACGCGAACGCGTGCACCACGCGTCCGCGTCACATGCGACGCACAGTTTATCCAGATCAACGCCAGAATTCCTATCTTTTCTTCCCTAATCCTAATCCTTTCTTCTCTCCTTTCTCCTTCTTTCTTCTTCCTTTCTTACTTTCTTCTTCTTCATCCCTTCAACTTCTCATCCCTATTCTTTTTTATTCTATTTTACTTAATTTATTTGCATACTTTCATTCATTGCATTTTAATTTTTTTGCAAATTTTTATCTCCTTTTCTAAATTTATTATTTTTCCATTGGTGTTAAATTTTCTTATTCAACTGTTGCATCTTCCCTTGCATTATTCTGGTGCTTCATGACTTATTTTTTCTGATTGGGTATTATTATTCATAAGTCAATGCTAATCTTTTATAATACTTGCATTCCATTTGCATTGCTATGCATTTACACTGTCTTTCATTGCCCACACTCTTCCCCCATTGTTACAATTTTTGCACTATTGATATGCCATTTGCTTCTACTGTTTTCTCACTGCATTTTTTAGCTACCATGTAGTTGAGACTCTCATTATTTGGCATTAACCCAACCATATTTTATTTGTTTCCCATCTTTGTTTTTGGATTACTTTTCTTTTTTTTTTCTTTTTTTTCTTTTCTCTTCTTTCAGGTTTGCCACCGAGGAAGGGAAACATAAACATTTTACATGGGGTGACAGACAAGTCCATCTGCACAGCCTTTGGAGAAAAGCATTAGTTGGAGCAACCCGTCCACTTGCACATCTTAGCATGCACCGAGGACGGTGCAATCTTTAAGTGTGGGGAGGTCGATACTGACTTCCGTGGGTTTGTTATTTCCTATTTTAACACCAATGAACAATTTTCTAGGTTAATTTAGTTGTTGCATTTGCATGTTTAATTGCATGTTTGTTTGAATTTTTTGTGCATATTCTACCACTGCTTGGTTGAAGTAATAATTTCTTTTTCAAGACCCTTTTTGTAGCATTTCACTAATTTAAATTAAAATCTTTTTCTATTAAACTTGTTTGAAGAAATTTTATTTTGGAACATGGTTTAAGAACTCGAACACACAAAACCAGTGAGATTTTGAGCCTATTTGATTGGTTGCATTTTATCTACCAATATTTTATTTTTTGGTATGTGTTGTTCTCTCTAAAATTGTGATCTTTATCTTGCTTGATTCTATATTTCCATTGTTTAATGTATGCATGCACTTATGTGATTGAGGCATTTATTTCACTGAGCTTACATACCCATATGGCCTTACCCTTTTATTATCCTTTGCAAACCAATTTGAGCCTATTTTACCCCTTTTGTTCTTTACTTTAGCACATCATTAACTCTAAGCGGAAAACAATAATGTCCTTAATTTGAATCATTGGTTAGCTTAGACTAGTGAGAGTGCTCATGAATTAAGTGTGGGAAAAGTGGGTTTGGAAACGTTTGATTTTGGAAATTAAGTATGTTAAACTTCTTTATGAAAATGTGAAAGAAATGTTTAGGACATGTTCATGCATTCAATAATTTAATCATATGCATTGAGAAAAACAAAAGAAAATATATAAATATATATATATATAAAAGAAAAAAAATATATAAAATAAAGGAGAAAAAGAAAAGAAAAAGAGCAAATAAGTAAAAGGGGACAAAATGCCCCAAAGTAAATGGTGATAGCAATGCATATGTACTGTACTCGAAATTAGGATGCATGAATATGTGGAAAACATGGTTAATAGATAGTTAGATATGGTATTATGATTACATGGATTGTCTAAAGTTAGGTGGAAAGTTTAAGTTAATTAAGGATTCAGATTTTAGTCTACTTGGCCAAATACAATCCTACCTTGACCCTAACCCCATTACAATCCTTAAAAGACCTCTTGATTTGTGTATTTGTGCATTAAACTTTTGTTGATTGGTAGAAGAAGAGCAAGCCTTAGAAAGCAATATTAGTAGAGAATTGAGAGAGTCGAACCTTAAACACTTGAGTGATTAGAGTGTATACACTTCCAGTGAGGGTTCGATGCTCGATTCCTTGTTCCCGGCTTTCATGAGCTATTTTCTTCTGCAAGTTCACTTGTACTTTATTTTGTGATTTGAATTAGTGAAATCCAGTTCATGTCTGTTCTTGAAGAACTTGTTTACTTTTAACTAAGTAGGTAGAATTATTTTTGCATTTAGTTGCATTCATAGGTTGCATTTCATAAGTTTTACCATTCTCCTTCACTCTCTTATAGCTTTTCTTGAGCTTAGCATGAGGACATGCTAATGTTTAAGTATGGGGAGATTGATAAACCACTATTTTATGGTTTATCTTATGCTCAATTGAGTGGTTTATATCAATTCTTTACTCACTTATTCATATGATTGGCATGAGTTTACATTTTTCCTTCCTGATTTTGTGCTATGATTGAAAACATGCTTCTTTGGCCTTAAATTTCCTATGTTTAATCCTCTCTTATTACCATTCGATGTCGTGATATGTGTGTTAAGTGATTTCAGGGATTACAGGACAGGAATGGCTTAGAGGATGGAAAGGAAGTATGCAAAAGTGGAAGGAATATAAGAAACTGAAGGAATTGCTAAGCTATCCAACCTGACCTATTGATACTAAATTGACCATAACTTGAGCTACAGAGATCCAAATGATGCGATTCTAGTTGCTTTGGAAAGCTAACATCCGGGGCTTCGCAACGATATATAATTTGCCACAGCTGTCTCGAAGATAGATGGTGCGCACGCGTAGATCACGCGCATGCGTGACCTGGCAAAAATCCAATCCACGCTCACGCGTGGACGACGCTCACGCGTAACTTTGCTGCGTGCTAGACGTACCAGAAATCGCTGGGGGCAATTTTTGAGCTGTTTCTGACCCAGTTTTTTGCCCAGAAAACACAGATTAGAGGCTATAAAGTGAGAAAATCCATTCATTCATATATACACAACATTCATTATTCATAATTTTAGGTTTTAGATATAGTTTTCTAGAGAGAGAGGCTCTCTCCTCTCTCTAGAATTTAGGATTTAGGATTTTTCTTAGTTTATGGTTCATTCCTTCTCAATTTCAGGTTCAATGTTCCTTTAATTTAGTTTCTCTTTTACTTTTATTTATTCTAATGCTTTCACTTGTTAATTACTTATGTTGCCAAATTGGCTTATGAACTCTTCATGTTATATTTGAATATTCTATTTAATGCAATTTGAGGTATTTCAGATTTACGATTGCTTTCTTCTATTTATGATATAAATAATTTAGATTTTTTTCCCTTTGCTTTGGTTGAGTAATTGGTGACACTTGAGTTATCAAACTCAACTATTGATTGAAAATTGAAATTTGCTGATTGATTTGGATCCCTCTAAAGCTAGTCTTTCCACAGGAGTTGACTAGGACTTGAGGAATCAAATTAATTAGTCTACTTGACTTTCCTTTATTTAGTAAGGGTTAACTAAGTGGGAGCAATAAACAATTCTCATCACACCTGATAAGGATAACTAGGATGGGATTTCCAATTCTTATACCTTGCAATGGTTTTCATGATAATTAATTTAATTCTTGCAATTTACTTTTTCTGCTCATTATTCAAAAACCCCAAAAAGATAATCTTCCATAACCAATAATAAATTACACCTCCCTGCAATTCCTTGAGAGACGACCCGATGTTTAAATACTTTGATTATCAATTTTATTAAGGGTTTGTTACTTGTGACAACCAAAAATTTTGTACGAAAGGATTTTTTGTCGGTCTAGAAGCTATACTAGCAACGAGAACTTAATTGTGAAAATTCTAGACCGCGCGAGAGTTCCGTTCGTCATCCCTTCGATTCAATTTCAAATTATGATGTGGACCAGTTAGGTTGATGAGTCCCTTTCTTATTGCATCAAGAAATTGGGTAGAAATAGAGTGATTCTCTTTGTATTCAATTTTAATCTATCTCTTTTGTTTTTATTTCAATTTTAATGTATCTTTTTATTCCATTTGAATTATTGTCTTCTTGTTTACTTTGTTTTTTCCGTATCATTTGGTATCAGATTTTAGGTAATAGATTCATCCCTATTAATCTATATTTGTTCTTCATGTACCAAAAACAAAAAACAAAAAAGAGTTCAGTGTCTCTCGCGTCCTTCTTTATGTTCTTATCAAAAAACATAAAAAAGCATACAATGCGACAAGAAAAAAAAAGGTGTTCAAGTGTATTTGTTCTTTTGATACACTATTTTTTCAACTACACGATTTAAGGACGAATATTTTTTTAGGAGTAAGAGAATGATACGTGCTTCAAGTGTTCGTGTTACGAAGAATTTAAGTATTATTTAAAAGTTATTAGTTTATATTTTTAAAATATTAAATTTAGTTTGATGTATTTTAATTTTGTTTATTTAGTTATTAAATTGGGTTTTATGTTATGGGCTTAGGTTTTTTTATTTTAACCTAATAAAGGGTTATAGATATCTCATAAATGATGGTAGTCGTCATTTAGTGATTAAAAGTGTGAAACTCCTTTTGGTTTCATGATGAAACCATGATGTGAACAAGTGAAGTTGGGTGAGTCTCTTTCTTGTTGCATCAGGGAATTGGGTAGAAAGTTGAGGAGTCCCTTCGACCCAAACTATAGCGTGGACACGTTAGGTTGAGAAATTTCTTTCTTGTTGCGTCAAAAAATTGGGTAGAAAGAATAGTAATTCTCTTTGTATTCAATTTCAATCTATCTATTTTGCTTTTATTTTGATTTTAAAGTATCTTTTTATTCCGTTTGAGTCCTTGTCTTCTTGTTTACTTTGTTTTTCCATATCAGTATCTGAGTCCGCTCTGGCAGAATATGTGCAACCCTGAGCCATGTAATCTTCAGCCCGAAATCTGCTTCCTGTTATCTGGATGAGGTGGAGGTCTATCACCTAGCAAGTCCTCAACCTACTGTCATGTGGAGTGTCTATGGTATTGCTGAAAATTTCTAGTGCAGCCACCAATTGGGTGATGATAAGCCACATCTTGGAGTGTGATGATGGCTTCAACCCATAGAAGGTGAAAAATATGGGTCTCGAGTCTCCACTGCTTCACAAACACAAAGAGTAAGACATTGCCAAAGATAAAATCCCTTAATTCTACTGCATATCCGAATTCAACCTTCTTAATGTACGATAGTAACATGTCAGACAGTGAGATAGACAACGTCATGCGACGTGATAAGAGCAACCACAGTGACTATCACAATATTGCTCATTATTCCTTTCAATAATATTGCATATAATTTAAAAAAAATCTAAATCAATTAATTAAATTTTATGATTGACTAATAAGTAATGCAATGTTTCTATATAACAGAATAAATAATTTCATTAAAAAATATAATTTCATATATAATTGATTAATTAAATAATACAATGTTACTACATATTATAGATAATAGAATAAATTTAATTATATGACAAAATAGATATCGACTACTAACTATTTTTAACAAAATAATTATATCGCGAGTACTGAATATCATATTTATATACGTATCCTGGATACTCAGTACTTAATTTGTATATTTATATCATATCTTGAATGTATTTAGAATATGTAATAAATTATGTATTACACATCTAAGATAGTCAGTGCTTAAAATGTTTTTATTATCAACCCAATAAGACATGATATAACATACAAAAATAGATAATTAAGTCTTGGGTGGACTTATAACTATAAGTTATAACTACAAGGTAATAAAAAGTGAATTCGAAAAAAAAAATGTATTAGATTAATCAATACATACAAGTTGTCTACTGCTTAGGCTTCTAAGCTTTTTATTATAGTCCAGTTAAGAGTAAACTACTATTTTTATTTATAAAAATTTAGAATATTAATAAATCTACTCACAAATAAATAAAATTATCATTTTTATTCATGAAAGATAAATTTTTGTTAGCAAAACTATCCGAATCCTAAAAAATAATTTAAAATTCCTAAAATACTCTCTAATATAATCTAACTCTAACTTTTTATTTTACTCTACACTACCATTTTCATCCAAATTCTTTTTCACCACCACTTTCATCCCTCACTACCAAAAAAATAATTTAAAATGGCATTTATATTACGGCGGTTTTAAAAACCGCCATAATATCTAAACATTATGGCATTTTTTGTAGCTGCCATAATTAACTTATATTTGGTGGCGGTTCTGAAAATTCTGGCGGTTTTGAACCGCCATTATCACGTAGGTATAAAAGGCAAAAATTTGCAATCCCTAATTCCAGAACCCTTTTAACACTATGCATACGGTGGCCTCTGCCTTCTCTCCTTCGTCTATGTTGCTTCATCCACTACGCTTTCACCCTCCAGCGTCGCTGTTTCCAACGGAATCGAAGGTTCCAAGCCACACACGCGCTTTCTTTCCCATAGTCGCTTCCTCACGTCACGGAACCGCTTTTTGCCGACGTTGTTTCTCCATAGTCGCTGCCCCTGGCCTGTGCGATGACGTACGATCTTCTTTCTCTCCGACGACAATCTTCTCCAGTGATATCTCATCCAGCGACGACCTCCTTAGGCGACATCTCCTTCAGCGGTGATCTCCTTCGGTGACGTCTCCTCTAGCTTCCTCTCCTCGCCGTCCTAACTCTATGTCTTCTCCGCGAAAATCCTTAACGCCTCCCTTTCGTTCTGGATATGGCAGGTCAGCTTGCTACTTTTTACATTCTAGGGTTCAAAAGTGCAAATTATTTCTCTGCTTTTTGCTACTGTGAAATTGGATATGCTGATAAAGATTTGAAATTGGAATTAATTAATTTCTATCATAGATAAATTTGTAATCAGTTACGTCTTTGAATTCTTCTTTATCCAGTTATTTTGGAATTAAAGATATCTATGGCAGAAAATAAAGACATGTATGTAAGGATACTGAATGAACATTTTCTAAATTTAGGAGATTCAATGAAATTAAAAAGAAAGAAAGGATGAATTACAGCATGAGAGTTAGTAATGGAATGAAGAAGTTGCAGCTTCTCGTGCAGTAGTGCTAGTTCAGCATGTAGCAATTGTCTGGTTTCCATAGAGCATCTGCTGAAATTTGACACGTCTCTGTTGTTAGATTTAGTCATAGTTTGTACACATAATGGCAGTATAGAAGCAAAATAGTTTTGTTCCTCTGTGCTATCTGTTGAAATATTTTTAGTATTTAGGGAACCAGATTTTATATGCCAGATTTTGTGCTTATGTGACAGGTTTTAATTATTGGCCTAGTTTTGACTGCACAATACTTGTGATGTCTATTGCTTTATGTAACAATAAAGTTACTTTATTCTCTGAATATATAAATAATTAGAGCTGGCAGCCGCAACATCATTTAGCTCAATTAAATTTTGGAATTCTAAAGTTAGAATTTGAGTTTGACATGTTGACTTGATTTGGACAGTCGTAGCATCGTTTAGCTCAATTAGATTTTGGAATTTTAAAGTTAGAATTTGAGTTTACAATTTTAAAGTTAGAATTTGAGTTTATAATTTTAAAGTTACAATTTTAATTTCAGATTGATTATAAGGGATCCACAGAGTTGGGAAACATTGGCATTAATCCATGGGATTCCTCTATTTTGGAAGACCTGATGAAGAAGATAAATCCTACAATTAAAAAATTTTATGTGAGATATTTATATTCTTTGTTATATACATGTTTGATTTACTGCATCTGACAAGGATTCAGGTGCTTTATGCTTGTATAAATGCATTTCAGGGGTATCACTTGAGCACTAAATCTTATACAGGAAAAGTGGCCTTATCTACTTTGAAGAATGCATCAAGGAACAAAGTTATAGAGATAGGTAATATTCATATCCTTACTCTTGTCTTCATCATTGGGACGTAATTGTCTGACTGCTCCTAGCTTTATGATCAATCTGAAGAATTCATTTATATATGAATTTACTTGCTTTATCTTCTTGTATTTCTGACGGAATAGGAACAGTTGTATCATATATAAATTAATACCATAAATTTCATAGGAGATGCTAAAAAATTGTGAGTTCATGATATGTGCTAAAAATTGACCCTGCAACGAAATTTCCATTGAATCTGAGTTTATGATGTCTCCCCAGAGATGTTAGCTTGTCTTCCAAAGACAATGTTGTTGCAGATAGTTTCTACAAAATTAGGTTTATCTATTGTTAGAAATAAAGAGTGTATATCTTTTTGGTATCTCAATAAAAAATCTTAGGAGTAGTTTTGGTTCTTTCTATTATTACGTCATCGTTTCCTTATTTGTCTAGGATAAGGGTTTTTCCTATTATCAACAGCAGTTAGTGTTCATCTCTTGTAAGACACCACAACATGATCATATCAGTGTATTTTATATAGTTTCATAGTCTTTATTCTTTTCCTTTACTGGCTTCATTCATTCTCTTGATGGTTGGTGCACGAAATTGTGATCTCCAGGCTCGAACAAATCCTGGTAATGGCTCCAAAGCTTGGTGCTCTGATCTTAATTCATAATTGTCACAACTTCGATACAACTAACCAGCAAGTGCACTGGGTCGTCCAAGTAATACCTTACGTGAGTAAGGGTCGAATCCCACGGAGATTGTTGGTATGAAGCAAGCTATGGTCACCTTGTAAATCTCAGTCAGGCAGATATAAAGTGATAATGGTGTTTTCGAATATTATATAATAAAATAGGGATAGAGATACTTATGTAATTCATTGGTAGGAATTTCAGATAAGCGAATGGAGATGTTTTTCGTTCCTCTGAACCTCTGCTTTCCTGCTATCTTCATCCAATCAGTCTTACTCCTTTCCATGGCTGGCTGTATGCAAGGGCATCACCGTTGTCAGTGGCTACATCCCCTCCTCTCAGTGAATAATATGCTCACGCACCCTGTCACGGCACGACTATTCATCTGTCGATTCTCGATCATGCTGGAATAGGATTCACCCGCCTTTTGCGTCTGTCACTAACGCCCAACAATCGCGAGTTTGAAGCTCGTCACAGTCATTCAATCATAGAATCCTACTCAAAATACCACAGACAAGGTTTAGACCTTC